>NC_064619.1:222494269-222798733 GCF_023898315.1 Schistocerca nitens | reverse complement strand
GAAATACTTACCCGGACTGTCCTTAATAACAGGCAGTCATAATGACATACACGCATTTCATCAACTATGTGGCAATAATGAAGAAATGGAACTCACCGAGATTCAAGCCTTTCCACTTTTGCTCTCATTTGCCGTAGAAGCCCTTCTAGCTGCCTTTTCTCTGTTATCAATCGCTCCAAATAACCATCTTCATAATCAAGTTTCTTCATTTCTTCCTAGAAATGAAAATAAATGAAAAGTTAAAGCCTATTACCAACATTATTTTCATAACAAATCTGGAATCTAGGTCAGCTGAAGATTCTGTAATGTTTCCAGATTTTATAGTAAGTGCTGAAACTTTTTCATGAACATTAACAAAGCCAACAATTAAAGTAGCTCAATTCCAATATAAGTTTTACCTGACATGCTACACATTCATCATTTAAAGATAAAGAAGTTGTTATAACAAACTGCTTGTCATTTTAAGTTATTTCTTTTGTCGTCTTAACTAACATTTCTGATTTCATCCTTGGACTGTGACCCCATTCCATTACCTACTACCTCTGTATATTTTTCCTTCCTACAAATTCCACTTTATGAATACCTGGCACTGAAATTTTTTTAATTACCTGACACTGAAATGAACGCACATTTAAAACAACCTTGTTCCATCATTCTTCATGAATTCATTTTCTGTGAATTCTTTTTACCAATTTTGCCACTGCTCTGATCGAATGTCTCTAACAGAGAATTTACTGTAGTTTCTCCACAATATTTACTCAGAGTGAAAATTTCTACAAATTATATACCAAACAAGTTAGCACAATGCTTCCAGGATTGAATCTGCAGGCACATTAACAACAATGGCTGGTATGGTGACCAGCCTGGATGTGGATTTCAAGTGGTTTCCCATATCAGACTATGTGAATACTGGAATGGAACCTATATTTCCCCTCACTTGTATGATTCGCTATGATTTAGGAAATGTTCTCAAGCTTTCACATGAGATAACACTAGTCACAAACAGAGGGATACAGAAGTCATGTCCCAGGAGGAGGAGCCAGGGAGGTAGGTGTGTGTGTGTGGGGGGGGGGGGGGGGGGAGACATGGGGGGGGGCAGCTTGAAGACAAGATGTAATACCACGAAAAAGATGATCTTTTAAAAATTACGATGGTGGCAAGGTTTAAGCCAATCAACCAAAGCATGGGATGATTTGCATACTTGCACAATGTAACAATGTAATTATAAGCAATATGATCACTTCTTTAAAAAAATAAAACAAAATAATAAAGCACTGCACTGTTACTTTAGCTCCACATTGTGTAACTTTACATTCATCAACACACCTCAACAGCTTTAATTTCCTTCTCCACTTTTGTAAACTCTTGTTTACGTGTGTTGTAATCCCTTTCTGTGGTCTTGAGTTCACTTTCCTTTGGTGGCAATATTTTCTTGAAATGCTGAATCTGTCTTGTGGAGTTCTGAACATCTGTCCGAGCTTGTGCCAACTCCTGCTTGACCTCTGTAAAAAGTAATATTTTAGATAAATTTGGACCATTTGTGTGAGGTATATGCATGCTCATAGTGGGCAAAAGTTTTGGTGATGGACACCGTGGTCTTTAGCAGCAAAACTAAAATAACAAAAGACAAGTGCAGCTAAAAGCAATAAAACATTTAAAATTTGAAGACAAGAGAAGAGTACAAAGGGATAAGAATAAAAGCATAAGAAGAAAGCAAATGCAGAAAGAACTATGTTAATATAGCAGACATCTCTGACTACCTGATCACTAAATTGAAAGAGGAAGAGCCTGCCCTGCACACCACACTGATATCCATAATAGAAGTTTTGACTCTAATCCATACAATACAGAACATTTTAAAACACATACATTAATCCTTGTAGTCTGCTAAAATAGGGTAGTTCCCACTTAATTATACTGTTGCTCTTTTGTAGGAATCCAAAACAGTCCCTCTAACTATGACATACACTGGGGCGACAAATATTGTCTTATACCTTCTTTTGCCCAGTGGAGGGTAGGGGCTCAATGTGGTATGGATACAACAAGTCGTTAGAAGTGCCCTACAGAAACATTTAGCCACGCTGCCTGCATAGCCGTACATAATTGTGGAAGTGTTGCCACTGCAGAATTTTGTTCATGAACTGACCTCTCGATTACATCCAATAAATGTTCAATAGAATTTGTGTCGGGCAATGAGGTTGTTGAAATAAATGACTCAAACTGGGAAGAAGGTTCATCAAACCAACTGCAATCAACGGTGGCCTGGTAACATGGTGCATTGTATTCCATAAAAATTAAATTGTAATTTGGAAACATGAAGTACACAAATGGGTGCACATGGTCTCCAAGTAGCTGAACATAACAATTTGCACTCCGTGATTGGTTTAGTTTGACCAGAGGATCCTTTCCATTATATGTACACACAGCACACACCATTATGGAGTCACCATCAGCTTTGCAAAGTGCCTTGTTGAGAGCTTGGGTGCATCGTTCCACGGAGTCTGTGACACTCTCAAACCCTACCATCATCTCTCATCAACTGAAACTGGGATTAATTTGACCAGGCCATGGTTTTCCAGTTGCCTAGCGTCTAACCAATTTGATCACAAGCTCAGGAGAGGTACCACAGGTGACGACATGCTGTTAGCAAAGGCACTCGCGTTGGTCATCTGCTGCCGTAGCCTAATAACACCAAATTCTGCAACACTGTCCTAACAGATACATTTGCCAAGCATCCCACATTGATTTCTGTGGTTATTTCACGCAGTATTACTTGTTTGTTAGCACTGAAAATTCGACTCAAACATGGCTTCTCTTGGTCATTAAGTTTACCTCAATTGCGTTCAGTTTTCTTCCAAGACTGTTGGTGCAATTTTGTGGTTTCTAGCTACACATTCCATGACCTTACTTTTTTTTTTTTTTTTGAAAAAAGTGAAGACACTAAGCCATCCTCTTGTCCTTTGAAACCTCTTTTCACAGACCAAACCCATGGACTTGCGGAAGCTATGCCTCATAGTACATCACTGTTATTGGTTTTTCCAAGCTTCAGGAATTTGGTAAGTATCAGACTTGGAGATCAAAAAAGACAGTGACTATCATCTTGCCTGAATAGCGCACAGTTTTTCATTTGAACAATCCTCATACATTCAGCAGGTCTTTGTACAAAATTCAAAGGGCCTAATTATTTAATCATGTTCCAATGATGGACAAACAATGGGAATGTGGGAAATTAGTGGCATCCGGGGTTTTCTTAAGTGCCATCAATGTTTACGCATCCATTCCGTCGACCTCCTCACTGCTGCTGCTGATGAGTTACCCATATCTCAGCAAATAAAACAGTTTTGAATGTTATCATACAACTTACGTGTCTCTTTGTGTGCTATCATTTGGAGAAAACGCCATTTCAATACCTTGAACTGCTTACAAAATATGATACCGGTTATGACTGCACAGTTCCCAGTGTTCAAGGATGGAATGAGGTGTGTTACGCGTGGCCATGTGCCGGGTATAAAAACCAATATCTCAAGAATGAAACCAAGATATTGTTCTCTTATCGATTTTAAATAAAGTTTTGGCATGTAATCTACATTTCATACTCAAGCAATGTGTGACCTAAAATCCACCATCAGCGAAGGCAGACAACACATATTCACCTCTGTAAACTCTTTAAAAATACAAGTAGTGCTTTATTTAATTTGATGCAATACAGTAACTATGACAAATAATAAGAAATATGGCCCTTTATCAAGAGAAGATATCCGATTGTAAGATGTGCAAAAATCAAATTTTTCACCACGTAGTTATCTTAAAATCAGATGACAAGTGTTTCATAGGGGCCAGAATGCCATCTCTTAGCACATGTAGCAACCTCAGGTCAAGCAGTACAGTGACAACAAAGTCACACTCAGCACAGAATGCAGAGAGTATGTCTGTAGCAATCAAAGGTTTAAAATCACAACAGGAACAATTCACAAGGGTCTACGTTTTACATTTAATATTTCTCACCCTACCATCTCTTGCCTTTTAATTGTTAAATTGAACTGCCTTTTGGTAGACGGAAAGAAGTAAAAAAGAAACATTTTTTAAAAATCATCACTAAATATGGAGAAGTGAGTAGGGTTATTTACTATGAACATTATGTTATTAATAACTACTGAAAAATATTACATTAATAACTACTGAAAAATATTACATTTTAAACACCACTCTAACAGACAAGTATCTCATTTTAAATGTCTGACAGGACACCACTGACTTGATATCTCAGACACACAGGGGATGTGATGGTTGCACAACTGGGAACAGTTATTCATTTTTCAACATAGAAAACATTTGAAAATGTAGCACACTCACGAATAAGCTGCTCCTGCAGTGTCGTAGCAACACCATTTTCATCAGCAACCATACCAGCACTGGCTGCCTGAAATCTTCGCTGTGCATCCTCCAAAGCCTTATTGTCTTTTTCACATTCCTCACGCATTTTTTCAAGTGCTTGTCCTTTTGTTACAATTTCTTTCTCTTTGCGAGCCAATGTAGCTTCTTCCTATTTAGAGAGAGACCCTTTTTTTTTTTTAGATATTACAACCATATTATGTACAAAATAACTCAATACAGTCAACAGCACAAATAAAAAAAAGTTGTTAATATTGTCAAAAAATCAGTGTTACCAATTAGAAAAAAATTCTTTTACTCTATGTGAAATGCTAAAATATTTTAATTTTCATTGTCTCTACAGCTTTAAGCAAAAGTGTGTCAACATTTCAAAGAAATATCCCTTGTCCCATTTTCTACATCTGTTTAATTACAACTTACATCTACATAAATATTCTGCAGGCCACTGTACAAGGTATGCAGAGGGTACTTCATACCAGTATTTCAATTTCCTTTCCTATTCCATTCACTTATTGAGCAAGGAAAAGGAATTGTCTAAATGCCACTGAACAAACCCTATTCTCTCTTATCTTTTTCCATGATCCCTGTTGGTGGCAGCACAATGGTCACACAGTCATCTTCAAGTAAAAGTTCTGAAATTTACCCAACATGATTTCGCCAGAACTAAATTGTCTTTCTTCCCAGGATTCCTGTGTAAGTTCTCTGAGCATTTCTGTCAGTATTTCATTGGCGCCACATCAACCATTTATGATTCTTGCAGCATGTGTCTGAATTCACACATTGTCTTTTGAGACACCTACTTGATAAGGCCTCCAAACACTGAAACACTATTACAGAAATGGCCACAGAGGCATCTTGTATATAACTTCCTTTACAGATGCACCATATTTTTCCCAGAACTCTAAGAAAAGTCTTCCATTCATCTTCCCCAATACTGATTTTAATGTGACCATCAGATTTAATATTGCTTCTTACAAGGGAACCTCCCCATCGCATCCCCCTCAGCTTTAGTTATAAGTTGGCACAGGGGATAGGCCTTGATAAACTGAACACAGATCAATTGAGAAAACAGGAAGAAGTTGCGTGGAACTGTGAAAAAATAAGCAAAATATACAAACTGAGTAGTCCATGGGCCACATAGGCAACATCATGGACAATATGAGCTCAGGAGCGCCGTGGTCTCGCGGTAGCGTGAGCAGCTGCAGAACGAAAGGTCCTTGGTTCAAGTCTTCCCTCCAGTGAGAATTTTATTTTCTTTATTTTTACATCGTTATTATCTGTCCGTTCGTTCATTGACGTCTCTGTTCACTGTAATAAGTGTAGTGTCTGTGTCTTGCGACCGCATCGCAAAACCGTGCGACTAGTAGACGAAAGGACGTGCCTCTCCAATGGGAACCGAAAACATTTGATCGCAAGGTCATAGGTCAACCGATTCCTCCACAGGAAAACACATCTGATATATACTATACGACACTGGTAACGGCATGTGCGTCACATGACAGGAATATGTTGTCGACCCACCTAACTTGTACACTTGGCGAATGATTAAAAAGATTCTTCTACCTTGCCCGATTTAGGTTTTCTTGTGGATGTGATAATCACTCCCAAAAAAGTGATGAAAACACAATAGTTTGTCACATAAACTGAAAATAAAAAAATTAAACTTTTCACTCGATGGAGGATTTGAACCAAGGACCTCTCGTTCCGCAGCTGCTCACGTTACCACGAGACCACGGCGCTCCTGTGTTCTTAGAGTCCTTGATGTCGCCTATCTTCCCATGAACTACTCAGTTTGTATATTTTGCTTATTTTTTCACAGTTCCACACAACTTCTTCCTGTTTTCTCAATTGATCTGTGTTCAGTTTTTCAAGGCCTATCCACTGTGCCAACTTATAACTAAATCTGAGGGGGGTGCGATGGGGAGGTTCCCTTGTTAGTATGACCCCTAAATCCTTATATGATGCTACGTGCGCAAGGTGTTCACCGTTCATCTTAGAACCAGATAATGCACCCTTTTCACTTTGTTTTGTTTTGGGCATTATCTCACTTTCATCCACATTTTAAAAATGCTGCCATTCAATACACTCAGTAAAAATTTTGTCTGAAGCTTTCCGCAAATCCTTTCAATTGTTCAATGATTTTACTTTCTTTTACAAAACTAGATTGATTGAAAATATTAGAGCTCCTTTCATGCTTCCATAGTACACACCTGATATTACTTTCGCTTCTGTGGAATATTGGCAATCTAGTGTAACACTGAGTTAACTTACTTCCATTGTAAGATTATGGATTTATGCAAGTGCAAGGTAAGTCATTGAAAATGTAAAACACTGGTACATTAATAACTGGTGTAACTGGCAGAATATTGAGTGGAAGCATGCAAACGTGCATGCATTGTGTTGTATGGGTGCTGAATGTTGATTTGTGGGATGAAGTTCCAATGCCTGTTGCATTTGGTCAGCCAATACAGGAATGGTTAATGCTGTTTGTGGGTGACACTGGCGATGTCCCATATGTGTTCGACTGTAGAGAGATCTGGTGATCAAGCAAGCCAAGGCAACATGGTGACACACTGTAGAGTATGTTGGGTTGTAACAGCAGTAAGGGGCAAGTGTTATCCTGCTGGAAAGCAGCCCCTGGAATGTCGGTCATGAATGACAGCACACCAGTTCGAATCACCAGACTGACATGCAATTTTGCACTCAGGGTGCATGGGATAATCACAGGAGTGCTCTTACTGTCATATGCAATCACACCCCAGACCCTAACTATAGCTGTAGGTACAGTGTGTGTAGCATGCAGACACGTTGGTTGCAGACCCTCAACTGGCCACATAGTGTGTTTAAAATAAGTTGCGACTTTTGACAGTTCAGTACGGAGTGAGTGGAGGGAAGCGTAGTTGACAGCTTATGCTGGATGCGTCAGCTGGTGACCACAGTATACAGCTGGGCCTATGTAGGCGCAGAACCTGTCAGGCTCACTTGATAGTGCGTTAATAGAAAGCCGCACAAACCGGCCGATCTGCGATCTGCCTCAAACATTTTAAAGGAAGCTATTCGGTAATAAACTCTAATTCTCACACATCTTATAGTTTAATTTGTCAGCTTTATGAAGAGCCAGCTATCATTTCGTTAATAGTGATAGTTACTGTGATATTTTGATAGTAGGTAAACTACTGCAAGAAATTCTTAGGTGCAGTGAAAAATAGGTATCATTATGAATTTGAGTTTTGTGCATGTTACGTTACATGTTGCTGCATATTAAATGTAGGTGGTATATTGAATTATTCTTTAAACTTTTAAGGATATAGCCATCTGCTCCCAATTTCGAGAAAAGTTAATGTATTTAAAGCACTCCGTGAGGGACTCGAGCATCAATGAAAAAACTAGAATTAAATTTTCACAAATCTCATAAACGGCTTGAGACATACAAACAAGATTTTGTAAGTGACTGCACAAAGATAAGAGTGTTTTGTCATACGATTATTATGCGAAACTTCCAGATCAACCGTGATATTCAAACGATTACAGATTTTTTTTTCAATGAAATAATGTAATTATTGAGAGCCATCCTTAGCTGGTGAAACAAGAATTGCTGTCAATTTTGTGACAATATAAGTGAAGAAATTACAAGTTTATTTTTAAACTAAGAATGGACTGTTACATAAACTATTGACCTGACTGGCACTCAGTTGTTAGTTTAATAAGGCACTATTTCAGGGTTCTGTCACAATTTCAACTGCATTAGAATGATAGTGAGATGAATATTCCTGAACTCTGCTGTGTTCTGACAAAAGCAGAAGATTTTAACATGGCAACAAGAGAAGTTATGTATTCGTCAAAACTTGTAACAGTTTTTCGTGAATCAATGCCTCCTGAACTGCCTTCTTGGTATAGCTGATAAATCATGACCAGTCCTGTCAGCAACATTTTCAGTAGGTTCTTTGGTCAACATTTCAAGTTCACTGAGCAAAAACCTCTTCTTGTTTTTTGCCACATTACTTATCATCTAGGCCTATATACTCTGTCTGATTTAAGTGAGCATGACGCGGAGGAAGTCTGATTAAACTATTCCCTTTACAAGTGTTGGCTTGTACAGCACTACAAGTTCCACTACCTTCGCCTTATAAATGCTAAATTCACCTTTATCTCATGCAACATTTCTTTGTACTCGCAAAATATCCGCTTTCCTTCCCTGCATTGTTGGAGCTTTATACATCACAACAGACTGGTAATGCGTTTTGTCCAATACTACTGCTGAATTCCAAGCAATGTTTTGCAGCAGAACGTTATCTTCCCAGCCAATGGATGTGTTCTCTGATGACACTTATTGAAAGTCTCTTATTCAAATGTACTGCGCTGTTGTGATCAATGCAACACTAACAAAAAACACCTGTTCACAATACTTGACAACTACAGAACACTTCAGTGCCAAAAAATACGGTGTTATAACGAGAGCTGATGAACAGTGATGCATCTAATTTGCGTTGTTTATTCATGGTCTAGCAACGGGGGCGTGTTACCAGCTGATCTGCTGGCAGCGTGGTAGGGAAAGCCGGCTCGCCATTGGTGTTACCTGGGCACGGCGTCACGTTCCTGTCCAGTCAGCCAAACGTCACAAGTCGCAACTAATTTTAAACACACTATAATCAACACAAGGCCACCACTGTCACCAAGGGAGAACCAGCTGTCTTCAGGAAATACAACAGAACTTCATATTGCCTCGCAATGAGCTCTTGCTTAACACCACTGAAGTTGCACATGGCACTGGTCTGGGGTCAGTGGCTCAGAGGTGTCCTTGAAGTAACTGCTTTGTAAGAGTTCGTTGTGTCACTGTAAGGCTATTGCCAGAGCCATTCGCCAAACATGATGGTTTTTCCTCTCGCTTGTGCCTTGTGGCCGTCTGGAGCCCTGTCTCCTTGTGACATTACATTTGAGCGATTGCTGCTGCCAGTAATCATGTACTGTGGCTACATTCCTGCCGCATATTTCTGCATTATTATGGAAGGAACATCCAGTTTTTCGTATCCCAACCTTTTTCAAACTTGAGGTTTTGATATTTGCGTCTTTGGGCCTTACACGCATCCTTGACCAACATCAGCTCACTATGTCCAATCACAAATGTAACTAATGCTCACGACTGTTAAAGAGTGTATTTAAATCAAACCTGATTTGCAGACTAATAATGACACTATTAGGTCCACTCTAATGTGATTGGTGTGAAATTTGAAAGGACATCTTTCAGCTGTAGAGACATGCCTACCAGCAATCCTCCTTGGGGGTTGCGATTTTTTTTTCCATCTGTGTATGCCTCCGGTCAATCTCATATTTGCAATGATACTTTGTATGTTCATATCTTCATTAGAAGTCAGCAATGTGATAAAGTATCAAATGCCTTAGAGAAATCGAGGAAAACACGACTGGCCTGTTGACATGCATCTGTTTGTAAGATTTCAGGTACGAATAAAAGAAGCCATGTGCCACAGGAGGATTTTTTTTCTTTTTCTGAATCTGAGCTCATTCTCTGAGACAAGCTTGTTTTACTCTACAAACAGTATAATTTTTGAACTTACAATATGTTCTTGGATCCTGCAATAGATGACTATTGAGTGAAACCGGCTTATAATTCTGTGCATCCAATCTATTACCCTTTTAATAGACAGAAATGTCCTGTGCTCTTTTCCAGTCAGCTGCACAACCAAGTCTCAATAAATATGAGATACGATAGGAACCAGTTCAGTGATGTATTAAATGTAAAATCTAACTGGAATTCCACCAGTGCAGGGCACCTTGTTTGCTTTAACTAGTTTTAGTTACTTTTTCAATATTGTGAGTGCTAATATCAATTTCATTCATTTGCAACTCTGTGTGTGGTCAAACATTGGTACTGTAGTATCTTCTTGAATGAACACATTTTTAAATGTGGAATTTAACACTTCTGCTTTCGGTCTGTTGTCTTCAGTTTTGTCACCAAGTGCACCACAAAAGATTGAATGCAAGGTTTCAATCAGTTCAATGGCTTTACATATGACCATAACCTACTAGGATTTTCTAGTAACTCTTTCCTCAAGATCTGACCAAAAATTATTGTAGGCTTAATGCATGGCCTTCCTACACAATGCACGAACTAGTGTAACTTTTCTATACCAGCAACCCTGGAATTCTCTTGCAGTGAGGGTGTAGCAGTCTTTGTTTTTGCAATGTTCTACAAATGGTACCACAAAACCAGGGTTGGTCTTTGCTGTCTCTGATTTCCTTCCTTGGGACATACTTGCCCAACTGTGGTTTACTTGATCCACAATTTTTCTGTATGTTCTCAGTTTGCCCTTTAAACAAGCAGATGATGACTGTCAGTTTGACCACACAAATATGCCAACCACATATAAAAAAAGTCATGATATTCAGTTTCTAATAATCATTCTCATATTTTTCACATTAGATATAAACAATAAAGACAAATGCACAGTGAAATCCCACTTTTACACTTTTCAAGGGACATCAAAAAATTGAGTAAAATGAGGGAAAAAACTTTTTATGCGGTAAAAGTTAAGTATAGAATCACCTCACCCCCTGCATTTTTGTGGTTTGTGTGTGATGTATGTACATAACACACGCAAAATACATGCCAGGGACTTTTTTTTACTAGCAAATAAAAGTTATGTGAATTTTGTGCTACATTTAGCTGCTGACATAACTGGAACTAGCAACTGTCTGGAAAGTAGAAACGTTTGACTTAATTTCAATCATCATAATTGACATTTTTGGAAAACCTGCTACTGGGCCATTCATTTTTTGAGTAACAAACACCGGACCAGTTACATATTTTTACCAACAACTGGACATCTTTCAATTTTTCTGTATATGGGAAACAATACTGCTTCTTTTCCATGTCATGTTGTATTTTTAAATGCATGCATACATTACAAGTTTGGATATTCTGCTGTCATACCTCCTTCAAAGCCTTTTCCAGTCTGTTTTTCTTGCTTATTTCTTTATTTACTGCTTCTTTACTCATTTTTACTTTGGCAGAAATAACTGCTTCCTCTTTCTCCATTTTGTTCAGGGCTGTTTCTTGGTCCTTTAACCTTGCACGGGACATCTGAAACAAGGAAATGATTAAAAAAAAAAAAAAAAAAAAAAAAAAAAAAAAAAAACATGAAATGGTTTTTATAACTCAAGGAAGTCTGTACATAGCAGCAGAGATACATTGGGTAATGTAATGTTGGTTAATGTTGATGTACACACGCACATACTGGAGCACATGTTTACGATTTTTACTATGTAAAAATTGATTTTTTTGTGCGCATGAGGACAGATCACCAGTGTTAGATTTCCAGGACATCTCTCTCCCAATTCTTAGTAATTACTTTTTGATATGATTGCTGTAAGGTTTCAGTGTTCTCACATGGTGAGTTATGGGAGTTTTGATATTTTTTATTTTAACTTTTTGGTTATTTTCATCTCTTGTGAATAGTATGCCATATCTGGGAGACTTGTCTAACAGTAATGGAATGTGAGTCGACAATGTTGCACATAGCTGGTAAGAGAGTAGGAGTGATGTGCTATGATACTGTGAATAAATTTAATGGGCATAGTTTTTTAAAAAAATCAAACATCCTGCTCATGTCCGATCCTAAATAAAAAGCCACAGTAATGAATGGTAAATGGAGTCACATTTGCAAGCTGTGAAAGGGAAGGAATTAATAGGCATTACTCAGCTAGCAACAGAGACAAGTAGCGTTGTACTACCCACTGTTCAGTGGCACTTTGTTTGTGAACTGTGATCACCTTCAAGTGAACAATTATAGCATGTATTTTCTTTTAATTTAGCATACATTTACTGGGAGCAAAACAATGGCAAGAGGAAAGATAATAACTCATTACACAGGAGCAGTACTGAACAGTGAAGTAATGAGTATGTTTGTTTTTAAGAAAAATAAAACTTCAAAAGCTGAACAACATTCAACTTCTGGCTCACATGTCCATCTACTACTCAAACTCCAATAAATGGCAAATAGCTGTCTCCACTCACCCACAGATTTGAATTTCACCCAGGATGTTTCATTATCCATTATACAGACAATTACTTCATTATGTACAAAGAAGACATACAAAGCCAGAGATTTCAATCACTGTCATGAACTGATTTCAAAGTCTGCAAAGACAAACTATGCACAGGTGAAGAATGGTGACTTAACTCCTGATTGTAACGTACAACTTCACATACTTTGACTGCACCATGAACTATTTTTCATAGAGAACCAAATACAAAACCTTGTCCCTCACATGAAGAATGACAATAGGTAATAAGTTTTATTCTGAAAGAAAAAAAGGCCCCTCTCTCTGCAATGAGTTCACTGCAAGTCAGACAAAACTTAGATGATGACTATATCAGCATGCAAATAATATGAGAAAATAAAGACACTACATGAAGCCTCAAGTAGCACATTAAAACTTATGCCACAAAAGTCACCATCCTATGTGTGACAAAGTATACACTGAAAATCAGTATCACTCCCCATTCCCACAAGTGCAGCAACCACAATATTTCCAAGTATATAATAACCTGGATTTTGCAATTTTAGTGTTTTCTTGCTGCTCTATACATGAAACAATATTAACAGTTTTTTTAGTGTTTCTTTACTTATTCACAAGACAAGAAAAAGACAGACTGCTACCTACCGTAAACATGACACACTAAGTTGCAGAAGCAAGCACACCCGAAGAACACACGACCGCCATCTGCGGCAACTTGGACTTTTCTCATGAAGGCTTTGGCCAAAAGCTAATGTGGAAGTGTCTTTTGGTTGTGATTGTCTGCAACTTAATGTCATCTTCAGCATAAGTGTCACTCTATATTTTCTGTATATTGCTGATATTCCAACGTGGAGTTACCAGTTTCAACAGTATTTAGAATTTCATCTCCCAAAAGTAAGTTCTGGTAAGTTATTACGCCTCCTTATAATTTTATGACTGTCAATCATTAGTACACACTTACAAATAGAGCATTCACAAAAAAGAACATAAAGAATTAAGGGAGTCATTCAACCTACAGAATAGAATACAAATATTTGAATCTTACACATGCAAATCTGAACTTCACCAATTATCAATGAAAAGAATCAATTTTGGAAAATACACTGTATCTGAATAGACAAAAAATCTACTCACCAAGCATCTGCAGAACAAACTGCATAAAAGTTAAAAAATGTGCAATATTTCAGAGCCAGTGTGGTGTTCTGGCAGAAGGGTGGAAGGGGAAGGACAAGGGATAAATGAAAAGGACTGGTGAGGTTTAGAAAATGGGGACAATTCTGGAAAAGTTGCCCAAAACCCCTAGGTCAGGGGAGACTTTCTGGATAGAATGCCTTCTCATGCCATCCAGGAAGTCTCCCCTGACTCAGCTTTCTCTGTGAGTTTTCTACATCCTCACTATTCCTACACCTCACCAATCCTGTTGCATCATCCCTCTTCCTTACTCTTTAATCCTTCCAAGAGAAGGCACAGCCAGCAACTCCAAAAGCTTGCACATTTTGTTAACTTTTATGCGCTTTCTGCTGCCATTGCTTGGTAAGTAGAACAATGGTCTGCATTTCAAAACTTTTTCCCTTAGGTCATGGTTTTTTAGGTGACTTATGTTTAGTGCTTGCTGAATCAAAAAATGTAACCAATTTTGCTCAATCTGATCAGTTTTCTTTGCTATTAGGTATAGAAGCCATTCAGGTGTTTGAAACTTTTATTACTGTAGCAAAGAGAGATGGGGTTTGGGCTGTCCTCGCATCTAACTTGTAGCAACCTGCAGGCTAGTATGACATGAACCCTTTGACAGAAAGCAAAATTGTTGCGAATGAATTGAAAGGGAAAGAATCATCCTGACTGATTTTGCTACATTTGTGGAAAATGTCAACATGGCACAAAGGAAAGTAAAAATTACTCATTTTGTGAGGAAAATCTATCACACATATTTTGCAGCCAACATTGGTGATAGGACATGCCCTCTGAACCACAAGTACACTGCAAAACGTGTTGAAAGTGAAATTTCCTGGCAGATTAAAACCGTGTGCCGAACTGAGACTCAAACTTGGAACCTTTGCCTTTCGCAGACAAGTGCTCTACCCAAGCATGACTCATGACCCGTCCTCACAGCTTCAACTCCGCCAGTACATCGTCTCCTACCTTCCAAACTTCACAGAAGCTCTTCTGCGAACATTACAGAACTAGCACCCCTGGAAGAAAGGGTATTGTGGAGACATGTCTTAGCCACAGCTTGGGGGATGTTTCCAGAATGAGATTTTCACTCTGCAGTGGAGTGTGCGCTGATATGAAACTTCCTGGCAGATTAAAATTGTGTGCCGGACTGAGACTCGAACTCAGGACCTTTGCCTTTCGCGGGTAAGTGTTCTACCAACTGAGCTACCCAAGCACGAATCACGACCCATCCCAACAGCTTCAATTCCATGAAAGGCAAAGGTCCCGAGTTCAAGTCTCGGTCTGGCACAGTTTTAATCTGCCAGGAAGATTCATATCAGTGCACACTCTGCTGCAGAGTGAAAATCTCATTCTGGATGTGTTTAAAGTCTTTGGTGGTGGAACAAAAAGCAACAGAAGGGTCTCAGTATTGGTGTATCTGTGATTTGGGAGGGAAAAATGACAGGCTTCGTAAACGACAACTGTGGCCCAAATGTTTAAAACAAGGCTTTGGCAAAGATTTCGAGTCACAAAAATGTTACTGACTGCTATTCCTGCATGGCAAATTTTCTGTGTAAGTCAAATGAATTTGATCCTCATGAACTTAATGTGTCTCTTTGTTAGTGCCTTTTAGATTAATTAAAATAAGTATTATTACTGAATTAATTTTATGAATATATCTCCTTTTACTTTTATGTAGGAACCAAATGAAAAAAAAAAAGAGTAAAATATCTAGACATGCCTTCTGCCATACGACCAGTGACTCATGGACCAGGAATTCAGATTCCAACACACCTCGATAACCAGAGTGACTTTTCTGGCCCAGATGATGAAATGCATGAAGAGGATACTGGGGACATTTGCGATACATATCACACCCCATCCAACTGAGGCCAATCAAATCCTATAACCCAAGCTGAACTGAATGATTTAATATGAGATTTGTGGTTACCCAAAGAGTCTGCCCAGTTTTTAGGATCATGTCTTCATTCTCCTGTAATAACCTTCTACTGGTACCATAGTCACAAAGAAGTTTCGACAGTGTTTTAGAAAGGATGAAGCAGGTTCTCTGGTTTACTATAATGACATTGATGATCTAATTGAAGCTTTGGGCACAAAATATATCTCTAATGAATGGTGGTTTTTCATAAATTCATGAACTACATTCATAACGTAACTGCTTTTCTTCCAGTTGGTCATTAGTACAAACAAGTCAAACCTACAGTAACATGGAATGTTTGTTAACTTCTCTGAAATCCAAGCATCACAACTGGAAGATATTTGGAGACTTAAAGGCATATTTTTGAGCTTAATACACTGTGTGCTTAATGTGTTGATTTTGTAAGTGTTTCATACCATAAGCAGGAACACATTAACACTATTTGTTACAAGATGTGGCCATGCTGCTGGGCCTAGAATGTGGCTACAACAAATATTCATGTTTCCTATGTCTACTGGACAGTTGGGCAGATAAGAAGCACTATCTACAACACCTATGAAAAACACGACCTGTCCTGACACCAGGTTCGCACAACGTGAAGTCGCAAGCTCTCATGGACCCTCAAAAAATTCTGCTTCCACCACTGCACATTAAATTCGTTTGATGAGATCCTTTATAAAAAGGCTATGCAGAAAGACAATACGACTTTTACTTTCTAAGAACAGAAATTTCCACATGTCAGCAAGTCAAAACTTAATTAGAAACTTTCGATGGTCCTCAGATCAGGTAACTTATGAAAGATCCACAATTTGATGAGAGTATGAAATACAGAGAGGAATGCCTGGTTAGCACTGAAGTCAATAAGAAACAACTTTCTTGGCAACTGCAAGGGCCCAGAGTAAAAAATGCTGTTGAGGAACTACTGAAATACTTCCAGGTTCTTGGTGCTCGTATGTCTATAACAATACAATTTCTCAGCTCACATGTAGATTACTTCCCCTGTGATTATGGAGACTACAGCAGAAAGCAGGGTGAGAATTTTCATAGAAACATCAGAGTGACAGAGAGATACCAGGATTGCTGGGTTGTGAACATACTTGCTGACTATTACTAGGGCTTAAGAGAGACATTCCAGATGCAAAACACACATGAAAGTCCTTGAAAACAAAACAGCCTTTCTTCCATAAAATGATGTTAATGTGTGATCTTATATAAATAATTTAGATTTAACTCAAATTCAAGACTGTTTTCAAACCATAACCAGCACATATATAGTATTCAAACCATGATCAGCATATACACTCTATTAAAAAAAACTTTTCATATTTTAAAAAGTGTAATACCAATAAAAACTTACCTGATTCAAGAAAATTAATTACATTTCTGAATTCAGCACGCACAAAATATTAAGAATCAGTGTAAAAAAACCTTTACCTCAAAAATGATGCAGATCAGTGGAATTCTTATCCATCCAATTACATATAACTTAACACTCTGTTAGAGATGTTTTAAAAATGAATGTGACGACAAACAGGATTATAAAAGATTAAATTATAGAAGTTAAAAAACCATTTACCGAATCAATTATTTCTTGCATCTCAGCTACTTTTCCATCTATTCCTGCTGCTTC
Source organism: Schistocerca nitens (assembly GCF_023898315.1). Lineage (NCBI taxonomy): Eukaryota > Metazoa > Arthropoda > Insecta > Orthoptera > Acrididae > Schistocerca > Schistocerca nitens. Next base: position 222,781,583 of record NC_064619.1, on the reverse strand, counting down.
AGCTTCAGATTCTTTTATTGCTACCTCAGCCTCTTGTATCTCAGTATCAACGTTTCTACTGGCATCTTGCACTTCTCTCACTTTCTCCTGCAAGTGACACAAAATAGGTTATACTTGTAAATGTATAGCTTTTAAATGAAAGTTTACAAATTTATACTATATACAGAATAATTAACAAGAAATGACAGCTTTTTAACCCGTTCACTGTTCTAGATGTGTTGTTGCAAATGGCGCATTTTCTTTGCAACTACAGTTTTATTTTGGTGCCATTCTCTTGTTTATGTTTTTTGCTACAGTATTAGTAGTGGGCTAACGTAAATTTTTTTATTTCAGTCATCAGTTTTTACCAGTTAAAATTACAAATTAGCTGAAAACTAAAAATGATGAAAAATTCCTGGAAGTTTAAAAAATTCCCAGATTTCCCAAGTTTTTCCAGGATTTTCCGCTTGTCCCAGGGCTCATACATCCCGCCTATGGATGTCTATGACGGTGTAGAAAAAACAAAGCAGCACGCATATACATGTCCACAGCACCTGGATGTGTATACACGCCCATACCAGCAAAAGGGTTAATCTCTCAGCACATGTTGATCTAACAACACCAAACATTCATATTAAATTATGTTTTGTGGTAGCAACAATATTAACATCAGACAGGTGGTCAATCACCTTAAGAATAATATAATTTCTGGATAAACATCCACAACTTATGGTCGGCTGGTTAGCGCCATTGTCTCTAATTCATGGGGACTTGCGTTAAGATTCCCAACTTCAGCAATGGCACTTAAGTCTAGTACATGCTGCGTTCAAAAATTCATAGTGGACTCAAAGCTTTATGACCTCTGCTGGCAAGCATGTTAAATGCATGATTTCTGCACTGTGCTGCTGCCTAATTACCGGAATCTGAAATATCTGCAGTTCTCAACAGCACTCCAGTTTATTGCCAGCCTGTGTTACCCCCTTACAGCTTTTGGTGGGCAGATGTGTATCTGCTCACCCATTGTTCACACGCATGGCTGCAGCTTTGAGAGGGCAAAATTTGGTAATAGTTATGCTTTTTGATGTCCTGCAAAAAGTACTTGATAATTCTGTTATGGAAGGAGATGTGAATGATTCTGATATGGAGCCAGATTAGTATACCGCTAAATGCTAAAGTATTAAAGAAAAGAAGCAACACAGTGCAGTGATTGCAAGAATGCATACTCCGTAAAAATAATTTTAGTAATTTGATGTTCGATAATTTTATCATAGGCAAGGAAAATGATGACACAGTGACTTTTTAGCTGTCAGCTTCTCTGTTACTGCCTAAGAGACACAAGACAGCAGATGAAAGAACTGGATGGCATGCAGATGACAATCCTCCCATCATCCTTTTTTTAGAAATTGCCTGTGCTGATTATCTGCTCAATTTTCAGAACAATGCATTGTTCCTCATTGTTAATTGTCAGTAGAGTTACTAAAAACGTTAAAAACTGAGGCTAATAGTTATGCCAGTTTAAAATAATATTCAAATTAAGAAGACAAAATAAGTTTAAAGCAAGTAGTTTGAGGAAAGCAGACTATGACAAAAAATTGAGGCTATTTACTTGATTTTCAAAGTAATACTTTCCAAGTGCATTGACACAAAAAAAGGAAGCAAGAAGAAGAAAAAAAACTCCATGCTTAAGTGACTATTGATCAAGAGTATCAGTATTCCGTAACTTCTTCCCTTTAACTGTTTATCAGCTTGATTGGTTCAATGCAATTCTGCTGAAGTATTATCTCAATTATAACACCAAAAACACTCCTCTTTGCCAGCATAACCATGACTCTCTTCCAAATCTGTGCAATTCTAATCATTCATATTTTGTGTGTTCCTCCAATGGATATTTGACAATTGATGAACTATGTCTTTTCGGAGTTATGTACATGAAAAGCAAGTCTTTGAAGTTTTATACCAAACTTTTTGTTATTTGTGATCCTTTGACTGGGTATGTACTTAAAATAGAGGTGTACAGGAGCCACACGTTATGACACTTTTGAACTGACAGTTGAAGATCTGTTTCAAAAGATGTTATACCATGTACATCATCTACCGTATTTGACTGTTTATGGGAATGCAAGACAAGGGAAGTAGGCACTACCACATAAGATCCACAGTGTATGGTTGTAAAGCCAAGAATCCAGAAAGAATATACGATTTGTGTGAGAAGGGGACGTCTGCTCCATCTGAAACTGAGGGACACAAGGTATGCTCCGATGCTCTCAACAGGCTACACTACGTCTGCAATGGTGGTAGATGTGTGCTTGTGGGGTAACCAGTGAATAAAACAAAATCTAGCACTTTGGATTTATAACATTCACAAAATAAGCATCGATAAATCACACAAACTGACTGCTTACTATCATTTCAAGAGCACGCATTCCGAATGGTGTAAGAAATAATTATTCCATTTCTTTGTAATGGGCATTTCTAATGCAATCTTACATTGAGCACATACAAAATATCAATGAAAATAAAAAGAAAGTACCGTTCTCAAACTTCTTATGTTCCTCTCAATGGATATTTGACAGTTAATGAAGTATGTGTCTTTTTGGAGTCAAATTCATTTTTGCATGTACATGAAAAGCCAGACAATTAAGTTTTCAACAGAAGCCACCCTAAATTTATTTTTAAGGTATTGGTCTCAGCAGACTTAGTGAGATATTTTGCTGATGAAGTACCAGCTACTGAGAAAGAATTGCTTCCAACATGTCTACAAAGAAATGTTTTGTACAAATTGTGATGATGTATTTTAAATTTTTGTTCCAAAACATAGCCCACTGAGGAAAATTAAGCCTATACGAGGTGTACAAATTTTCTTTTCACACTAAAAAAAACACATCAGTGAAACAGGACTGACTTCTGTTATTTCTAACAGATTATAGTAATATCCTCATGAGCAAACACACAAATTTTGAATAATGTGGAGGATTACTACTTCATTCAGTGGTGCACAAGAACAGTGTTTAGGCTTAACAGCCTTGCACTGTGCAGCATCTAATGTTACTTCTTTCCTAAGAACTCTGTTCAAATGGCACAATGGAATTTAAAGATTGCCACACATGGGCTGCGATTCTCCACACAAGGGAGGGCTGAGCCTCTTCTCCGTATGGATCTGCCTAAAATCCAACGAGACAGCTGCATCACATCAGTCCATCCGAGTTTTACCACACATAAGTGGCTTGGCTTCACAGAATCTATTTGGTATGCTAGATCATTCATGTGTTGCATTCTTTACAATGTTTGAAAATTAAAGAGCAGCTGCCAACCACTGAATATTTTATCATGGTGGAAATCATTGCTGACTGTTGTAAAGGAAGACAGGCAATATAAAGCACTGATTTTAAAATACTGTTCACATGAACGACATTACTATTGTTTCATGTGCTCTCACAATGATTTCAGATGTGTTATTGGGATGATTAAAAACACTTAAGGACTTGTTTAGATACTAAGCAAAAAAGGAAGGGAAGACAAAAACCATTCATTTTTGTTTATTTTGTTTCTCCTTGTACTATAAAAATGTGGGCAATAAATAGAATAAGTTCAGAAGAGCTATAATGTTAACTTTAAGCAAGTAAAAGAAATTGTAATTTTGATTAGTAAGAATATGATCAAGGAAGACAATGAACCTGGAACTGAATTTTTTGACAGGGATCGTGAGTGACAAGTTCATGAACATACATGTTGGTCAAAATAAACAGGGTTGTTAATATGTAAAAAGGTGGAATTAACTTCCCATGTTACAAGCCAAAGCACTAAAAAGGATATTGTTTTACATTATATTATCTATTTGTATATGTATTTAATTATGAGTGTTTATACAAGTAATTCGGATTTGTATGAACATGTTGAAATTATTAAAAAGAACATTTTGCTTGAAAATATACTATTTTTTTTAGTTACATAACATTTATGTATGATAAAATTACTGTTGTTTAAATCAAGAAGGGGATATGTCACTCATTTCCTCTTATTGTTTTCTATTACCTGCCTTTATTCTATTCTTAGAGATTTTGGTGTAAGATTTTATTCTTCCTGATTAGAATGTGGAAGTAGATATAAGGTTTGGGAATAATACTGCTCCAGATTATACAGTTTTTTTTATATATCTCAAAACTACTGTTGAATGATATGTCCATCTTTTGATCTCAACACCTCAATTACATTGTTTTATTACAATCAACATGATACTAGCTTGGTTGAGATATGATATAGTTCTATGATCAATCTGGTGTCTTCACCAGAGGTCACACAAAGCACCCCAATAATCGTAATTTTTTTTCCTAAGAAAATATTCTACAAATGGAAAGCATGACCACTGTCTCAAATCTTGAGACCAATGGGTAAAAAATAGTCACATGTCAAGAAATAAAGGCAAAAATTGAAAAACAGTGAAAGGCAAGGTCATAGTTTGTTACTCCTACAGAGGTTTACATACCCTGAAAGTCATGGCCAGTAGGAGAATGATTATTTATTGTGTATCAAAATTAGGGAAGATGTAACCTGTTACCAATCAAGCTCATTAGTGTAAGGAAATGAGGTTACGACTTTATAAATATAAAACAAAGATGCTGTGACTTACCAAACGAGAAAGCGCTGGTAGATAGACACAATAAAAAACACAAAAACAAACACAAAGAGACACACACACACACACACACACACACACACACACACAAATTTCACGCTTTCGCAACCCAAGGTTGCCTCATCAGGAAAGAGGGAAGGAGAGGGAAAGACGAAAGGATGTGGGTTTTAAGGGAGAGGGTAAGGAGTCATTCCAATCCCGGGAGCGGAAAGACTTGCCTTAGGGGGAAAAAAGGACGGGTATACACTCGCGCACACACACACACACATCCATCCACACATATACCATATATGTGTGGATGGATATGTGTGTATGTGCGCGAGTGTATACCCGTCCTTTTTTCCCCCTAAGGCAAGTCTTTCCGCTCCCGGGATTGGAATGACTCCTTACCCTCTCCCTTAAAACCCACATCCTTTCGTCTTTCCCTCTCCTTCCCTCTTTCCTGATGAGGCAACAGTTTGTTGCGAAAGCTTGAATTTTGTGTGTATGTTTGTGTTTGTTTGTGTGTCTGTCGACCTGCCAGCACTTTCATTTGGTAAGTCACATCATCTTTGTTTTTAGATATATTTTTCCTACGTGGAATGTTTCCCTCTATTATAACTATATATAGACACACACACACACACACACACACACACACACACACACACACACACACACACACACACACCTGCGCATATACAGACACAGGCAGTCATATGTAAAGGCAAAGAGGTTGGGCAGAGATGTCAGTCAAGGTGGAAGTGCAGAGGCAAAAATGATGTTGAATGACAAGTGATGTACAAGGGGCGGCAACTTGAAATTAGCGGAGGTTGAGGCCTGGTGGGTAACAGGAAGAGAGGATATATTGAAGAGCAAGTTCCTATCTCCGGAGTTCTGATAGGTTGGTGTCAGTGGGAAGTATCCAGATAACCCGGACGGTGTAACACTGTGCCAAGATGTGCTGGCCGTGCACCAAGACATGTTTAGCCACAGGGTGATCCTCATTTCCAACAAACACTGTCTGCCTGTGTCCGTTCATGTGAATGGAGTTTGTTGCTGGTCATTCCCACATAGAAGGCTTCACAGTGTAGGCATGTCAGTTGGTAAATCACGTGGGTGCTTTCACGTGTGGCTCTGCCTTTGATCATGTACACCTTCTGGGTTACAGGACTGGAGTAAGTGGTGGTGGGAGGGAGCATGGGACAGGTTTTACACTGGGGGCAGTTACAAGGGTAGGAGCCAGATGATAGGGAAGGTGGTTTGGGGATTTCATAGGGATGAACAAAGAGGTTATGAAGGTTAGGTGGATGGCGGAAAGACACTCTTGATGGAGTGGGGAGGATTTCATGAAGGATGGATCTCATTTCAGGGCAGGATTTGAGGAAGTTGTATCCCTGCTGGAGAGCCACATTCAGTTTGATCCAGTCCCGGAAAGTATCCTGTCACAAGTGGGGCACTTTTGGGGTGGTTCTGTGGGAGGTTCTGGGTTTGAGGGGATGAGGAAGTGGCTCTGGTTATTTGCTTCTGTACCAGGTCGGGAGAGTAGTTGCGGAATGCGAAAGCTGTTTTCAGGTTATTGGTGTAATGGTTCAGGGATTCAGGACTGGAGCAGATTCGTTTGCCACAAAGACCTAATCTGTAGGGAAGGGACCGTTTGATATGGAAATGGGTGGCAGCTGTCATAATGGAGGTACTGTTGCTTGTTGATGGGTTTGATGTGGGCGGATGTGTGAAGCTGGCCATTGGACAGATGGAGGTCAACATTGAGGAAAGTGGCATGGGATTTGTAGTAGTACCAGGTGAATCTGATGGAACCTAAGGAGTTGAGACTGGAGAGGAAATTCTGGAGTTGTTCTTCACTGTGAGTCCAGATCATGAAGATGTCATCAATAAATCTGTACCAAACTTTGGGTTGGCAGGCCTGGGTAACCAAGAAGGCTTCCTCTAAGCGACCCATAAATAGGTTGGTGTACGAGGGGACCATCATGGTACCCATGGCTGTTCCCTTTAATCGTTGGTATGTCTGGCCTTCGAAAGTGAAGAAGTTGTGAGTTACGATGAAGCTGGCTAAGGTAATGAGGAAAGAGGTTTTAGGTAGGGTAGCAGGTGATCGGCGTGAAAAGAAGTGCTCCATCGCAGCGAGGCCCTGGACGTGCGGAATATTTGTGTATAAGAAGTGGCATCAATGGTTACGAGGATGGTTTCCGTGGGTAACAGATTGGGTAAGGATTCCAGGCATTCGAGAAAGTGGTTGGTGTCTTTGGTGAAGGATGGGAGACTGCATGTAATGGGTTGAAGGTGATCTACGTAGGCAGAGATACGTTCTGTGGGGGCTTGGGAACCAGCTACAATGGGGTGGCCGGGATGTTTGGGTTTGTGAATATTACGAAGTAGGTAGAAAGTAGGGGTGCGGGGTGTTGGTGGGGTCAGGAGGTTGATGGAGTCAGGTGAAAGGTTTTGTAGGCGGCCTAAGGTTCTGAGGCTTCCTTGAAGCTCCGCCTGGACATCAGGAATGGGATTACCTTGGCACACTTTGTATGTGGTGTTGTCTGAAAGTTGACGCAGTCCCTCAGCCACATACTCCCGATAATCAAGTACCACGGTCGTGGAACCCTTGTCAGCCAGAAGAATGATGATGGATCGGTCAGCCTTCAGATAACGTATAGCCTGGGCTTCAGCTGTGGTGATGTTGGGAGTAGGATTAAGGCTTTTCAAGAAAGATTGAGAGGCAAAGCTGGAAGTAAGAAATTCCTGGAAGGTATGGAGAGGGTGATTTTGTGGAAGAGGAGGTGGGTCCCCCTGTGACGGAGGACTGAACTGTTCCAGGCAGGCTTCAATTTGGATAGTGTCTTGGGGGGTTGAATCATTAGGAGTAGGATTAGGATTATTTTTCTTCAGGGCAAAGTGATATTTCCAGCAGAGACTACGAGTGTAGGACAGTAAATCTTTGACGAGGGCTGTTTGGCTGAATCTCGGAATAGGGCTGAAGGTAAGGCCTTTGGATAGGACAGAGGTTTCGGATTGGGAGAGAGGTTTGGAGGAAAGGTTAAATACTGAATTGGGGTGTTGTGGTTCCAGATTGTGTTGACTAGAATTTTGAGGTGTTGGGGGAGTGGAGCTGGAAATGAGAGATTGAGTAGGTGGGAGAGACTGGGTCTGTGTGCAATGAGAGGAGGTTGAGGTTTGTTAGAAAGGTTGTGGAGGGTGAGTGAGTTGCCTTTCCGGAGGTGGGAAACCAGGAGATTGGATAGTTTTTTTGAGGTGGAGGGTGGCATGCAGTTGGCCTGTAGGAGGATGCTCTGAACAGCCGGTGTGGATGTGGGAGAGGAAAGATTGAGGACTTCGATTAGGGATAGGAGTTGACGGGTGTGTTCATTGGCTGAGTTGATGTGTAGGTGAAGGATTAGGCGGCTGAGGGCTATGGGTTGTTCAGTTTGGAACTGGTATAGGGACTGATGGAAAGAAGGGTTACAGCCAGAGTTGGGAACTTTAAGCGTGAGGCCTTTGGGAGTAATGCCAAATGTCAGACAAGCCTGAGTAAATAAAATATGAGAGCATAATCTGGCTAGGGTGAAGGCATGTTTGCAGAGGGAATGTAAATAAAACTTAATGGGGTCGTTGTGGGGATGTTGTGAGGGTGACATGATATTAGAAGGTGGAAAGTGTAACATGAGGCTAAAGCGAAAATAAAAATATATGGGGAGGGATAAAGGTGAATTAGAAAGCAACTGGAGTTCTGGTGTGAAAAAAGTCAAAAAAGTGTTGGTTTAAGATGAGCTATGTTGATCCTGTGGTGAACTTAGGTTGGTAAACAACGATGTGTACAAAGGTTAGGTAGTTATGTTGCCTCCAAAACACATTAAAGGGTGGAGAAATTTGTGTCTCAAATGTCTAGACAGAATGCACAGCACAAATTTAGCATGCAAGATGCCTCAGAAATCGCTACAAGCACTTCTCAAAACCACATGTTTCTGATCACTGTTTTACAAGCCCTGGAGTAAAAGGCGAGTATGATTTTTGTAATTTGAAATTCAAGAGATTGTTATTTCATAGTGTTTTCTCTGGATTGAGTCTCTACAGAAGGTAAGTTGTGTGTCAGGAGACATAACTGATCTCCATTTCCTGTAATTTCTTGTTGTGATTATTTAAAATAAAAATAATTACAGAAGACACCACTGGTTAGAGTAAACCAATAGTGACACCTAATCATTACTAGTATGTCAGATACTTCAGTCTGTAGATTACACTGCAGAAACAGGGCAGTCAACAGAATTAAATACACAGTTAATGATTAATTGTTGCTAATATAAATATTAAATCAAGGGGCACTGTCAACAAAGGATACTAAAAACACAAAGAGGGAAAAATTTATCCAGGAGACACTAGAATATGGAAGAAAATATTTGAAATATTTGGTTGCACAGAAATGTGGCTCAGTGTTTCATTGGTGAAGTGCCAGACTACAAATCCAAAGATTTCAGAATTGATACCCAATCAATCAGGTTTTTTATCTGTCACTTGTAACTTCTATCTCTGGCAATATTTGTCGGTCTGAGAATGATGAGTTACACAGTGGTTTGGAATCCACATTAAACTTTAGGTCCTCCTGTAACTGGCTGGGTAAGACAGTTCAAAGGTTGGAAGAAGGCAACAGCATGCCGTGTCCAACAGGACCATGGCTAGTATAGCATTGTCATGTTCAAACCAATCTTTGGATTTGTGACAGCTTTGTTTTACTGAAGAAAAAACTTTATTTCAATGTCTCCAAGCACTTGCATCTACAGGCAAAGATGAATAATTATCAGGAAATGCCTCTCACTTTTTTACTTATTAGTTCTGATTGTCTGAATGAGCTACACCACAACTCAAGGAAGAGGCATGTTACAGGAATATTCAATCAGTTCACAAATTAGTTGTCATCCCTCTCTCATAAAATAAAATGAATAAATAAGCAGAACAAACATTCAGCATACTTCACTGTTGAGTTTAAGTTGTGACTGGTTGGCCATTAACAAAAGAAAATTCATATTAACCTCAAATGCAGTTACTGTATAGAATGTAATATATGCATTCTCCCACTAAAAAGGTACACATATGTTCATTAAGAGTAACCAGAGGAACATTTTATTTAGATCTTCTCCATATCTAATTAATTGCAATGCTTTTCCACAATGTAATGAAAACTGGACAAATACTAACCTTTACTAACAAAGAGATAGAGGGGCTGGCCAGTACTTACCTCAGCTCAGTACAGCCGATACATACACAAAAAACAGAATGGAAAATTTATGTTCCTAGCTTTCTGAACAAATGTTCCTTCATCAGGGAGGAGAGAGGGGAAAGAATGGGAAGAAGGGAAAGTGGATTCAGTTACTAACAACCCAGGTTATGAAGCAACAGGGAAAGGAAAACAGGGAGGGTAACAAGGATGGAGGCATGGTTGTCAGAGGGAAGCCAAAGATATTCTACTGTAAGTACTGTGCCAGCTTCAAACCAAAGAGGATGCATACAGAAGTGAAGATTGGTTGGTTTTTGGGAAGGAGACCAAACAGCGTGGTCATCGGTCTCATCGGATTAGGGAAGGATGGGGAAGGAAGTCGGCCGTGCCCTTTCAGAGGAACCATCCCGGCATTTGCCTGGAGTGATTTAGGGAAATCACGGAAAACCTAAATCAGGATGGCCGGACGCGGGATTGAACCGTCGTCCTCCCGAATGCGGGTCTAGTGTCTTACCACTGCGCCACCTCGCTCGGTAGAAGTGAAGAGGTATACAGTATAAAGATAAACACAACTATGTAGGATGAAAAGATACGTGAATGGCTAAAGAGGAAAGGGAAAGAGGAGAAGACTGAAGAGTAAATGGGAGTGAGGTTGTTTAACGTAGGTTCAGTCCAGGGGATGGCGGGATGATAGGATTTGTTAGAGTGCTAGTTCCCATCTCCACAGTTCAGAGGGACTGGTGTTGGGTGGGAGAAGCCAAATGGCACATACGGTGTAGAAGGTTCCTAGGTCCCTAGAATTATGCTGGAGGGCATGCTCCGCTACTGGGTATTGGACATCTCCTAGGCGGACAGTTCGTCTGTGTCCGTTCATGCGCTCAGCCAGTTTAGTTGTTGTCATACCGATGTAAAAGGCTGTGCAGTGCAGGCATGTCAGCTGATAAATGACATGTGTAGTTTCACACGTGGCCCTGCCTTGAATTGTGTGTGTTTTACCAGTAGCGGGGCTGGAGTAGGTGGTTGTGGGGGGATGCATGGAGCAGGTTTTGCAGCAGGGTCGGTTACAGGGGTAGGAACCGCTGGGTAGAGAAGATAGTCTGGGAATATTGTAGGGTTTAACAAGGATGTTACGGAGGTTAGTGGGGCGACGAAAGGCAACTCTGGGTGGTCTGGGGAGAATTTTGTCAAGGGATGATCTCATTTCAGGGGTTGACTTGAGAAAGTCATATCCCTGGCAGAGTAATTTGTTGATGTATTTGAGGCCAGGATAATATTGGGTGACAAGGGGGATGCTTCTGTGTGGTCTGGGGGTAGGAACATTGTTGCTGGACTGGGAGGAATGTATTGCTCGGGAGATCTGTTTGTGGACAAGGTCTGCAGGATAGTTGCGGAAGAGAAAAGCACTGGTCAGGTTATTGGTGTAATTGTTGAGGGATTCATCACTGGAGCAGATACGTTTGCCACGAATACCTAGGCTGTAGGGAAGGGAACGTTTGATGTGGAATGGATGGCAGCTATCAAAGTGAAGGTACTGCTGTTTGTTTGTGGGTTTGATATGGACTGAGGTGTGGATGTGAGCTTCAACAAGATGAAGGTCAACATCCAGGAAGGTGGCTTGGGTTTTGGAGAAGGACCAGGTGAAATTCAGATTCGAAAAGGAGTTGAGGTTATGGAGGAAATTAAGGAGTGTTTCTTCACCATGAGTCCAGACCACAAAGATGTCATCTATCCCATTCCCTCCATCCAGACTGAGCTGCAGAAAATCCTAAAAATCCAAGGTCCCTCACAAGGCCTCACAACGGCTTCCATAGACTTACTCACTCCACCTGAGCCCCGTACTCCTACCTTCTACCTATTACCCAAAATCCACAAAGAGAACCATCCTGGCCGTCCCATTGTAGCAGGCTTCAAAGCCCCAACAGAACGTATCTCAGCTCTGGTAGACCAACACCTCCAACCTATCACCCGCACACTCCCATCCTACATCAAAGACACAAACCACTTCCTAGAACGCCTCAAATCCATTCCCACTCCTCTCCCACCTGAAACCTTTCTTGTCACCATAGATGCTACATCCCTTTACACAAACATCCCACATACCCATGGTCTCTCTGCCCTTGAGCACTACCTCTCCCAACGCCCACCCGAAGATCTTCCAAAAACCTCATTCCTTATCACACTTACCAACTTCATCCTAACCCATAATTACTTCACTTTTGAAGGCCAGACCTACAAACAAATCAGGGGAACGGCCATGGGAACCAGGATGGCTCCGTCCTATGCTAACCTCTTCATGGGCCGCATGGAGGAAGCTTTCCTGAAGACCCAACAGCTGCTTCCCCTGGCCTGGTATAGTTTTATAGATGACATCTTTGTGGTCTGGACTCATGGTGAAGAAACACTCCTTAATTTCCTCCATAACCTCAACTCCTTTTCGAATCTGAATTTCACCTGGTCCTTCTCCAAAACCCAAGCCACCTTCCTGGACGGTGGCCTTCATCTTGTTGAAGCTCACATCCACACCTCTGTCCATATCAAACCCACAAACAAACAGCAGTACCTTCACTTTGATAGCTGCCATCCATTCCACATCAAACGTTCCCTTCCCTACAGCCTAGGTATTCATGGCAAACGTATCTGCTCCAGTGATGAATCCCTCAACAATTACACCAATAACCTGACCAGTGCTTTCCTCTCCTGCAACTATCCTGCAGACCTTGTCCACAAACAGATCTCCCGAGCAATACATTCCTACCCGTCCAACAACAATGTTCCTACCCCCAGACCACACAGAAGCATCCCCCTTGTCACCCAATATTATCCTGGCCTCAAATACATCAACAAATTACTCTGCCAGGGATATGACTTTCTCAAGTCAACCCCTGAAATGAGATCATCCCTCGACAAAATTCTCCCCAGACCACCCAGAGTTGCCTTTCGTCGCCCCACTAACCTCCGTAACATCCTTATTAAACCCTACAATATTCCCAGACTACCTTCTCTACCCAGCGGTTCCTACCCCTGTAACTGACCCTGCTGCAAAACCTGCCCCATGCATCCCCCCCACAACCACCTACTCCAGCCCCGCTACTGGTAAAACATACACAATTCAAGGCAGGGCCACGTGTGAAACTACACGTCATTTATCAGCTGACATGCCTGCACTGCACAGCCTTTTACATCGGTATGACAACAACTAAACTGGCTGAGCGCATGAACAGACACAGACGAACTGTCCGCCTAGGAATGTCCAATACCCAGTAGCGGAGCATGCCCTCCAGCATAATTCTAGGGACCTAGGAACCTTCTACACCGTATGTGCCATTTGGCTTCTCCCACCCAACACCAGTCCCTCTGAACTGCGGAGGTGGGAACTAGCACTCCAACACATCCTTTCATCCCGCCATCCCCCTGGAATGAACCTATGTTAAACAACCTCACTCCAATTTACTCTTCAGTCTTCTCCTCTTTCCCTTTCCTCTTTAGCCATTCACGCATCTTTTCATCCTACATAGTTGTGTTTATCTTTATACTGTATACTCTTTACTTCTGTATGCATCCTCTTTGGTTTGAAGCTGGCACAGTACTTACAGTAGAATATCTTTGGCTTCCCTCTGACAACCATGCTTCCACCCTTGCTACCCTCCCTGTTTTCCTTTCCCTGCTGCTTCATAACCTGGGTTGTGAGTAACTGAATCCACTTTCCCTTCTTCCCTTTCTTTCCCCCCTCTCTCTCTCCTCCCTGATGAAGGGACATTTGTTCCGAAAGCTAGGAACGTAAATTTTCCTTTCTGTTTTTTGTGTATGTATCGGCTGTACTGAGCTGAGGTAAGTACTGGCCAGCCCCTCTATTTCTTTGTTAGTATTTGTTTCACATCTTTATATGAGATTTTCCATTAATCATTCAAATACTAACCTTAGCTTTCATGTACCTCCATGCAACATATATTTTCATTAGCCTTTCCAAATCTCTAACTACTTTCTGGTATTCAAGATATCTTCCTTGTTCTTCTTTTAGCTTCTGTATTTTAGGAGATATGTCAGTGTTAATTATCTGAAATGAAGAATTATCGGACACTATGAAATGTTTCTTAAGGGTTCAATTACAACAAACTTATATCTATTCCACCCCTCGACAAACTTCCAATAACACAATGTACAATGAAGTTTTAACTTACATAAATTTCTAAGCAACTGCAAAATCTTTTTATATAATATTTACAAATTTCAACTCCCTCTTATTACAGAAACATTCATTTAAAAAACCTCAATTTTCACAACAGCATCGATATTGACAGAATGAAAAAAATGTACTGGAAAGTAAAACTATTGAAAACTGTGTCTAAGACTTTTGCAATATCTACACATAGAAACCTCACATTACGAAAGCACTTCACGTTTTGTTCACACCGGACAGTTTGTTGTCAATAAGTATTATGGTTTATTGTGCCAAAGCTATGATCATAACGCTTTCTTCTTGATCTGACACCTCTTTAATGATTTGAAATAGCTAAGATGTGGACCCTGTGAGTTTCTCAAAAAAATATTTTAGTGTGCAAACAAAATATTTACTTTTAGATTAGTTCAGCAGATGTACAAACACCCACATGACACACTAAAAATAAACGTAATCCTAAAACGAAGTTTCTAAACAGATACATTCTAGAATGTAAAACCTATTGCAAACATTATGAATCTAGTCCAATACCTCAAAAATAAATTAAACATCTGCCTATAGTTAGAGAGAGTACTACGTAGCCCACAATCATTTGCTTTCTCTGCAGAAGATAGCATGATGATTGGATCCTACAGCTTATGAAGAATATACCACTTTTACTGCAACATCTGAGCTACCAATGGAATAAGAGGTGAGACTTTTAAGTTATGACAAAAGCAATTTGTAATAGCTGCCTCTTAAAATTATCCAGGCTCAACTCTTACTGCAACACAGAAGTAGAAAATTTTGTAATTATGGAGCTTAAAAGAACTCAAAATTTAGAAGCAAGTATTTTGTAAGAAAACTTTAACATCAATGGAAATCATGTTCAGATGGTATCCACCAGATTTTTAATGTACACTGCAATCTCAGCAGTACGCCCATCATTACCATATTTTTCCACTTAGCACATCCGTTTTTAAAAGTCCCAGTCCCAACTACATTAAATGCAGGTTAAAAAGACTAATTTACACATTTCCCTCCTGGCTTAGTGCATTCAAATTTGGCAGTATCTGCACTGTTTTGCTGCCACGAGTTCTGAGAGTGGTAAGAGTAGGACGTTTGCTGCCACGCAGTGCAGAAACTTATAAGAACACATTATTATCCAGGGCGGCAACTTTGCTGTTTCCTATGGTAGGTAGAAATCGTACATGGAAGGAGTTCGTTTAGGTCGGCAGTACCTCTGATACTACAAACTTCTGGAGTGACCAAACAATAAACAAAATATTTATTACACTACAATTCTGAGCTCAGTCACTTGTGTTCTTTGTTCATATTTAGCATCTCTCTCCCAGTAAGTGAATTTTATTTTTTTTGTCCCCTTTGTCAAATGGTGTACCAATACGTCATGAACACAAAGACAGTGAGAAAGTGGAACATTAATCAGGAAGTGGACAAAATTCACAAATGAAGTCTGCTGATATTGCAAAAGAACTGAACATTCCTCCATCATTAGTCAATACAACAGTGAGCAAATAAAAACTATCTGAAGCAGCTTGTTTGGAAAGAGGAAATGGCACCTGAAAATTATGCTTTAAAAATGTGCAGACATTTTCATGTAAATACATGTCTAATGTGAAAGCTTAGGTAACAGCAACTGTATTCTAACAATTCTTGCATGCCTGGGATGGCAGTTCGGGTGTTAGAAATAGGAAAATCGTTGTGTTTAATGAGCACCCCATGACATCATATCTACTTGATACAAATTTAGTACTTTTTTCTGCTCAACTATACAAGCCATCTTCAGACACTCAACCAAGTCACTATAAAATGCCTGAAATAATAATATAGGAAAACTTTTGTGCAGAAGACACTGGCCTGTCCACGCTACAGTGAGAAATGTAACAATCTAGGATGTTATGCATTTTGTAGGAAGTGCGTGGGATTCTGTGTGAGAAAGCACAATCTCAAACCATTTCTGACCAATGCCAGCAAATAAGGGGGCAAGAAGAAAACAGTGCCTATCTTAGCTTTGATGAATATGTTGAACATAATTAAGCAGTTGCTGTCAGTCAGTCCATGACAACTGATGAAGTACTGCAGGAACAGATGGAAGAGAAGCAAAAAGAAAGTGAAGACAATGATGAGCCAGAATCTTTGCTGGTTCATACAACATCAAAAGCTACTGAAGGAATGGACACATTGAAGCAGTGTGTGTTGAGTTTTGAAGTCTATAAACATATTAACTAAGATCTACAATACAATATTAAAATTCAGACAAAAGAAACAGTCAACCATTGGTACGTTTTTCAAACCTCTGCAAAGACAAGACTTCAATCTATATCTAAGTATTTTAGTGTAGTTAGGGACAACCCTTACTCAATTACCAGTAGTTTTTCAGTACTGGAGATGCTAAATGAATGACTTTCGCTTGTATTGAGAATTGTAATAAAAATTGCAATATTAGTGTATTCTTTTTTCAACATCACATGCGGGATTTGTAATTTGGAAGTTAGAGGATATGCTCTCATGTCACATGACCGTTCAGCATTCCAACCGGCTGAGAACAGAAGCGTTCAACTCCAATATATTGGATTTAGCCAATGTTCCCATTTGTAACACATTTCTGTGCCTTTTATGCTAACATGTAGTTCTGAGTATTTCTGAGGGTGTTATTCTGAATGTATTCCTGAAACGGCACATTTATTGCAGTCAGGAAATGTGGCATTAAGGGTTCACGTATTACCCCAACAACGGTGCACTTTATTCCGCATTTTCGCTGAAGAAAAAATAGAATCATTTCCAAATTAGATAATTTTCAGTAGTAAGTTTTTCTGCGTATGATGTTCAAAATCTATGGCCCCTTCAAGAACGTGCTACTGATATTCCACTGCATTGCAGATGTTAAAATACACTTGTTATTACATGACAGGTCTCAATTGCAGAGAATCACCGGGAAGAAGTTTACAGTTTTTTCTTTCTCAGTCATATAGTACACAAATGAAACCTGAATAAGCATATTTTAACAAGAGCTTATAGGTGTCTTCAACACGGCATTTCTCAACTGCTATGGAAACAGGTTCTTGCACAAATTTAGTTCACGTTTATTTTAACTTTACAACACAGAGATTTGTGTGTGTTAAGAAGCATGTGTGTGTTTCAAACAAATGACACATTACAAAAGCATGGGCCAAGTTGCTTCATCTTAATTGCATTAAGAAGATATACAATTCACATTCTCCTCATGTCTAGTTTCCAAGCACCAATATTATTAAAAAATACTAATTTTTGAAAATGACTAACGTAAGATCCTTAGTGGAATACATGAACAATGATCACGAGGGTGAGTAACATTAAACATACGGTAATATTCACCCAGTTAGTAGTGAAATATTTTCAAAATACGAAAATAAAATGATCTATTTACGTCATTTAGCTGCCTAAGTTTGTTGTCCTTTTTCTCTATTGTTTTCTCTGCAGCAATTTTTTTGTTCTCATACATTTTTGTGCCAGCAGCTTCTTCCACCATAGCTAGAATCTGTAACATGCAAACAAGCATAAAATGTTAGGAAATAGGATTAACTTAAAATAGTAAGTTACATAAACACTGTTAAGGCAAGAACATCTGAGAATTATTAATACATAATCACAAAAATGTCTACAGAAATACCAATGTATAAACCAAAGCTTTCAGCAATGGTGGTTCCTTACTTTGGGGAAAAAGCAAAGTAGTAAAAGTTGAAAGCAGCAGAAAAGACAAAATTTGCATATTTTTTATGATAGCCAGTTTTTCAACTTCAGTTCTTTGTTATTTAATTATTTCTTCTGTGACTTTTTTTTATAAATGTTACAACTATACAAACATCAGCTATTAATACCCTGTGTCATGAAGGACCTGTACAGCACATTAAGCCACATTCTTTTGAAACAATTTATGAATAACTCGGGCAAATTCTGACATTCCAGAAAGTTTCATACACAAATGGCAACAGCAATTGTGGCTTTAGAAATGGTTGCCCATGCACATGAGTGGTGGTGGTGGTTGTGGTGGTGGTGATTGTGGTGAGAGGAGGAACACAGCTCTTAGCAGGAGTGGCAAAATGTGGATTGATTAAGGTAATAAACATAAAACTAATATGAGTAGAGAGAAGACGGGGAGGAAAGAGTGGGAAGCAAGATAGTACACTGTGGATACAGCAGAGGTAGGGGTGAAAAATGACAGAAAATGTGTGGGTAAAGGGAATGGGAAGGGGGTTGTGAAGAATGGGATATGCACATGTTTAAGGCCATGGAAATTGCAATAACAAATAATTTTCTGGAGGTACAGTTACCATTAAGTTCAGAGGAGAGGGCAGACACAGAAAGGGGGAGGGGGGGGGGTATTGTATAGGCATTGAAGTAGTTTTAGATGGGATAGGGAAGCTCATGATGGGACTGCATTAGGAAGTGGCAGACAGGAGTGCAGCACCGATCATACATGTGGGTCATCAGGGTGTATACCTGGACAAGGAAAAAAAATTCCCGGATCTCCCAGTTAAAAATAAATTTTCTCCAGGTGAAAATAAACTTTTTCCGTGTTAAGTGACAGTATACTTTCTCTCGGAACTGTAAGACTTATTTTTTGAATGGATATGGTTTTATACAGCAGCGTAGAATTTCCCGGCACTTTAGAAAACAAAGCTCAGGGGGAGAAAAAACACGTTTTGGAAAGATCTTTGATGTGCAGCAACATGTACGCTGCATATTTTTGCATTACGAAAGTATAAATTCGAATGGCAAGGAAATCGTTTCTGAAGAAGAGAAATTTGTTAACACCGAGTATAGGTTTCAGTGTCAGGAAGTTGTTTATGAAAGTATTTGTATGGAGTGTAGCCACATATGGAAATGAAATGTGGACGATAAATAGTTTAGATAAAAAGATAATAGAAGTTTTCGAAATGCGGTGCTATAGAAGAATGCTGAAGATTAGATCGGTAGATCACATAACTAATGAGAAGGTACTGAATAGAATTGGGGAGAAGAGAAATTTGTGGCACAACTTGACTAGAAGAAGGGATCGGTTGGTAGAACATATTCTGAGGCATCAAGGGATCACCAATTTAGTATTGGAGGGCAGCGTGGAGGGTAAAAATTGTAGAGGGAGACCAAGAGATGAATACACTAAACAGATTCAGAAGGATGTATGTTGCAGTAGGTACTGGGAGACAATGAAGCTTGCACAGGATAGAGTACCATGGAGAGCTGCATCAAACCAGTCTCTTGACGGAAGACCACAACAACAAATTCGAATTCCACCAACAGGAAAAGTTAATATACATAGTGTTGCTACAAGAAAAGCAAAGCTTTCACATATAATATCTGTCGCAAAGATTAATAAGCTACAAGAGAAGCTAAGCTTTCACATATAATGTTGATCTGTTTAGTGCATGTTACAATTTAAGATACATCACACAAATAAGCCAGTAAAATTTTTAATACTGACATAAATCTCTGATCATCTTGGCTCGAAATTCTTCAAAATGACTCATCAAAGAGTTGCTTTTTAAAAGAGAGCAAACGCTCTGCGATTTGAGAAACTCATCGTACATTCTCGCACGTAGTCCATCTTGCGCAAAAGGCAAATTTACTTTGAAAATAATGCTTTTCGAGCAACAATTCGCAACATTTTGCAGCAAACTGTTATAAATAGATTCATTTCAGCAGTTGCCAGAGTGTGACAGATACGAGGTGTCACTGCGCTTATGCAGCTATGGTGACGTAGGAAGCCCGTATGTTTGCATGTTCAAAACATTAAAAGATCTTACATTATGTCATAACAGAAACAAGACATCAGAAGATACTGCAAGAGTGTCAGAATTTCATGAACCATATTAAATTGCATAGCTTGCCTTACAGTGCACATTCGTATGTCCAGATTCCCAATGACGTAGGCCTCGAGCTGATATGAAGCTTTTCAGTGTGGTTTTCAGGACGTAAATTTTCTTGGAATACCAGTACTGTATTATCTCATGTTTGGTTCTTTATTATGGCATAATGCCACATGTGCTAGAAGATGACAACGTGCACTTGAAATACAGTGAACAGTTGAAACTAGCCAATAGTGTGGAATTAAACACTTCGTTTCAAATAAATTGAGTGCCTCAGCAGGAAAGCTTAAGAAAAGCCAAATTTCTTTGGCAAACAGACAAAAATAACTTTATTGTTCTGCAAGGCGATTAATGCTTGACTGTCAGAACGGTGGAAATAAAATAAAATCTAAAACTAATAACATATTTTAGCCTTCTGTGATTATGTGAATGTATTTTAATTCACTTGATAGCTCCCAGCCACAGAAATCCGTCTTGTTTTCATTTGACATGAGAGCAGTAAACGAAGAGGAAACAGAAAAACCACTAAATGTAAACACGAGTCACTTGGAGACTTTTCAAAAATAAGTTCATTTTGTAGTGCACATCTTTCTGAAGAGTCTGATACATAAAACATATATCTTCGAGGAAATGTAGGACACTTTATTTGGTCTTAAGTGTGCAGTGCAGAACAAGAACTCTTCAGAAAATCTGGACGCTTTATTGCCTATTAGCTAATAACTTGCTCTTCTGTGTGACATAAAATTAAATATAGGATACCTAAAACCAGTAAAGACAAGAGACAGGCAAGACAGTACACATTTCTTCAATCCTTAGGTCCTAGTGATTTTTCTCTCTAATCTTGCTACAGCTTTACATGGCATGCTTTCCTTTCTGCGAAAGAACTATTACCTTATCAAAGTTCATCAAATGTTTTGCTACATGAAAAATAGAAATATTGTTGTCTAATACTGAGAAAGCTCTTAATACAAATAGCAACCAAGACTGGTGTGTTTCTCGGTCTGATTACATCTATTTTGTCACTGTGTGCTGGATAAAACAAAATAGGCCTTTCTAATATTGCATCAATTGTAACACACACCAAATAAGCGAGACTGTTTTGGCAATAATGATCATTTTTGTAATACGACAGAATATAATTCAGGAAGTACCAATACGAAATACCAATTTGGCCTACTACAAGCAAAAGGCTTTACGTTAGGAAATAGTTTCACATTTCATTCGTACGCTCCAGTTTCTCATGCATGAGACCGAAAAGTAGTAGGATGAAATTTTTGTATAAATTTGGAATCGTCATATTCTTCCATAATTTGTATGACGTCCCCATTTTTCCTCCCTCCTTGTTCCAACAAAGTCTTGTCATCACGAGTCTGCAACTATTCCTACCACTGTCAAAATTAATTCTCCGATTAACTTTATTAACCCTGCCACAATCACGGGTTCAGTTATCCAGCGATTATTCTCCGCTTAGGTGTTATTACGTGTTCGTACAATGCGTTTTCCGCACTACTCTCAGAATGGAACTTAAGCGGCTGCTAGCTGGGGACAACAACTGGCCCTGTCTAATGTAGCGATCTGGCCAAATATTTTCTGTCAAAATTTCACTTTCTTGGATACACCAAGAAGATAATATGTAATCTTTCTTACCTGTTATTCCTGTTAGTCGTTTATTTCCACTCTGGTAGCCTGAATCTATAGATTTTGCTAGTAATTATAATTATGCTGAACATTCGCAAACCGAATCAACCACATAATTGAGCAGCAGTTGGCATTCACTGGTTTGACTTTATTCCATTCTGCTCGCATGTTGTCTGCAGGAAAAGTTTATTTCTAGATGTTATGAGGATTCCCCTGACAGAGACATCCACATACACTATGCACACATTCAAAAATCAACTTATAATTCATGCTAGGTGCTTTGTGAAACAATGTTTTTTTTTGCCCCCCCCCTCAAGAATATGAATTTTCCTCCTGCCCCCAAAAATTGCCAGCCGGTTCAGACACCCCTCTTTGCCCACACCCCCCACTAGATCCAGGCCTGCTGCACACGTGTGAATCTGGCAGCTTGGGCGTGCTAGTAAAACTTTTCCGGGTACCATGTGGCTGGTTGCTGCTACTGCTGCTTACACAGCCAACAGCCACATTTCTGTAGCCAGGAGCAGGAGAAGGTACTACTTATACATGACTCAACTGCGCGTGTACATGAGCCCGCTCATAACTGATTAAATGAGTCTAATGTAAACAGTTGTGACATCACACTCATCGGAGGCAATTTGTTGTTATGAAGCATTGCAGACTTCTGAAAGCCTTTGACACATTTTGCTGTTGGAAGACGCTTTTACGAGCACTGCGTTATTTTATATGGCGCATTTCCTTTGCAGTTTAAGTTTCATTTTCGTTTTTTCTCTCGTTCATGTTTTAATGCTGCAGTATTATTCTGCAGTAGCGGGATACAGTAATGTCCTTTGTTACAGTATCGGTTCTTACCAGTCAAAATTACAAAAATTTAACTGAAAATTAAAACCACAAAAAATTCCTGGAATTCTAAAAAATTCACGGGTTTTTCCCGGTTTTCTCCTGGATGAAAAAATTCTCAGGTTTTTCCCAGATCTCCTGGGTCGTATAAACCCTGATCATCCACATGGGAATGACCTGTAGTGTATAACAGTGGGAGTAGAATGAAATTAAATTATATCATTATGTAATGTGAGGTAGTATATTTAATAGAAACTCTACAAGAAGGATGCAGTCAGGAAGGTAGTATTGGTTGATAGACTATTCACAGCAGTGACAGGTTTGCTGGTGCCACTTGAAATTTGTCTTTGGTTAAATAGGCTAGATATTATCTGTTTAAAGTTTCTGACAAATTTATTCAGATTTCCAACCGCAGAAGAGGCACCAAGGCAGTAAATGAGGGAATTATCTGCTTGGTGTGAATGACAGCTTTCAAAATGGCAGTACTGTTGGTGATCAGCACATTTGATATGGTCATAGTTTTTTGAGGTCTCAAGAGAGGTGGAGATCAAGATTCAGGAAGTGGGTCATTAAGCTGAGAAGTATCCTTTGAAGCATATTTTGGAGTGGGTGTTAAGAACGTGTGAAAAGAGCAGAAGCTGTGACATGGAACCAGATCACAAAGCCATCAATGAATCTGAACCAGACGAAGGTTTTAATGTGTTGGGTAGATGGGAAGGATTCCTACAGACACATGACCACACTCGCATACGAAAGTGCCTTATGTGTATGTACAGCAGAACCAAGAATTTAGCATTCCATGGAGAAATTATGGTTCAAACACAGCTGACTTCAAGATTAAAAACAAAGGAGGGAGGGGGGGGGGGGTGTTGCCAAGTGGAAGCTTTCATTGGCAGCACAGTCAAGTAGTAAGGTGTAGTTTTTATACTGGTCCACAGCATCAACAGGTTCAAAGATGAAGGCTTATGGTGATGAGACAGAACAAGTAAGAAAAAGAAAGAATACATGTCGTCCATCTAGGAAGCGTGACTACAGATAACTGGCTGGAGATTCTGATCAATAAAGGCAGCAGATCTTTGTGTGTACATGGCTGAACTACAGACCCTTGTCATTGATGTCGATTTGCAGTAGGATTTTGAAACATAATCTGTGTTCAAACACTATAAATTACCTCAAAGGGAATTATCTACTGGCACACAGCCAGAAAGGATGGAGAAAAAACAACTCTTGTGAAACAAAATTAGCTCTTTATCCACATGAAGTAATGAGTGCTATTGACAGGGGACCTCAAAATCATTCAGTATTTCTAGATTTCCAGAAGGCTTTAGACACAATTCCTCACAAGTGACTTCTAATCAAATTTTACAACTATGGAGTATAACCTCAATTTTATGACAGTCTTCTGCTGTTCCTAATCTATATAAATGATTTAGGAGACAACTGAGTGGTCCTCTTAAGATTGTTTGCAGATTTACTGTGTAGTGAAGTCATCTGAAGATCAAAGCCAATTGCAAAATGATTTTGACAGGATATCTGTATGGTGCAGAAAGGGGCAATCTGCTTTCAGTAAAAGTGTGAGCTCATCCACATGAGCACTAAATGAAACCTATTAAGATTTCATTTACATGATAAATCACACAAATCTAAATTTTGTCAATTCAACTAAATACCTGTAATGTAATTGGATGGATAAAAAATCTTCTCGCCAAGTGTCAGCAGGAACACACACACACACACACACACACACACACACACACACAGATGTTTTACTTATGCAAGCTTTTAAAGCCAGTGGCTCCCCTTCCAGCAGAAGGGGAAAGAGGAGGGGTGAAGGGAATGCAATTGGAGAGGTTTAGAAAAAGGGGTAGAGTTTGGAAATGTCACCAAGAACCCCAGGTCAGGGGAGACTTACCAGACAGGATGAGAAGGAAAGACTGATTGTTCAGAACTGCACTTGACGAGATTTGAAAACCTGAGAGCTTAAAGGTGGAAGACAGGATAGCATGCAAGACTGTAATTACTGCTAAACATCACACATGAATTAAGAGTGACAACCTAAGTGCATTGTATGTAATAGAGATGGTAGGGGGACGGCAAAAAATTAACAGGTCAGAAAATGAATTATGTAGAAAACTAAAATGGAGTGAAGAAAGGACTTGTTACTGTGAAGAAATGCTGAGATGGAACAAATTAACATAAATTAAGGCAAGGTGGTTGGCAAGAACCAGACACGTTGTAGCACTAGTTCCCACCTGCAGAGTTCTGAAAAACTGGTGTCTGTGGGAAGAAACTTTCAATTGTAAACTTCAATTCCAACAATCACATAGATAATGTTGTGGTGAAGGTGAACCTAAGGTTCTGTTTTATTGGCAGAGCACTCAGAAGATGCAACACATCAACTGAAGAGAGCACCTAAACACTATTCTGCCATCTTTTGGAGTACTGCTGTGCAGTACGTGATTCTTTTCAGGGTAATCGTGTAGATACAGATGGATGCGTTATAACATGCCCTGAATGGTACATGCTGAATAACTCTTTCATCTAACATGTTGTATGAATCTTGAAACTGTGTGTGTGTCAGAATGGTGGAATGTGTAAGGGAACAATACCTGTAAAATTTATGTCATAGCAAGTACTGACTTGGCAGCAGACTCATTGAAGATAATATGTACCGAATAGGATGTTAACCCCCCAATTCTCATCTGAAACTGATAAATAAGGCATGCTTGAGAGTGAATAAATTTTGATACTTTATTAATAAACGTAATTCTTGAGGCATATTGTGTCCATTATTACGATGAAACACTGCAGAGGGAAGTCTGAATTTTTAACTGTCTAGACTGAGAACCCGGGATGCAATTTAACTGTAAAGTTCCTATACCGAGAAACCATAATTCAAGTGAGTGTTGTATGCTATTTGATAGTTGCATTGATATTTCTGAGATGCCAAATTTTATTAAAGATCTTCCTTCATTAACCCTAAAGAAGAGTGAAGGTTAGAAAGGAGGAGGAAAGGCTTGACTATTTTTTTTCCCAATATACATGAAAACTGATTAACTTAGAATACAATCTTGAATTTTTTTCACAGACTCAGAAAAGAGAGGAAGTTTATGCTTTAAAACACAGATTTCTCTAGGCACTCAGTTAAGATTATCAAGTAGACCAGTTGTTATGTCAGTTGCCAAGAAAAGATGTGGCATTTCAGCAATACAAAAGCAAGGCAGGAGAAAAGATATTAGACTGTGCAGCAAAGAAAACAGAAATAAAGTCATCACATAAATGCAACAATTAATTCCTTACTGAATGGCAGATAGCCAATTTTGTTAAAAAAAAAAGGGGGGGGAGGGTTAATTAGTAACTTGTTTCCTTTTGCTCATTGGACTCATCTATCCTAACAGCTTAACCTATGCACGACATTTCAACACTGAATCTAGTTACACTGATGTTTATGCAGCAAGTTGTTCGATTGCTTTCTCCTTGTCTTCAACAAGGTACTGGAGAAAACTGCATTTGTACTTACCTCCATCGGTTTCATGTTGAGAACCTTCGTGATACGGCCCTGCATGATCAAAAAGTGAGGGTTGTTAACATTTAACTGCACAGAGCAGAATAAATCATTCACTCGCTTTGCCTGTACATTTGTACCATTGATGAGATACTTGTTTTTACCTCCAACCACCACCTGTAAAAAACATATGCAACTGAGATCAGAGGGTAATCTTAGATTAATGATACCAATAAAACTGCCTTGGGAACTTAATGTCTCCAGCAAAACAGATAAAACAACAAAGAAGCAACTCAAGAAAGCACAATTATAAATGTTTTCACACAGCACTCCACATCAGCACATATGGCAAAAGTGTACTTACTATGTCCACTGCACACAATTGCTGGTAATGGTTCCCCATGATGAATGATGAGAACTGAAAGTAGAAAATCATTAAGAGGATGTAGGTAGCCAATCACATTCCTCATCTGTAATCTCCTATTCTTTGTAAATGAAGTTAGCTGGTATTTTGTTTAAGCCATAG
This sequence comes from Schistocerca nitens, assembly GCF_023898315.1. Lineage (NCBI taxonomy): Eukaryota > Metazoa > Arthropoda > Insecta > Orthoptera > Acrididae > Schistocerca > Schistocerca nitens. Next base: position 222,755,242 of record NC_064619.1, on the reverse strand, counting down.
CAATCTAAGCTGTGCTATTAGGCCCCAACCTAACCACAAACTCATAAATCACAACATATTACAGAAAAGCAGCCAAATATTTGTGACAACCGAGGTCAGAAATATCACTGCTGCTTGATCCACACAGAAATGTACGCTGTGCTATTAGGTTCCACTCTAACACAACCTTGGAACTCCTGACATTCAGAAAAAAAATTAACATGACAAGACTGAGCAACTATCAAAGGAAGAGCTGTGGGCACGTGAAGTCCACTTCAGCCACACATCTAAATATTCAAATACCACTCCTATCGATTCATGAACACTGTATTCTGGATTGGTACCAGTCCCTATGTTAGAGCTACTAAGTTCACTTAGGCCATAGTGCTTCTTTGTGGTTGAGGCAAGTGCAAGAAGTAGTGTCTACCTTCTCAATTGCCCCAAAAACACAGTCTCCATTATTTCTCAGAAATCCAAAGCCTTTTTTTTTTTCAGGCATCTATCTCACACAACATCCTTGGCCTGCTAGTGACACTGGGACAAGATGCAAAGGAATAGGGAAACTCGTAATCATTCAATGTTAATTCTCCTTATTTTTATCTGTGGCTATTAGTGTTTTGTAAAAGATGTAGGCGATGATACACTATAATGTCCCTTTCGTTACTTGAACAAGTTTATAATTCAATATAGATTTTTACCACGTTCAACCTTGATTGCAATTCCTCACGTTGCTGTTGATCCCAACATTACCCCTTAGTATAGATTTGATTCTCACAAACAGTTTGACAAGAACTCACATAAAGGTGTACCACATATTACTTCCAAATTAGTTAATAGAATTTAGTCATTCTAGATTCCAAGCCAAAAATGTTATCCGAGCATGTCTTCCAGCACAATAAGAGAACACAAAAGGTGTCAATTTCTTCTTTTTATACATCATCAGATTAACACACAAATTCCAGTTCTTCTCCAAGTTTCTTACTTGATGAATTGTTGCAGGTTCAACATGAGGGGAATTATTTCTTTGTTCCAGATCAAACATTTTATGTCTATAAAATATGCTGTATCCGACATGGCCTGTTACTACTCTTTTTTGTTCGCATGTTTCATAATGCATTCACCCAATTTTGTTCTCAGCTGATGCAGAGCCACACTTGGGTGAACAACCCTACATAATTGAGATGCAGTAGGTACCGCAGGGGCCTCTCAATAACAAAAATTCTCTCCAATGGCACAAAGTTCTACGATAGCTATAAAAATCTGTTTATACCCTCCTCACAAACAAGGTAGCCACGTGAAGATCTTTACTTCTCCCATGACACAGTCTTGTAATGCCACACTCAACAGTGATCACTGAGGTATGCACAGAGTTTATAGTAACAGAGGTCACACAACACTGGCCAGCCACAACCACTCATATTAGTCAAGCACTTAAAGAGATGAAGAGAGTCTCGTGCTCAACAGCAGTTGATCACTAAGTGGAACAGAACTGTATGCAATATCTTCAAAACAAATCTGGAATTATCATTGTTGTTGTTGTTGTTGTTGTTGTCTTCAGTCCTGAGACTGGTTTGATGCAGCTCTCCATGCTACTCTATCCTATGCAAGCTTCTTCATCACCCAGTACCTACTGCAACCTACATCCTTCTGAATCTGCTTAGCGTATTCATCTCTTGGTCTCCCTCTACGATTTTTACCCTCCACGCTGCCCTCCAATACTAAATTGGTGATCCCTTGAGGCCTCAACACATGTCCTACCAACCGATCCCTTCTTCTAGTCAAGTTGTGCCACAAACTTCTCTTCTCCCCAATCCTATTCAATACTTCATTAGTTATGTGATCTACCCATCTAATCTTCAGCATTCTTCTGTAGCACCACATTTCAAAAGCTTCTATTCTCTTCTTGTCCAAACTATTTATCGTCCATGCTTCACTTCCATACATGGCTACACTCCATACAAATACTTTCAGAAATGACTGCCTGACACTTAAATCTATACTTGATGTTAACAAATTTCTCTTTTTCAAAAACACTTTCCTTGCCATTGCCAGTCTACATTTTATATCCTCTCTACTTCGACCATCACCAGTTATTTTGCTCCCCAAATAGCAAAATTCCTTTACTACTTTAAGTGTCTCATTTCCTAATCTAATTCCCTCAGCATCGCCCAACTTAATTCAACTACATTCCATTATCCTCGTTTTGCTTTTGTTGATGTTCATCTTATACCCTCCTTTCAAGACACTGTCCATTCCATTCAACTGCTCTTCCAAGTCCTTTGCTGTCCCTGACAGAATTACAATGTTATCGGCAAACTTCAAAGTTTTTATTTCTTCTCCATGGATTTTAATACCTACTCCAAAGTTTTCTTTTGTTTCCTTTACTGCTTGCTCTATATACAGATTGAATAACATCGGGGAGAGACTACAACCCTGTCTCACTCCCTTCCCAACCACTGGTTCCCTTTCATGTCCCTTGACTCTTATAACTGCCATCTGGTTTCTGTACAAATTGTAAATAGCCTTTCGCTCCCTGTATTTTACCCCTGCCACCTTTAGAATTAGAAAGAGTGTATTCCAGTCAACGTTGTCAAAAGCTTTCTCTAAGTCTACAAACGCTAGAGATGTAGGTTTGCCTTTCCTTAATCTAGCTTCTAAGACAAGTCGTAGGGTCAGTATTGCCTCACGTGTCCCAACATTTCTATGGAATCCAAACTGATCTTCCCCCAGGTCGGCTTCTACTAGTTTTTACATTCGTCTGTAAAGAATCCGCGTTAGTATTTTGCAGCCGTGACTTATTAAACTGATAGTTCGGTAATTTTCACATTTGTCAACACCTGCTTTCTTTGGGATTGGAATTATTATATTCTTCTTGAAGTCTGAGGGTATTTCGCCTGTCTCATACATCTTGCTCACCAGATGGTAGAGTTTCGTCAGAACTGGCTCTCCCAAGGCCGTCAGTAGTTCCAATGGAATGTTGTCTACTGCGGGGGCCTTGTTTCGACTCAGGTCTTTCAGTGCTCTGTCAAACTCTTCATGCAGTATTATATCTCCCATTTCATCTTCTACATCCTCTTCCATTACCATAATACTGTCCTCAAGTACATCGCCCTTGTATAGACCCTCTATATACTCCTTCCAACTTTCTGCTTTCCCTTCTTTGCTTAGAACTGGGTTTCCATCTGAGCTTTTGATATTCATACAAGTGGTTCTCTTTTCTCTGAAGGTCTCTCTAATTTTCCTGTAGGCTGTATCTATCTTACCCCTAGTGAGATAAGCCTCTACATCCTTACATTTGTCCTCTAGCCATGCCTGCTAAGCCATTTTGCACTTCCTGTCGATCTCATTTTTGAGACGTTTGTATTCCTTTTGGCCTGCTTCACTTACTGCATCTTTTTATTTTCTCCTTTCATCAATTAAATTCAGCATTTCTTCTGTCACCCAAGGATTTCTACTAGCCCTCGTCTTTTTACCTACTTGATCCTCTGCTGCCTTCACTACTTCATCCCTCAAAGCTACCCATTCTTCTTCTGTATTTCTTTCCTCCATTCCTGTCAATTGTATGCTCTCCCTGAAACTCTGTACAACTTCTGGTTTAGTCAGTTTATCCAGGTCCCATCTCCTTAAATTCACACCTTTTTGCAGTTTCTTCAGTTTTAATCTACAGGTCATAACCAATAGATTGTGGTCAGAATCCACATCTGCCCCTGGAAATGTCTTACAATTTAAAATCTGGTTCCTAAATCTCTGTCTTACCATTATATAATCTATCTGAAACCTGTCAGTGTCTCCAGGCTTCTTCCATGTATACAACCTTCTTTCACAATTCTTGAACCAAGTGTTAGCTATGATTAAGTTGTGCTCTGGGCAAAATTCTAAAAATTTTCATAAAGTGCAATAATGCTGCTGTAGTGCAGTAATGACTGTTACTGGGTTTACATTATATACTTCTGCAAACTATATGTAAGATGATTTTAAGGTTATAGCTCGCCCTTAGTAGACAGCATTTTCCTTTCAATGATACGTGACTCATTAAATTATGTAATCACATGTTACAAAACTTCATAGCACCACAAAACACTACAAACTTGCCATGCAAAGTGTATAAGTTGACAAGAACCATGAGCTGAAGAACAGACGTAATCTTTTCCTCCTATCTATGTAATTATGTAGTTCTCAATTCGTTCGAGCAATCAATCATTCATAATAGGAAACACAGTCATAGCTCAGGGACTCGAAATGATTCAGAAATTTTACTCGTTAGAATGAAATCTGGCAATGATTCTTCTTCTCTGCAGGCTCGTGCTTTGCGGCAGTCTGCTAATCTGTACAAATAAAATGTCTTGTATTTTTGGGAGCGTTGTATAATCAGTCGGGAAACCTCAGATCAAGCGGATATTTGGCTTTGATGAAGTTTAACCTTCCGAAGAAGTAATGGAGCTCTTGGATTATTAAATGCAGGTTCACATCCAGTCTTTCGGAAGTTCCCTTCTGATTAACAACTACGCAATACATCGATGAATATCATTAATTCTCAAATGTCAAATACACACCTTTTGTATGAAGCAGCAGTGTGTGTGATATATATGGTTATAATAGAGGGAAACATTCCACGTAGGAAAAATATATCTAAAAACAAAGATGATGTGACTTACGAAATGAAAGTGCTGGCAGGTCGACAGACACACAAACAAACACAGACATACACACAAAATTCAAGCTTTCGCAACAAACTGTTGCCTCATCAGGAAAGAGGGAAGGAGAGGGAAAGACGAAAGGATGTGGGTTTTAAGGGAGAGGGTAAGGAGTCATTCCAATCCCGGGAACGCAAAGACTTACCTTAGGGGGGAAAAAAAGGACAGGTATACACTCGCACACACACATATCCATCCGCACATACACAGACACACGCAGACATTTGTAAAGGCAAAGAGTTTGGGCAGAGATGTCAGTCGAGGCGGAAGTACAGAGGCAAAGATGTTGTTGAAAGACAGGTGAGGTATTAGCGGCAGCAAATTGAAATTAGCGGAGATTGAGGCCTGGCGGATAACGAGAAGAGAGGATATACTGAATGTCAAGTTCCCATCTCTGGAGTTCTGACAGGTTGGTGTTAGTGGGAAGCATCCAGATAACCCGGACGGTGTAACACTGTGCCAAGATGTGCTGGCCTTGCACCAAGGCATGTTTAGCCACAGGGTGATCCTCATTACCAACAAACACTGTCTGCCTGAGTCCATTCATGTGAATGGAGTTTGTTGCTGGTCATTCCCACATAGAAAGCTTCACAGTGTAGGCAGGTCAGTTGGTAAATCACGTGGGTGCTTTCACAGGTGGCTCTGCCTTTGATCGTGTACACCTTCTGGGTTACAAGAGTGGAGTAGGTGGTGGTGGGAGGGTGCATGGGACAGGTTTTACACCAGGGGCGGTTACAAGGGTAGGAGCCAGAGGGTAGGGAAGGTGGTTTGGGGATTTCATAGGGATGAATTAAGAGGTTACGAAGGTTATGTGGACGGCGGAAAGACACTCTTGGTGGAGTGGGGAGGATTTCATGAAGGATGGATCTCATTTCGGGGCAGGATTTGAGGAAGTCGTATCCCTGCTGGAGAGCCACATTCAGAGTCTGATCCAGTCCCGGAAAGTATCCTGGCACAAGTGGGGCACTTTTGGGGTTCTTCTGTGGGAGGTTCTGGGTTTGAGGAGATAAGGAAGTGGCTCTGGTTATTTGCTTCTGTACCAGGTCGGGAGGGTAGTTGCGGGATGCGAAAGCTGTTTTCAGGTTGTTGGTGTAATGGTTCAGGGATTCCGGACTGGAGCAGATTCGTTTGCCACAAAGACCTAGGCTTTAGGGAAGGGACCGTTTGATGTGGAATGGGTGGCAGCTGTCATAATGGAGGTACTGTTGCTTGTTGGTGGGTTTGATGTGGACGGACGTGTGAAGCTGGCCATTGGACAGGTGGAGGTCAACGTCAGGGAAAGTGGCATGGGATTTGGAGTAGGACCAGGTGAATCTGATGGAACCTAAGGAGTTGAGGTTGGAGAGGAAATTCTGGAGTTCTTCTTCACTGTGAGTCCAGATCATGAAGATGTCATCAATAAATCTGTACCAAACTTTGGGTTGGCAGGCCTGGGTAACCAAGAAGGCTTCCTCTAAGCGACCCATGAATAGGTTGGCGTACGAGGGGGCCATCCTGGTGCCCATGGCTGTTCCCTTTAATTGTTGGTATGTCTGGCCTTCAACAGTGAAGAAGTTGTGGGTCAGGATGAAGCTGGCTAAGGTAATGAGGAAAGAGGTTTTTGGTAGGGTGGCAGGTGATCAGCGTGAAAGGAAGTGCTCCATCGCATCAAGGCCCTGGACGTGCGGAATATTTGTGTATAAGGAAGTGGCATCAATGGTTACAAGAATGGTTTCCGGGGGTAACAGACTGGGTAGGGATTCCAGGCGCTCGAGAAAGTGGTTGGTGTCTTTTGCATGTAATGGGTTGAAGGTGTTGATCTACGTAGGCAGAGATACATTCTGTGGGGGCTTGGTAGCCAGCTACAATGGGACGGCCGGGATGATTGGGTTTGTGAATTTTAGGAAGAAGGTAGGGGTGCGGGGTGTTGGTGGGGTCAGGAGGTTGATGGAGTCAGGTGAAAGGTTTTGTAGGGGGCCTAGGGTTCTGAGGCTTCCTTGAAGCTCCGCCTGGACATCAGGAATGGGATTACCCTGGCAAACTTTGTATGTAGTATTGTCTGAAAGCTGACCCAGTCCCTCAGCCACATACTCCCGACGATCAAGTACCACGGTTGTGGAACCCTTGTCCGCCGGAAGGATGACGATGGATCGGTCAGCCTTCAGATCAGGGATAGCCTGGGCTTCAGCAGTGGTGATGTTGGGAGTAGGATTAAGGTTTTTTAAGAAGGACTGAGAGGCAAGGCTGGAAGTCAGAAATTCCTGGAAGGTTTGGAGAGGGTGATTTTGAGGAAGAGGAGGTGGGTCCCCCTGTGACGTAGGACGGAACTGTTCCAGGCAGGGTTCAATTTGGATAGTGTCTTGGGGAGTTGGATCATTAGGAGTAGGATTAGGATCAGTTTTCTTCATGGCAAAGTGATATTTCCAGCAGAGAGTACAAGTGTAGGACAGTAAATCTTTGACGAGGGCTGTTTGGTTGAATCTGGGAGTGGGGCTGAAGGTGAGGCCTTTGGATAGGACAGAGGTTTCAGATTGGGAGAGAGGTTTGGAGGAAAGGTTAACTACTGAATTAGGGTGTTGTGGTTCCAGATTGTGTTGATTGGAATTTTGAGGTTTTGGAGGGAGTGGAGCTGGAAGTGGGAGATTGAGTAGATGGGAGAGACTGGGTTTGTGTGCAATGAGAGGAGGTTGAGGTTTGCTGGAAAGGTTGTGAAGGGTGAGTGAGTTGCCTTTCCGGAGGTGGGAAACCAGGAGATTGGATAGTTTTTTGAGGTGGAGGGTGGCATGCTGTTCTAATTTGCAATTGGCCTGTAGGAGGATGCTCTGAACAGCCGGTGTGGATGTGGGAGAGGAAAGGTTGAGGACTTTTATTAAGGATACGAGTTGACGGATGTGTTCATTGGCTGTGTACCTGTGAAATATATGTAACAGCACAATTTATTGCATGCTGCTTCCTGTTTCTCAGGTATATGTTCTGCACTCAGATCTAATGCTCAATGTCTGAAATATCTCGTGGTGAAAATTTACACACATGTATGTCTACAATAGTAGTGATTATAGCTTAATAAAAGATACATTTAAATTGTCTTTCATTTACCTGGGCATCTCATTTATCCCCTATTTCTCTACACACTGCTTCCTTCCACATTGTGTCGCTGTAGTAACAGTCACTCATAGAGTTCAGAATGGGAAGTAACCAACTTTATTAAACATTTGTTGTCTTCCGTATTGTAAATCTAAAGTTAAAAAAGTCTCTCACAAAATTTCTTCCAATGAGTACAACCGGCAGAAAACGGATGTTAAAGAGTGGCAACCTGGCAAACTGTAACCATGTTACAGTAACTACCTCTGACAGCACATATTAGTCGTGCTGTACAGTTGGTGCAGGGGATAGAATTTTGGGATAACATGCAGGAGGTTGATGATTCAATCCTCGGTTGAGGCATATGTTTTTTATTTAGTAAATGTAGTCCAGGTGGTACAGTGTCTGGCATCGTAATCATCAACAGCGATTGCAGTGCGTTCACCAACTAGAAAACATTTGCTCTTACATACTACAATTGGAGAAATGAAAGACGAGTCAGCTTTGAAAGAAGCCCTTTCCATGTTGTGGTCGTGAATTTATTCGCACCACTTCATCTACTAGATGTGAAACCTGTTTTGTTTGTACCCTCCTCCAGTGCTCCCATAGATTAGTACGAACTATTATTCTTGCCTCGTTCAGGTCCATTACATTTTGTTAGAGCCTTACGTTACCAACAGGACTGTCAATGTGCTTTGCGAATCATGTCCAAACTCTGTTACTATTTGTATGTATTATCCCCATGGTCCCACTAATTTTGCCTTTCAAAACTGAGTCTGGTAACCACATGCTGTTTAATACGTATCGCAATGCATCATCACTATTATTCTGCAGATGAGATTGTGGAAACATCACATCTATTACCATTAGCGAAACAGCGTAATTCGAATCATAGCGTGTAGGCTTTCACGGCCAGTGTCTTCAGTAATTAAAACTTCCGAGCTAAGAGGCCGTGGTCCAATAGTAGAAATACTTCTCCCTGACGTTTCGTTGCCAGCTGCGGGCAACACCATCTGAGATGAGTCTACGACTGGCTGCTAGGTCGTGGAGGTCCTGTTTATATAGAGCGCGTAGAGGGCGCCACCACTCGTCACGTGTTGTCAACAGTAAAACTATCTCTGGCTGGCGTCATTACTCTCGATCGAAGGTAATCGATTGTCACATCTTTGGTACAAAGTCGATCGCCATATCTTATCTAACTTCAAGCCTTCTTCTTTCCTGTTAAAATTATTGTGGTGTTTAAAAATCTCTACAGCCTCTCTATACATACGTGCATAATAATGTGATGTCTTAGCTAACACGCTTGTCTCACTAAATTTTATTTCATGGTCACCCGTTTCAAAAACATGTTCCGCTACAGCCGATTTGTCCGTGTGTCCCAGTCGACAGTTCCTTTTGTGTTCAGTTAGGTGAGTATTGATACTTCTTTTTGTGGTTCCAATGTAAACCTTCCCACAACGGATCCCAGAACGGATCCATCAAACACGTCGAGGACTGGCGGTAACATGCAGTCAACTATTAAATCTCCATCTATTTATTAGCAATACAATGCAGGTTTGCGATTGGAATAAGGTGGATGGGCTAACATTTAGATCCATGGAACATAGTGCAGAAGCGTCTTCTAATATGCAGAAGAAGTAGTTTGATAATCTACAGAAGAGCAGACAGGAAACACCGGTTATAGACAATTCTCGAACAGTTATAAATTTGTCCGGAAAAGAATTATCCAGGGAAGAAACTTCTGTTCTCTCAAAAGGAGGAAATTTTGCAATTACTCCACTGAAGATTCCAACGGAGGATATTGCAGCTAATATAGAGGCGAGGATTCGGCTGTTACCATCACACACTGCCGATGGAGTTAGGATGGAAACAGCCAGGATACTGCGTAAAGCTAAGCAGTAATCTGTCTCAAGCAGAAAAGAAAGCATTACGGGAGATTAATGCGGACAAGAGTATTATTGTACTTTCTGCTGACAAGGGAAATGCTACCGTGGTGATGAAGAGTGAAGACTACCACAAGAAGATCAGTGACCTTTTTGATCTTACCACTTATAAAAAGTTGAAAAAGGATCCTACAATGAAAGTGTTGACAGTTACCAATCAATTAATAAAGAAGTCTTCTATTCCGTCAGAGATAAAAAAGATCTTTGCAAAACGGAAGCTTATCCTCCTAGATTATATGGGCTACCTAAGGTGCATAAACCTAATGTCCCACTGAGATCGATAGTAAGTGCTATTGGATCCCCTACTCAAGAGCTGGCTAGACATCTTGCCACTGTGTTACAACCGTTTATTGGAAAAACTGATGATCATATTAAAAACTCTATGCACTTCATCGAAAAATTGAAGGAGATTACCGTCAGCCCCAGTGATATTCTTGTCAGCTTTGATGTGGTGTCTCTGTTTACCATGGTTCCTGTCAACGAAGCTCTTGCTTGCATATCTGACATATTTCCTACTGATATAGTAGCTTTGTTTAGACATTGCCTTTCCACGACTTATTTTCAGTACAATAATGAGTTCTATGAACAAATTAATGGAGTGGCAATGGGTAGCCCTCTAAGTCCAGCCATTGCTAATATTTTTATGGAATTTTTTGAACAGCAAGCACTGCAGTTAGCCAGAAAAAGGCCTTTGAAGTGGTATCGGTATGTGGACGACACTTTTGTCATATGCAATCACGGTGAAGAAGAACTGAACCGTTTTTTGAAGCATTTGAATAGCATCAATTCAAAAATACAATTCACTATGGAGACAGAGTAATGGACAGATTAATTTTTTGGACGTCTCAGTAATTAAACGAGCAGATGGGACTCTGGGTCACAAAGTCTACAGAAAAGATACGCATACCAATCGTTATCTTCATAAGGATTCGAACCATCATCCCAGGCAGAAGAGAGGTATTATCAAGACATCGGTGGACAGGGCTCATAAAATCTGTGAGCCAGCTTATTTGCAAGAGAAGGTTGGTTTGTGGGATGAAAGGGACCAGACTGCGATGGTCATCGGTCCCTTTTTCCAAAAAAAAGTTAAAACCGCCCAAAGAGAATAAAAAAACAAACAGCAGGAAAGACGTCAGACGACACAGGACGAAAAAGACTCCAACAGAGATCAGACAAAACAAAGTAAAACACACAGAGTGTGACGGTGGTTGGCCGACCATAGAGAAAAAAAGAGGAAAAGCCAACCACCAAGAACACATTAAAAACTCAGTTTAAAATCAGAGGCTAAAAGCCAGAATCAACGCTAAAAAACACTCAGATTAAACTATAAAAACCCCCTGCCCGAATAAAACGCAAAACGAAGTCCACCATGGCGGAGTCATCTAGTGAAAGGGCAGGGAGCGTATCAGGCAGCGCAAATGTCTGCCTGAGCACAGTTAAAAGCGGACAAGTTAATAAAATGTGCACCACCGTCAAAACCGCCCCACAGCGACAGAGAGGCGGGTCCTCACGACGCGATAAATAACTGTGAGACAGTCGGGCGTGGCCAATGCGGAGCCGACAAAGAACAACTGAATCTCTGCGAGTGGCTCGCATGGATGACTGCCACACACGCGTCGTCGCCTTGAGAGAACGGAGTTTGTTTGGCGTGGGCAGATTGCGCCATTCAAGTGTCCCAAAGCGAGAGAACTTCGCGGCGGAAGACTGCCCGCAAATCAGTCTCCGGGAGGCCAATGTCCAGGGTGGGTTCAGTGGTGGCCTGTTTGGCCAGGCGGTCAACATTCTCATTGCCCGGGATACCGATGTGACCGGGGGTCCACACGAAGACCACAGAGCGGCCGCAACGCGCAAGAGTATGCAGGGACTCATGGATAGCCAGCACCAGACGAGAACGAGGAAAACACTGGTCGAGAGCTCGTAAACCGCTCAGGGAATCGCTACAGATAACGAAGGACTCACCTGAGCAGGAGCGGATATACTCTAGGGCACGAAAGATGGCGACCAGCTCAGCAGTGTAAACGCTGCAGCCATCCGGCAAGGAACGTTGTTCGGAATGGTCCCCTAGAGTTAGCGCATACCCGACACGACCAGCAACCATCGAACCGTCGGTGTAAACAATGCCAGAGCCCTGATACGTGGCCAGGATGGAAGAAAAGCGGCGGCGGAAGGCCTCTGGAGGGACCGAGTCCTTCGAGCCCTGTGCCAAGTCGAGCCGAAGGCAAGGGCGAGGAACACACCACGGGGGTGTACGCAGAGGCGCCCGGAAAGGAGGTGGAACAGGGAAAAACCCAAGCCCGCAGAGAAGCTCTTTGACGCGGACCGCTATTGTACAACCAGAGCGGGGCCGACGTTCTGGCAGACGGACGACCGATCGTGGGAACAGGAGTCGATAGTTAGGATGCCCGGGCGAGCTTAGAACATGGGCAGCATAAGCGGCCAGCAAACGTTGGCGTCGGAACCGCAGTGGAGGGACACTTGCCTCCACTAGTAAGCTGTCCACAGGGCTGGTGCGGAAAGCACCAGTGGCAAGGCGTATCCCGCTGTGGAGAATTGGGTCCAGCACCCGCAACGCAGACGGGGATGTTGAGCCATAAGCCAGGCACCCATAATCCAGGCGGGACTGGATTAACGCCTGGTAGAGCCGTAACAGGGTAGAGCGGTCGGCGCCCCAGCGGGTGTGGCTCAAACATCGCAGTGCATTGAGGTGCCGCCAACACGCCTGTTTGAGCTGCCGAATATGAGGCAGCCAAGTCAACCGAGCATCAAAAACGACCCCCAAAAACCTGTGGGTCTCAACCACTGCAAGGAGTTCGTCGGCAAGATAAAGCTGCGGCTCAGGATGGACTGTCCGGCGCCGGCAGAAATGCATAACGCAGGTCTTGGCTGCCGAAAACTGAAACCCATGCGCTACAGCCCAAGACTGCGCCTTACGGATAGCGCCCTGTAGCTGACGTTCAACAGCTGCAATGCCTGTAGAGCTGTAGTAAAGGCAAAAGTCGTCAGCATACAGGGAAGCGGAGACAGAATTTCCCACGGCCGCAGCAAGCCCGTTAATGGCTATTAAAAACAGACAGACACTTAAAACAGAACCCTGTGGCACACCGTTCTCCTGGACGTGGGAGGAACTATACGAGGCTGCGACTTGCACGCGGAAGGTACGACACGACAGAAAATTGCAGATAAAAATCGGCAGAGGACCCCGAAGACCCCATCCATGAAGCGTAGAAAGGATGTGATGACGCCATGTCGTATCGTACGCCTTCTGCATGTCGAAAAAGACAGCGACCAGGTGCTGACGGTGGGCAAAGGCAGTACGGATGGCCGACTCCAGGCTCACCAGATTGTCGGTGGCGGAGCGGCCTTTACGGAACCCACCCTGAGACGGAGCCAGAAGGCCCCGAGACTCCAGTACCCAATTCAAGCGCCGGCTCACCATCCGTTCAAGCAACTTGCAAAGAACGTTGGTGAGGCTAATGGGACGGTAGCTGTCCACCTCCAGAGGGTTCTTTCCAGGTTTCAAAACGGGTATGACAATGCCTTCCCGCCATTGCGACGGAAACTCCCCCTCGACCCAAAGACGGTTGTAAAGATCGAGAAGGCGCCGCTGGTAGTCCACTGAAAGGTGTTTCAGCATCTGACAGTGGATGCCATCTGGCCCAGGAGCGGTATCAGGGCAAGCAGCTAGGGCACTGCGAAATTCCCACTCACTAAATGGAGCATTGTAAGATTCTAGGTGGTTGGTGCGAAACGAAAGGCTCCGACGTTCCATCCGCTCTTTAATGGAGCGGAAGGCCTGGGGGTAATTCGCAGAAGCGGAACTCATAGCAAAATGCTCTGCTAGGCGATTTGCAATGACGTCGGAGTCAGTACAAACTGCTCCATTCAGTGAGAGCGCAGGGACGCTGACAGGTGGCCGATAGCCGTAGACGCGTCGAATCTTGGCCCAGACCTGCGATGGAGTGACATGGAGGCCAATGGTGGACACATACCGCTCCCAGCACTCCTTCTTGCCTTGGCGGATAAGGAGGCGGGCCCGCGCACGCAGCCGTTTGAAGGCGATAAGGTGGTCTATGGAGGGATGTCGCTTGTGACGCTGGAGCGCCCGCCGGTGATCTTTAATCGCTTCAGCGATCGCAGGCGACCACCAAGGCACAGCCTTCCGCCGAGGGGACCCAGAAGAACGGGGAATGGCAGATTCGGTGGCAGTAACGATGCCGGTGGTGACCGATTGAACCACCGCATCAATGTCATCAGTAGAGAGAGGCTCAAAAGCGGCAGTGGAGGAGAACAAGTCCCAGTCAGCCTTATTCATAGCCCATCTGCTAGGGCGCCCAGAGGAGTGGCGCTGTGGTAGTGACAAAAAGATCGGAAAGTGGTCACTATCACACAGGTCGTCATGCACACTCCATTGGACAGACGGTAAGAGGCTATGGCTACAGATTGAAAGGTCAATGGCGGAGTAGGTGCCATGCGCTACACTGAAGTGTGTGAAGGCACCATCATTTAACAGCGAGAGATCGAGCTGCGACAATAAATTCTCAACGATGGCGCCTCGACCTGTTGCCACTGACCCACCCCACAGAGGGTTATGGGCGTTGAAGTCGCCCAATAGCAAGAAAGGTGGCGGCAATTGGGCGACCAGTGCAGCCAGGACATGCTGCGAGACATCACCATCCGGTGGAATGTAAAGACTGCAGACGGTAACAGCCTGTGGCGTCCACACGCGTACAGCGACAGCCTCTAAAGGCGTCTGGAGAGGGACAGACTCGCTGTGCAGAGTGTGAAGGACATATATGCAGACGCCACCAGACACCCTTTCATAAGCTGCTCGGTTCTTATAATAACCCCGATAGCCACGGAGGGCGGGGGTTCGCATTGCTGGAAACCAAGTTTCCTGGAGAGCAATGCAGAAGAAAGGGTGAAGGCTGATAAGTTGGCGGAGCTCAGCTAGATGGTGGAAGAAACCGCTGCAGTTCCACTGGAGGATGGTATTGGCCATGGCTGGGAAAGGCGTGACGGGACTGGGAAGGCAGATTACGCCGCCGGGTCACCTGCTGCCTCCGATTGAGCACCCGCACTAGTGCTATTCATGGCGTCTGAGGGACCGCCGAGATCGAGGTCCTCAGCGGACGCCAGAATCTCCACCTCGTCTTCAGACGCAGAGCTGGAAGGTTGCGGTGGGGTGGCTGCCACCGCGAGTTCCTTGGGCTTAGAGCTCTTCTTCTTTGGTTTCTCACGCTGCTCCTTGGGTTTAACTGGCTGGGAGGGCTTCACCGATTCAGTCTCTGGGACTGAGGAGGATCGTGAAGCCCTTCGACCAGCTGATTGTGGGCACTTACGCCACTGTCGGTCGTCAGCCTTCCCGCTGGTGGAAACCTGGGAAGGGAGGGACCCAAGGGACCCCTTGCGAGCGTGAGAAGCCGAAGAAGTTGGACACTTCTCCGGCTTAGAAGCAGGGACGGACGTCCCTGAAGGGGGGGATGGTGTTGCCCCTGAGGTAGGTGGCGCAGGAGCAACCCGGTGGGTAGAGCCCCCCACTGGCAAGGGGGCAGGAGGAGTTGTACCACTCAGCGATCCGGCCGGAAATCGCGAAACTGATGGGGCGACCACAGGTGTTGTAGCAGCGGCATAGGAAGATGTCAGTCTCACTGGATGTAATCGGTCGTATTTCCTTTTGGCCTCAGTATAAGTCAGTCTGTCCAGGGTCTTATATTCCATGATTTTGCGCTCTTTCTGGTATATTCTGCAGTCTGGCGAGCAAGGTGAATGGTGCTCCCCACAGTTGACGCAGATGGGAGGCGGGGCACATGGAGTATCGGGATGAGATGGGCGTCCGCAATCTCGACATGTGAGGCTGGAAGTGCAGCGGGAAGACATATGGCCGAACTTCCAGCACTTGAAGCACCGCATCGGGGGAGGGATATAGGGCTTGACGTCACATCGGTAGACCATCACCTTGACCTTTTCCGGTAACGTATCACCCTCGAAGGCCAAGATGAAGGCACCGGTAGCAACCTGATTGTCCCTCGGACCCCGATGAACGCGCCGGACGAAATGAACACCTCTACGTTCTAAGTTGGCGCGCAGCTCATCATCAGACTGCAAAAGGAGGTCCCTATGGAAAATAACACCCTGGACCATATTCAAACTCTTATGTGGTGTAATAGTAACGTTAACATCCCCCAACTTGTCACAAGCAAGTAACCTGCATGACTGGGCGGAGGATGCCGTTTGTATCAGTACTGACCCAGAGCGCATTTTAGACAAGCCCTCCACCTCCCCAAACTTGTCCTCTAAATGCTCGACGAAAAACTGAGGCTTCGTGGAGAGAAAAGACTCCCCATCAGCTCTCGTGCAAACTAAGAATCGGGGCGAATAACTGTTACCTCCAGCCTGAGACTTACGCTCTTCCCACGGCGTGGCCAGGGAGGGGAACGTTTTTGGGTCGTACTTCTGAGCATTAAATTTAGCCCGAGAACACTTAGAGACTGCTGGCGGCTGGCCGCCAGCGAGAGATGATGTACCACGCTTCATTGCGGGTCATCCGCCCTGATGCCACCTACTCCGACCAAGGGCCCTCCCCACGGGCGCCACCCAGCCACAGCAATAGCCACCTGGCAGGACGGCCATTGCCGGGAGTCCTGATGCCCCAAGGAGATGGGCATCTACTCCTTAGCATACGTGGGGAGTTAACGGCGCAGGCATCAGTAGAGCGATCCCTGTGTTGTCAGGGGGCTACAACCAAGAGGGTACATGGCGGCCCCACCACAACGGGCTGGCTACCGTGCTGGATCTTAGGTGCAAAACTGTCCACGGTCGTCGTCGCAGATAAAAGAAACACTGCAGAGGACAGCGTGGTAATCGCCCAAGAGATCGAAAACGAGCGGGACACCATTGCAACGACGAGAAAGCCGGCTAAAGGTCTAAACGCACGACGGATACAGTGCACCATGTAAGGCGCCCTTCCCCAATTGGCTCGCTCTTCGGAATAATTTAGAAAGATGGAGGTCAAACCCGAGAGGGGACCTGCACATAAGGCCGAAACAGTTGAGACTCCTTTTAGTCGCCTCTTACGACAGGCAGGAATACCGCGGGCCTATTCTAACCCCCGAACCCGCAGGGGGGTATTTGCAAGAGGAACTAAACCACTTGCGAACCGCTTTCCAGAAAAATGGGTACGCTGGCAAGGAGATAGATCGAGCACTCCATCCCAGAAGAAAAATGTCCAAAAACGTGCAACAACAACAACCATCGGTGGGGAAAGTTTTTCTTCCATTCATCCACAATATTACGGACCGTATCGGGAAAGTGCTGGCCAAGTCCAGAGTTGAAACAATCTTCAGACCCACCAAGAAGATTAGTGAATGCTTAAGATCGGCAAAAGATGCACGACACCCTTTAGCTACTCCTGTTGTGTATAAAATTCCGTGTAGTTGTGGGAAGGTTTACATTGGAACCACAAAAAGAAGTATCAATACTCGCCTAACTGAACACAAAAGGAACTGTCGACTGGGACACACGGACAAATCGGCTGTAGCGGAACATGTTTTTGAAACAGGTGACCATGAAATAAAATTTAGTGAGACAAGCGTGCTAGCTAAGACATCGCATTATTATGCACGTATTTATAGAGAGGCTGTAGAGATTTTTAAACACCACAATAATTTTAACAGGAAAGAAGAAGGCTTGAAGTTAGATAAGATATGGCGATCAACTTTGTACCAAAGATGTGACAATCGATTACCTTCGATCGAGAGTAATGACGCCAGCCAGAGATAGTTTTACTGTTGACAACACGTGACGAGTGGTGGCGCCCTCTACGCGCTCTATATAAACAGGACCTCCACGGCCTAGCAGCCAGTCGTAGACTCACCTCAGATGATGTTGCCTGCAGCTGGCAATGAAACGTCAGGGAGAAGTATTTCTACTATTGGACCACGGCCTCTTAGCCCGGAAGTTTTAATTACTGAGTGTAATTCAAAATCGAACATTTCACAATTAGCATTGTCGGGATGAATCATGCAGAATAATATCTGTCCGAGGGATAATGTGTGTTAGGTGGAATAATGAGCAGGACTGACAGCGTGTTTATATTGTATGCGCTGTCCACCAGACAGGGACTAGTTGCAGTCGGAGTAACATTCCCGTGACAGACTCCAATGTACATGCGTACACGTATTGATTTTCTCATTGTAGTCCACATTGATAGCTCAGTGGTAAGCGCAACAGAATGCTATGCTACGGAGCCCAGGTTCAATTCCTGTCTGGGTCGGAGATTTTCTCTGCTCAGGGACTGGGTGTTTTGTGTTGTCTTCATCATCATCATCATCATCATCATCATCATCATCATGCAAGTTGTCGAAGTTGTGTCAACTTAAAAAGACTTGCACCAGGCGGCCACCCTATCCGATAGGAGGCCCTAGCCACACAACATTTCATTTTTTTCTCACTGTAATCCTCTAAACCAGTGTGGCAGGCATACGGATTACACAAACGATGAATATGTGGATATGCTTCTGGTCCTTGGTGCATCTAATAACCTGGCTGGTGTTGCCGCTCGTGAACATGCTGCTAGATATCCTCATCAATGCCATCCAAATAATGTGTTCTGTCGTCTGGAGCTGCACCTTTGGGAGTCAGGTTCCCTCCTTCCATCATGTGACACAGGTCGTCCACAGATTCACCGTACCCCAGCTACTGAGAAGCTATTCTGGATGTCATACACCAAGAATCTCGGTGAAGTACATATAGCATAGCAAGGCAGTTGCATGTCTCTCAACACATGGTCGTTAACGTGCTGCACGAGCATGGGCTACACCCCTATCATTATGCTTACACACAACACCTGCATCCTGCAGATCACCACCAGCAGATGCAATTCTATGAATGGTTCCAACAATAACAGTAAGCCAACGATGGCTTCGTAAACACGGTACAGATGAAGCAGCAGTCACTAGTGAGGGTGTCTTCAATATTCACAATGCCCACCATTGGTGTGAGGGTAAACCATACGTCACCCGCGACCGTTGATATCAAGTTCGCTTTGGTATCAACGTCTGGGTCGGAATACTGGGCAACAGGTGTTTGGACCCCTACATGTTCCCTGACTGGTAGACTGCACGAAGGTATCGTGCATTCCTCTCAAACCATCTGCCTCATGCTATGGAAGATGTTCCACTACATGTTCGGGCAAAGGATATGCTTCCAACATGATGGTGCACCTCCACACACTGTAATTAATGTACGACAGTATTTGGACAGAAAATTTCCTGGGAAATGGATCAGATGTGGAGGTCCAGTTGTATGGCCACTGCGTTCACCTGAGCTAAATCCCCTGGATTTCTTCCTGTGAGGACACTTGAAGGAGCACGCCTACTCTACTCTGCTGACGAATGTGGAAGAATAGGTAGTGTGCGTTCATGCTGCTCTTGTTACTGTGGATGCAGCTTTGCTGCGAAGGATCCAGAGCTGTATGATCCGGCAGTTTGCGCAATGTCTGGACGTACAGGGACGTCACACTGAGCATTTGTTGTTCTGAGGACAACATATTCTGTTGTGAAGGTCATGTGGTCATTAATATGGACATTATTGTTGTCACTGGTTGCTAATGTGCAACATCTGAGGGCTCTTATTACAGGCAGTATAAATGACAAGTAGATGTTCTGTTATTATACTGTGCTATCATCTTTAGCATCTTGAAACTGATATTGTTTTTGTAGTTATTCTGTCCTACTACGTTATGTCCAGTGTTGTAACATGTTATAAATTTAGGATATATGTGACCTAAGAAACCGTGTATATTGCAGTATGAAATGTCAGAATGAAATCAGCAAATAAAAAAGATGCACCCAACCCAGGATCGAACTCTCGACCTCCTGATGCTAACCCAAAACTCTGTCCACTGCACAAACTGTACAACACAACTGAGATGTGCTAACAGATGTAGTTACCATTCATGTGGTTACAGTGTTGCCAGACTGACAGTCTTTAACATCCTTTTTCTGCCAGATGTACTCACCGGACGAAATTTTGTGACAGACATTTTTTATCGCTGGCATGTGAGGAGACGTGCTGCGAAGCCCAAGTGTGCGAATTTTGCTTCACCCTGTATATGATGTAGAAGTAACTTTGAGTGTGCCCCAGTGAAGTGTGTTGGGGAGCGTTGCTGCGCATATTGTGTATTAGTGACCTTGCGGACAATATTAATAGTAACCCCAGACTTTTTGCAGATGATGCAGTTACCTATAATAAGTATTGTCTGAAAGAAACTGCATAAATATTCAGTCAAATCTTAATAAGATTTCGAAGTGGTCAAAGATTGGCAATTTGCTTTTAAATGTTCATAAATGTAAAATTGTACACTTCACAAAATGAAAAATCATAGTATATTATGACTAACATCAATGAGTCACACTTGGAGGCAGCAAAACAGACAAACACCTGGATATAACACTTTGCAGGGATATGAAATTGAATGATCACATAAGCTCAGTCATAGGTAAAGCAGGTAGTTTACTTTGGTCTGTTAGTAGAATAAAGGGAAAGTACAATCAGTCTACAAAGGAGATGGCTTGTAAATCACTCATGCAACCCATTGTAAAATATTGCACAAGTGTGTGGTCCAAATAGGATCAGCAGATGATACTGAACGTATATAGAGGAGAGCAGTACAAATGGTCACAGGTTTGTTCGACCTTTGGGAGAGTGTTACAGTGACGCTGAAGAAACTGAATTGACGGACTCTTGAAGATAGAAGTAATCTATCCCGAGAAAGTCTACTAACAAAATTTCAAGAACTGGTTTTGAATGATAACTCTAGTAATATACTACAGCACCATATGTATTACCCACATAGGGATCGTGAGGACAAGATCAGAATAATTACAGCATGTACAGAGGCATTAAAACTATCATTCTTCTTGCACTCCACATGTGAATGGAACAGGAAGAAACCCTAATAACTGGTACAATGGGATGTACCATCTGCCATGCAGTTCATGGTTGTTTGCAGATGTAGATGTAGATTTAGATGTTGATATGTGGTTAGTAGCGACCTGTCCTACCATTAATTTTTTATCTTATCTGTCATATTTATAATTAAATCTATGAGATCATATGCTCTCAACTTAGAATTCACCTAGCAAATACGTACAATTATTAAGAATGACTTAAGATTTATTTTAAACATATATCCACCCTGGAAATGGGATTTTGGAGCTTTGTTATACCAGATCTGACCACTGATATGTGGGATGTTCTCTGTTCTGGATAACAATTCTGAAGAGAATAACTTGTCCCAATATTCATGAAAAGTAGTTGTAGATATGATAGGAAATGCACAATGATTCTGTGATGCAATGAGCATTAGCAATTACTATTTTTGTCTTCTGTTTTAAAATGTAATTATGCACACTTCAACCACTGGATAAAGAATTACACTAATTTCCAGCAGAATGCAAGCAAAGACGGGTTTCATTGCAAAGACGGGTTTAAAAAACATTTAAAGCGTAAACGAGTGGTCAGTCTGCAATGTACAAAAAGTAATGCAAATATGAAGAGTTTATGGCCGCCTCAAAGCCTTTCTTATATAAGCCGCAGAGGAACGATACAAAAGGCAAATTCTGGAAAGCCCAATTATAATCAAGATACAATAAGACAAAAGATGAAAGCCAGGACAAATAGGAGAGAAGTGAGAGAAAGTAAGGTAGGTGAGTCACTCTGCCCTAAATGCAGTTGGAGGTTCCTGGGGCATGGTATGCAGTGGGAGACGCACCCTCTGCATTTGCATTCAACCAGCACTACCTCACTCTCTGTACTGCAAGGAAACGAGCAGCACAGACAACTTGATAAATTTCAGGAAGGACAAGACATTAACAACGGCAAATATAAAAGAATTGAGAGAATATATTGGTGGGAAGGATTGGAGCCAGGCCAGAAAACGGAGCAAAGGTCTCTTGGACCAAAGCAGGTGAGGGATGCCCCTCCGACCCCTCAGGTGGTCAATGAGGCAAAAATGCCCCACCTCACATAGACGAGTAGGAACAACCTTGTAGGTAAAACATAAAACCAGGTTAGCCTCACTGGCATTGTATACTAGCACCAGAGGTAGTGTGTCAGGAAGTTAAGATATCAACACAAAGCAGCCAAATTTGGGCAGTCTAGCAGGATGTGGACCACCACAGGCAGGCACCACATCTGCAGTAAGGTGGATCCTCACACAGGAGAATGCGGTCTTGGGTAAGCTAAGTCTGGCCAGTACATAGCCGGCAAAGAACAGTGAATTCCCTGTGAGAAGCATGCGAGGACTGTCATATAGTCGTGGTCTCCTTTATTGCCCTCAGTTTGGGGAGTTCAGGATAGACCATTTCAAGTTCCAGACGTCCAATAACTGATTGCGTACAGTCACTCAAAGAATCATTTCCAAAATCGGAAGCTGATAGCCATTTTTACCAATCGGCTGTCTTGTTCGCTCCCTGAGATTACAGGGAGCCAAACAAAGACAACTGGCCCTACAGCTTGATGGAGGTCACAAAAAAAGATCCTGGGTAGTCATGACGAATGGGTGACAAGGGTAGCACTGGTCTATGGCCTGAAGGCTGTTCAGAGAGTCACTGCACAGGAGATTTTCGGTGCAAGAACGAGCATGGCTAAGGGCTTGTTTGATGGCCACCATTTCAGCAAAACGACACTGCATCCATTAGGCAGGGAATGTACACTACTGGCCATTAAAATTGCTACACCATTAAGATGATGTGCAACAGATGCGAAATTTAAGCGACAGGAAGGAGATGCTGTAATATGCAAATGATTAGCTTTTCAGAATATTCACACAAGGTTGGCGCCGGTGGTGACACCTACAATGTGCTATCATGAGGAAAGTTTCCAACTGATTTCTCATACACAAACAGCAGTACCGGCGTTGCCTGGTGAAACGTTGTTATGCCTTGTGTAAGGAGGAGAAATGTGTACCATCACGTTTCCGACTTTCATAAAGGTCGGATCGTAGCCTGTCGCGATAGCAGGTTATCGTATCACAACACTGCTGCTCGCGTTGGTCGAGATCCAGTGACTGTTAGCAGAATATGAAATCGGTGGGTTCAGGAGAGTAATACGGAACACCGTGCTGGATCCCAATGGCCTCGTATCACTAGCAGTCAAGATGACAGGCATCTTATCCACATGGCTGTAACGGATTGTGCAGCCACGTCTCGATCCCTGAGTCAACAGAAGGGGACGTTTGCAAGACAACAACCATCTGCACGAACAGTTCGACGACGTTTGCAGCAGCATGGACTATCACCTTGGAGACCGTGGCTGCGGTTACCCTTGACGCTGCATCACAGACAGGAGCGCGTGCGATGGTGTACTCAACGATGAACCTGGGTGCATGAATGGCAAAAAGACATTTTTTTCGGATGAATCCAGATTCTGGTTACAGCATCAAGATGGTCGCATCCGTGTTTGGCATCATCGCGGTGAACGCACATTGGAAGCGTGTATTCGTCATCGCCATACTGGCGTATCACCCGGCGCGATGGTATGGGGTGCCATTGGTTACACGTCTCTGCCACCTCTTGTTCGCATTGACGGCACTTTGAACAGTGGACGTTACATTTCAGATGTGTTACGACCCGTAGTTCTACCCTTCATTCGATCCCTGGGAAACCCTACATTTCAACAGGATAATGCACAATCGCATGTTGCAGGTCCTGTACGGGCCTTTCTCGATACAGAAAATGTTCGACTGCTGCCCTGGCCAGCACATTCTCCAGATCGCTCACCAATTGAAAACGTCTGGTCAGCGGTGACAAAGCAACTGGGTCATCACAATACACCAGGCACTACTCTTGATGAACTGTGGTATTGTGTTGAAGCTGCATGGGCAGCTGTACCTGTACACGCCATCCAAGCTCTGTTTGACTCAATGCCCAGGCGTATCAAGGCCGTTATTATGGCCAGAGTTGGTTGTTCTGGGTACTGATTTCTCAGGATCTATGCACTCAAATTGCGTGAAAAAGTAAACACATGTCAGTCCTATTATAATATATTTGTCCAATGAATACCCGTTTATCATCTGCATTTCTTCTTGGTATAGCAATTTTAATGGCCAGTAGTGTAGTTCACTGCATACTGAGTGTATATGCAAAGCCGATTTGTCCATTAGTGTATACCACTTTCAAACCCAGAAATGCATCGAGTCACAGGCAGTGAAAAACCATGGAGTCAGCTGAGCTTTTTGGTCCAAAGAACAAATCGAGACCGATCTGAGGTCGGGACACACACCACTGGGGAATACGCAATTGCTCTCCAAAAAGAGACAACATCAGGGAAGTTGAAATTCAGAGCAGAGACATTGTCGAACTGCATTTGTGACCACAGTTCTGGGTTTCTGCTGTGGAAGGTGGACCTCCCTACTAGGAAAAAGGAAATTGAAATCTGAATGCTTTGGAGAGCTGCAAATGTGTGTAGCATAACTGAATGGCTGTTGCCAGCTGATCCTTACTGGAGGCTGTTCACAAGGCTAGTTCAAAAGGCCCCTGTTGCAAGTCAGACCCCACAGTGGTGTACTGGGTCCAGTGACCTCAATGATGAGGGCGGCGTCGAACCATATGTCAGACTCCCACAATGAAAGTGGGACAAGATCAGGGCAAGTCACAGAAGGGTACAGGAGTCTGCATCCCAGCTGGTGTTACGAGGCAGTGAAGTG
This sequence comes from Schistocerca nitens, assembly GCF_023898315.1. Lineage (NCBI taxonomy): Eukaryota > Metazoa > Arthropoda > Insecta > Orthoptera > Acrididae > Schistocerca > Schistocerca nitens. Next base: position 222,730,859 of record NC_064619.1, on the reverse strand, counting down.
TATTAAGGTGTTTTGTTTTTCATCTGGTAAAGATGGGAAAGACATGTCAACTGTGCATCAAAGACTGCTACCAGAAAACGATGAGTTCTAGTTGTGGATGAACTGTATGACATTGACAGAAGTTCACAACAGTGAGTCTTGGCAGCTGAAAACAAAGAGGTAGGTGAGGGCCCATGGCTGCACCTTTTGAATGGCACCCCGCAATCAGCATTCAGCAACACCCACACTATTACAGCAGGACGGTGATACTGAAGACCCCACAGTTGCTGCTATACCACTGATGGCCATTAGAAAGAGAAGGGCACTCGATACAGAGCCAGAGAGGGACAATCAATACAGAGCCCTGTGGGAACCCATTCTCTTGGATATGGAAGATATTGTGGGAAGCACCAACTTGAACCCGGAATGTATGGTGCAATAGTTCTGGTCAAAAATTTGAAGTGGGCCCCGGAGACCCTAATCATGCAAGTAGCAAAGGATGTGGCGTCACCACGTGGTGCCATAAGCCTTTTGTAGGTCAAAGTAAGGTGTGGACATCGATCAAAAGTTGTTCAAATGACAGTCTGCAGGCAAAAAAAATCATCAGCAGTAGAAAGACCTTAGCAAAAACTGCCCTGGGATGGGACCAGATGGCCCCGAGACTAAAGAAGCCAACACTGCCATCTGTACACCATGTATTCAAGCAACTTACAGAGAACATGGAGAGACTAATTGGGTGATGGCTGTCTATCACTAGGTGGTGCTTACCCAGTTTTAGCACTGGCTTTCTAGCCACTGAGATGGGAACTCACTCTTGCTCCAGATGTGGTTGGAGGTGGTAAGGAGAGACACTGACAATCCACCGAAAGGTGTTTCAGCATTTGGTTGTGAATGTGATCTGGCACTGGGGCTGTATCAGGGCAAACTAAATGCACTGAATGGAGCATTATATGGTTCCAGGTGGCATGTAGTGAAGGAAAAATCACAAGAAAGACAGAAGGGCAACAAACACTTTAATGGAAAAAGGGAAGAAGAAAACCACAGAAACGCAAGAAACAGGTAGAGGAGATTAAAACAACAAAACAGATCATCATGGCTAGCTGACCACGAGAATAAAAAGGAGAAGCCAGCCACTCCGCAACACATTAAAACTTCCACCCTAAAAGCACTAGGGTGGAGGATACAGGGGGACAAAGGACATGCGCTAAAATTTATATCAAATGATAAAACCCACCCTCACGAATAAAACGTAAAACTAAATTAGCCGATGAGGCATTGTCATATAAAATTAGCAGCAACGAGTCCAGTAACTGAAGATTTCATCGCAGGGCAGTCAAGGTGGGACAGTGCACCAGAATATGGGCCAATGTCAACGGGGTGTTGCATCGACACTGAGGCAGGTCTTCACGGCGCAGGAGGTAGCTGTAGGTCACCCAAGGGTGGTCAATGCGGAGCCGGCAGTGAACCACAGAGTCCCTGCGAGAGGCCCACATGGAGGACTGCCATACAATCGTAGTCTCATTAATGGCACGCAATTTGTTGTGCATACTGAGACTATGCCTTTCCGTCTCCCAAAGCCAAAAAACCTGGCGACATAAAAACGAACGCAGGTCAGTTATTTGAATGTCAATCTCCATAAGTGGTTTCCGTGTAGCCTGTTTGGCCAGCCTGTCAGCAAGTTCATTGCCTGGGATTCCGACTTGTCCTGGGGTCCACACAAACACCACTGAATGACCAGACCATTCCTGATCGACTCCTAGATAGTCGCTACCAAGTCAATCAGGCATCAAAAACCAGTCCTAAAATCGATCCAGCTCCACTACAGTGAGGGGATCTCCAGGAAGGTAACGTCCTGGTTCCGGATGAATGGTACAATGCAGACAGAAGTGCATAACACACAACTTTGTGGCCGAAAACTGAAAGCTGTGGGCTAGGGCAAATGACTGTGCCTTATGAATGGCTCCCTGTAGGTGCCACTCAACAACACCAGTGCTGGTGCAGCAGTACAGAGAGGGTGATACAGACGGCCCTACAGCTGCTGCTAGGCCGTTAATGGCCACTAAAAATAGAGAGAGACTCAATACAGAGCCCTGCAGGACCCCATTCTCCTTGATATTGGGGGGGGGGGGGGGGGGGGGGGGGGGGGCACTATGGGAGACACCAACTTCGACATGGAAAGCACGAAGCGACAGCAAATTCTGGATGAAAACCAGGAGCGGGCCTCTGACACCCCACCCGTATAATGGACCAAGGATAAGATGTCGCCACATGGTGTGATACGCTTTTCATAAGTCAAAAAAGATGGCAACAAGGTGTTGGCATCTGAAAAAGGCTGTTTGGATGGCAGACTCTATGGACACAAGATTATCAGTGGTAGAACGACCCAGACGGAAGCCGCCCTGGCACAGAGCCATTAGGCCATATGACTCTAGGACCCAACCCAACTGCTGACACACCATACGTTCCAGCAGCTTACAAAGAACATTGGTGAAGCTGGTGGGCCAATAGCTATCTACATCAAGCAGGTTTTTGCCGGGTTTTAAGGGCGCTCAACTACTGAGGTCATTAGCGCACAGTCACAGTTGTTAGAGCACATGGAATCTAGTAAAACTCAAGGGGAGGGGGGGACAGCAGAAAGTCCTGACAAAGATGCAGATAAAAGACGTAAAAGAGTTAGATGTCTTTGGACAAGCCAGTCAAAATTATAAAACGCAGAACACGAGCAGCTGCTCGAGCGTCATCAGCTAAAATATCCGGTAAAGTAGATGGCAGGGACAGGACAACACAAGATTGACTAAGTGGGGACACGACAATAAAACATGGCGCACTGTTAATGCTTGACCACAAGGGCACTGCGGGGCTGGGTCACCGGAGAGCAGGTAGCGGTGGCTAAACCGGCAATGCCCAATCCGCAACCTGGTCAGAAGGACCTCTTCTCGCCGAGATGGTCGGGAGGAGGATGTCCAAGCAATTGGGAGCGGTTTTACTGCCCGGAGCTTGTTTCCTTGGAGGGATGACCAAGCATCCCACCACAACGACACAAGCCTCTTACAAACATCCCCACGAATGTCAGATGATGGGACACAATGGGAGGCTGGCCGAGGCAGGACGACTGCAGCCTTGGCTGCAGTATCTGCAGCCTCATTCCCAGGCACTCCTACATGGCCGGGAACCCACAGAAAGCTGACAGGAGAACCATTATCAGCGAAAGAATGGAGGGACTGCTGGATCCTTTGCACCAAGGGATGGACCGGATAGGGAGCTCCAAGGCTCTGAAGAGCACTGAGGGAATCACAGCAGAGTACATACGATGAATGGCGGTGGCGGCGGGCATACTGAACGGCCTGATGGAGAGCAAAAAGCTCGGCCGTAAAGCTGGAACATTGGTCGAGGAGCCGGTATTTAAAGGTGGCGGCCCCCACGACAAAGGCACAGCCGACACCATCGCCAGTTTTGGAGCCATCGGTGTAAATAAAGGTGTGACCGACAAGTCAAGCACGAAGTTCGACAAACCGTGAGCAATACACTGCAGCCGGAGTACCCTCCTTCGGGAGTGAGCTGAGGTCGAGATAAATATGAACCGGAGCCTGGAGCCAAGGTGGTGTCGGGCTCTCACCCTCTCTGAAGGTAGTAGGGAGGGCAAAATCCAATTGTCGAAGCAGGCGACGGAAGCGGACTCCAGGGGGCAGCAGGGCAGACACATACAACCCGTACTGACGGTCGAGAGAATCGGCAAGAAGGACTGATACGAGGGGTGGTCGGGCATTGACAACAGCCGGCAGGCATACCGACACAGCAGTACGTCGCGCCGGTAGGTCAATGGTAATTCGGCAGCTTCAGCATAAAGACTCTCGACGGGACTAGTGTAGAAGGCTCCGGTCGCAAGACGTAACCCCCGATGGTGGATGGAGTTGAGACGGCGTAAGAGGGATGGCCGAGCAGACGAGTAGACAAAGCTCCCATAATCCAGCTTCGATCGGACTATGGACCGATACAAGCGAAGCAGGACAGTGCGATCCGCTCCCCAAGATGAACCACTAAGAACTCTGAGGACATTAAGGGAATGTGTACAACAGGCCGCCAAATAAGAGGCATGCGGAGACCAACAAAGTTTCCTGTCCAATGTGAGCCCTAGAAACTTAGTTGTTTCCACGAATTGGAGAACAACGGGACCGAGATGTAAGGATGGCGGAAGGAACGCTTTATATCGCCAGAAGTTGATACAAACCGTCTTCTCTTCAGAGAACCGGAAGTCATTTGCCACGCTCCATGAGTATAGGCTGTCTAGACAACGCTGAAGGCAGCGCTCCAGGAGGCATGTTCTCTGGGCACTGCAGTAGATCGCGAAGTCATCGACAAAGAGAGAGCCTGAGACATTAGGTGGAATGCAATCCATAATTGGATTGATAGCGATGGCAAAAAGGGCTACGCTCAAGACTGAGCCCTGAGGCACTCCGTTCTCCTGGAGGAAGACGTCGGACAATACGGAACCCACACGTACCCTAAACTTTCGATCTGTTAAAAAGGAATCAATAAAAAGGGGCAGGCGACCGCGTAGGCCCCTCCTGTGCATAGTGCGGAGGATACCTCCTCTCCAACAGGTATCATAAGCCTTCTCCAAATCTAAGAACACGGCTACCGTTTGGCGCCTTCGCAAAAAGTTGTTCATGATGAATGTCGACAAGGTCACAAGGTGGTGAACAGCGGAGCGGCGGCGACGAAAGCCACATTGGACATTGGTAAGTAGCTGTCGAGATTCAAGAATCCAGACTAACCGAGCATTAACCATGCGCTCCATCACCTTACAGACACAGCTTGTAAGAGAAATGGGGCGGTAACTAGAAGGAAGGTGTCTATCCTTCCCAGGTTTGGGTATAGGAACAACGACGGCGTCACGCCAACGCATGGGGACCTGACCTTCGTTCCAGACGCGATTGTAGGTACAAAGAAGGAAGCTTTTGCCCGCCAGAGAAAGGTGTGCCAGCATCTGAACGTGAATGGCATCTGGCCCCGGAGCAGAGGACCGTGACAGTGCAAGTGCACGTTCGAGTTCCCGCATAGTAAAGGGGGCATTATAAGTTTCCAGATTCAGCGAGTGGAAGGAAGGTCGCCGAGCCTCTTCTGCCTCTTTCCTGGGAAGGAAGGCAGGGTGGTAATGGGCGGAGCTTGAAACCTCCGCGAAAAAGCAGCTGAAGGCGTTGGAGACAGCCACAGGATCAACAAGGACCTCATTACCTGAAGTCAGGCCAGGTACCGAGGAGTGGGCCTTAATGCCCGACAACCGGCGCAGGCCACCCCAAACGACAGAAGAGGGAGTAAAACTGTTAAAGGAGCTGGTGAAAGAGGCCCAAAAAGCTTTTTTGCTGTCTTTGATGACTCTACGGCATTGCGCTCGGAGTCGTTTGTATCCAATACAATTCGCCAACGTAGGATGGTGGCGAAAGGTGCGTAAAGCATGTCGTCGAGCACTGATAGCGTCTCTACAAGCCTCATTCCACCAGGGGACGGAAACGCGACGTGAAGAGGTAGTATGAGGAATGGAACGTTCGGCAGCATTGACGATAACACGGCCTGACTGTCCCAACTGAGAAAATCGTGGTCCGGAAAGGTCGCCAGGGAGGAGTAAAGTCCCCAGTCAGCTTTCGGTATGTTCCAGCTCGAAGGACGTGGGGATGGGGTGTGGTGCAGGAGACGAACGACACAGGGGATGTGGTCGCTCGAATAGGTGTCAGATAGGACATACCACTCGAACCGATGGGCAAGAGTGGTACAACAGATCGAAAGGTCCAAGTGGGAGTAGGTATGAGTAGAGTCCGAGAGGAAAGTCGGGGCACCAGTACTGAGGCAGACAAGATTGAGATGGTTGAAGACATCCGCCAAGAGGGAGCCTCTCAGACAGGATGCAGGAGAGCCCCAAAGGGGATGATGGGCATTGAAGTCGCCAAACAATAAAAACGGCGGAGGAAGCTGAACAAGCAGGTGCATCATGTCAGCCCGACTAACTGCGGATGACGATGGAGTGTAGATGGTACAAACTGAGAAAGTAAAAGCAGAAAGAGTAATACCGACAGCTATTGCTTGGAGTGGGGTGGTCAATGGGATGGGATGGTAATAGACATCGTCCCGAACGAGCAACATGACCCCACCATGAGCTGGGATACCGTCTGCAGGGGTGAGGTCATACCGCTCCGAGGTATAGTGGGTAAAGGCAATACGGTCAGTTGGGCGCAACTTGGTTTCCTGGAGACCAAGGACGAGCGGACAGTGCAGGCGGAGGAGCAGTTGTAATTCCTCCCAAATAGATCGAATACCTCTTATGTTCCAATGTAACAAGGCCATCGCTAGTCAAAAAAGAGGGGGAACGAGACAGGAGAAGAGCTGGTCACCTCGACAGCCGCGGAGGGCCAGGTTTCAAGGGAACAACGCTACAACCGGCGGGAGGCGGATCCTGTTCCATCGAGTCATCGCCAGCTGCGGCCGCTGTCCCGGGTTGCGTAGGAGGGGCAGCATCATTTGCCGACGAGAGGCCAGCTGAGCACCTGGCAGCAGAGCGTCCCGGCGAAACTGAGGACGGCCGGGAGCAAGCAGTGACTCACGGATGGAGCGTCAGACTAAACGCGCCGGGGTGGAGAGGGGGAGAGAGACTTTTTCTTGGAGGCCTTCTTGGAAGTCCGAGGAGGCACAGGGATGGTGGGCTGGACCCGAAGAAGGTCCTCACGCGCGGGGTCCGTTTTGGAACACCGGACCTCGGAAGCTGGGGTCCGGAACGTTTCCCTGACGGACGCCTGAGAAGAGGATCGCTTCTCAGGCGGAGGGGGCGGGGGCCGCAGGGGAGGGGCATAGACCCCGGATGGGGGGAGGAGGTGGAGGGAAGTTTTGAGTTCTTGAATCTTCTTCTCCTTCTGATACGCGGGGCAGTCTAAGGATCTAGGCGAGTGGATGCCAGGACAATTAACGCACCGAGGTGGTGGTGTGCATGTCTGTTCCTCACGAAGAGGACGTCCACAATCGCCACAAAGGGGCTCAGCCTCACACCGTGACGGCATGTGCCCAAAGCGCAAACACCGAAAACAGCGCATAGGAGGTGGGACATAAGGTCGCACGTCGCACCGGTAGCACATCACCTTTACCTTCTCCGGGAGAACGTCCCCCTCGAAGGCGAGGATAAAGGCCCCAGTGTCGATGCGACGGTCTTTGGGGCCGCGCTGGACTCGCCGGACGAAATGCACGCCTCGGCGCTCCAGGTTGGCCCTGAGCTCCTCATCAGACTGCAGCAGGAGGTCCCGATGAAAAATAACCCCATGCGTCCTATTTAGTGCCAGATGCGGGACAATGGACACTGGGATGTCCCCTAGGCGGTTGCACGCCTGGAGCGCCGCCGACTGTGTGGCGGAGGTGGTCTTTATAAGAACGGACCCCGAACGCATCTTACTGAGAGCCTCGATTTCCCCGAAGATGTCCTCAATGTGCTGAACAAAGAACATGGGCTTGGAGGAGGCGAACGTCCCCCCATCGGTTCGAGAACAGACCAAATAGCGGGGGAAGTACTTCGCCCCAAGCCGGCGGGCCTGTCCCTCCTCCCAGGGAGTGGCCAAGGGGGAAAGGGCAGGAGAACCAGAACTAGAGACAGTACCTTTCCTTTTGAAAGACTCGGCCGCAGAGCGACCTGATATGTGTTGACGTTTCATCTGCGAAACGTCCGCCCCGATACCACCCACTCCGACCAGGGGCTCTCCCCACGGGCGCCACCCAGCCTCAGCAAGGGCCACCTGGCAGGATGACCGTTGCCGGGAGTCCTGATGCCCCAAGGAGACGGGCACCTACTCCTTGGCCGACGTGGGGAGGGTGCAGCTCAGGTATCGGCAGTACGATCCCTGTGTTGTCAGGGGGCTACAACCTAGAGGGTACATGACGACCCCACCACAACAGGCTGGCTACCGTGCTGGATTTCTGGTGCCATGGAAAGTCCATCATGATCGTAGGTGCAGATGGGGACGCACGATGGGCGTAACTTGTACAACCCATCAGGCGTTTAGGCCCAATTTGAGGAATAGTGGGTATGGTTACAACGCCGGTACAATGCTGAGTGCCAAGGTCTTAGTGCACTGAGGACCAGTGGTACACCACGTAAGGCGTCCTTCCCCAAAAGGCTCGTACTTCTGTAGAATTTTGAAAAATGGAGGTCAAACCCCAAGGGGGACCATCACATGGAAGGCCGAAACGGTTGAAACTACTTTTAGTCGCCTCTTACGACAGGCAGGAATACCTCGGGCCTATTCTTACCCCGGACCCACAGGGGGATGTGAGGAGATGTCGCTTGTTGTCAGATGAGAGATGTTTAATCATCTGACTGTGGATCCGATCAGATCCAGGAGCTGTGTCAGGGCAATGTGCAAGGGCACTGAGGAGCTCCCACTCTGTAAATAGGGCACTATAGGGTTCATTGTGGCATGTAGTGAACAAGAGGACTCTCTCTTCCATCCGCCGTTTGAGAGTTCGAAAGGATGGGGGGTAATTCACTGATGAAGAGGTGCTCAGCAAAGTGCTCGGCAATCACATTTGCGTCTGTAGATAAAACGCCATTTATGTTAACACCAGGACATCTGTTGGGGTCTGATACCCAAAAACTCATTTGATCTTTGCCCAGACTTGGCAAAGTGATGTATGGCACCCAATGGTCGACACATACCTCTCCCAACACTCCTATTTCCGCCTTTTGATAAGCTGGCGAACGCGGGCACTTTAAAGACTATGAGGTGCTCCAGGGAAGGGTGCCGCATATGCCGCTGTAGAGCTCGCCGATGCTCCTTAGTTGCCTCAGCGACTTCCGGCGACCACCAAGGGCCTGTCTTTTGTTGGGGGCACCCTAAAGAACGACAGATTGCATTTTCTGCTGCATTAACAAGTGTTGTAGTTACCTGATCAACCACCACATCGATGTTACCGTGTGGGGGTGATTCAATGGTGACAGCAAAGATGAAAGTTTCCCACTCAGCCTTGTTTAAAGACCATCTGGGCAGGCGTCCGTGGGCCTGATGCCGGGGCAGTGACAGGAAGATAGGGAAGTGGTCACTACCACACAGGCTCTCATGTGCTCTCCAGTGGATAGATGGGAGATGGCCAGGACTGCAAACCGAGAGATCAATGGCCCAATAAGAGGCAGAAGTCGAGTTGTGACAGTATGTTTTCAACATCTTTGCCTCGGCCAGTAAGAACTCTGCTACCCCACAATTAGCGTTAAAATCTAGTAGGAAAGGTTTAGGGAGTTGATCAATCAGTGCAGCCAATGTGTTCAGGGGTACTGCACCATCTGGAGGAAGATATACATTGCAGACAGTTATTTCCTGCATCGACCAAATCCTAACAGCCATGGCTTCAAGAGAGGATTGAAGGGGCACAGGTTCACTGCATACTGAGTTCAGGACATACACACAAACTCCACCTGACACACTATTATAGTTGCTACGGTCCCTGTAATATCCCTTATAGCCATGGAGGGCAAGGGTCCACATTGCCAAGAACCAGGTTTCCTGGAGGGCAATGCAGAAAACAGGTGTAAAGCTTAACAGTTGCCGTAGCTCAGCCAGGCGGTGGAAGAAACTGCCGCAATTCCACTGGTGGATGATGGTATCGTGAGGCTGGGAAGTCATGAAGTGCGCAAGGAGGCAGGTTATGCCTCAGGGTCATCTGCTGCCTCTGACTGAGTATTTGTAGCCATGTCTTTGGTGAACAAGTCATCAGTGAGATCCAGATCCTCACAGGACGCTAAGATCCCTACTGCATCCACAGATACATAATTGATAGGAAGTGGTGGTGTTGGGGCCACCAGAGGGTGCTGTTTCTTAGCAGACTATTACTTAGTTTGCTTGCTCTCTTGCTTCTCTTTAGGGGCTTACTGGGAAGATTTCTCCGAAGCAGCTTCAGGCACGGAGGAAGACCATGAAGCTCTTCGTCCAGCAGCTTTTGGCTCCTAGAGCCACTGGTGAGTGTCCGTCATGGCATTAGTGGAGACCTTGGAAGAGAGGGCCTCAAGGGACCCTTCCACACGAAAGGGGCCAGAGGAGGCTGTTGCTTCTCTGGCAGGGTGGAGGGGACCAATGTCCCCCTGCGTTTGGTGGGGCCTTGCTCCCGAAACAGGTGCTCTGGGAGCAACAGAGGAAGATTTTCCCCTTGCCACCAAGGGGTGGATGTATTCCGGTGGCCTGGAGGGCCCACTGTTCACAGCACAGAGTGAGAAACCACTGGCACTTGGGATGGCGATGTGATGTGGCTGCAGTGTATGTCGACGTGAACCGAATGGGGTGTAATCTTTCGAATTTACGTTTAGCCTCTGTGTAAGTCAACCGGTCCAGGGTCTTTTACTCAATGATTTTCTATTCCTTTAGGAGTACTGAGAAGTCTGGTGAGCTGAGGGAGTGATGCTCTCCACAGTTGATGCAAGTTGGAGGTGGCACACATGGAGTATCTGGGTGCAGTGGATGTCCGCAGTCTAGACATGTGGCAATGGAAGTGTAGCTGGAAGACATGTGCCTGAACTTCCAGCACTTAAAGCACCGCATAGGGGGAGGGACGTACGGTTTAACATCACAGCGGTAAACCATCACCTTGACCTTTTCAGGCAATGAATCACCCTCAAAGGCCAAGCTGAAGGCACCGGTAGCAACCCTGTTGTCTTTGGGTCCCCTGTAAACGCGCCAGATGAAATGAACACCTCGCCTTTCTAAATTGGCGTGGAGCTCATTGTCAGTCTGCAAGAGGACGTCACCATGGAAATTAACCCCCTGGACCATGTTGAGGCTTTTATGGGGAGTGACGGAAACAGGGATATCACCCAGCTTGTCACAGGTGATTAACACTCAGGATTGGGCTGGGGATGCTGTCTGAATTAAGACTGCACCATTTCGCATCTTGGACAGTGCTGTTACTTCTCCAAACTTATCCTCAAGGTGTTCAATGAAAAATTGAGGCTTCATTGGGAGAAAAGAGTCCCCATCGATTCTGCTACAGACTAAAAACCGAGGTGAATATGGCTCACTCTGTTCCGTAGTTTTACATTCCTCTCATGGTGTAGTAAGGGAGGGAAATGATTTAGGGTCATACCTGTAGGCATTGTATTCTGTCTTGCCCTTCTTAGAGACTGCTGATGTCATACGGTCACCAGCAAGAGATGACTTAGTCCGCTTCATTGTGGGTCATCCACACTGATGCCACGCACTCCGATCAGGGGCTCTCCCCACGAGCACCATCCAGCCACAGCAAAGGCCAACTGGCATGATGGCCATTGCCGTTAGTCATGATGGCCCAGGAAGACAGGCAGGCATCTACTCCTTGGCATAAGTGGGGGGTTTACAGCTCAGGCATCAGCAGTGCGATCCCTGTGTTGTCAGGGGGATACCACCAAATGGGTACTCGACGGCTCCACCACAACGGACTGGCTACCATGCTGGATATTGGGTGCAGAGAAAAACAATATTGTCATGGGGACGAAAGAGGACAGGAGACAAATAGTTGAACTGCAGGTGGAGATGCAAAGCCGTGACAAGAGAGTCAGGGGATTGAATCTAAGGGCACTCGTGCACCACGAAAGGCGTCCTTCCCCATATGGCCTGCACTTCTGTAAAATTTTGAGGTAACAGGTCAAACCACAGAATGGGACCTGAATTCATAGGGCCGAAAAGTGAGAGAATCCTTTTAGTCGCCCCTTACGACAGGCAGGAATACCTCGGGCCGATTCTAACCCACAGGGAGGAAGGGGGAGGGGGGGGGGCAGTGATCGTGTCTCCATCCCACAAAGACTACTGAGCATTAAAGTCCTTCAAGATTAGGAACGCTGAGGAGAGATGAGAAATCAATGCAGATATGCAGATAATACATTCTGAGACACTTAAACATCAGGAGGGAGATAAACATCACAAATGCTAAAATCCTGAGATGCCCTTATCTGAACAGCCACAGCCTCCAAACCTGTATTAAGAGGCACAACTTCACTATATACAGAGTCCAGAACATACATGCACACTCCACCTGACACTGTATTATTGTCGGTGCGATTCTTAAAATTTCCCCAGTAGCCACAAATGGCAGGGGTCCAAATAGCTGAGAATCAAGTTTATTAAAGGGCAATAGAAAGCAGGGGAGGAGCTTAAGAGGTGCCATAGTTCAGCCAGGTGGTAAAAAACCCCTACAATTCCACTGGAGAATTCATGCTGTCAATATACTGTGAGTGTGTGAAGGGACCAAGGAGTAGGTTATGTCTCAGGGTTACCTGCTGTCACCAGCTGAGAGTTTATGGTATCAACACAGGTTCAGAGACACATTGTGCAATGAGATCTGGAGCCTTAAGGTCCACTGGGATCCCATCTCAGCCACAGAAGTAGAACATGTGGGATCTGGTGGCGTAGGGGCCATCAGAATCTCCTTCGTCTTGCATGACTTATTATCTTTCTTCTCCCTGGGGGTTTAGATGACTGGGAGGGCTTCTCTGAATTTGTTTCAGGGACTAAGGAAGATGGCAAAGCCCTGCAACTAGCAGCCTACGTCACCTTCAGCGGACTGGCAGAAACCTTGGAAAGGAGTGTCACGAGGGACCGTTCCCTAATATGAGAAGCCAGAGGAGGGTGATGCATCTCCAGCTGTGGGATGGGGATCAATATTCCCAGTAGGTGGGGAGCCATTGCTCATAAAGTAGGTGTGGGTAAAGCAACAGGAGGAGATCTCCAACAATCAGGGCAGCAAGCATGGTCAAGCTGCCCTGAGGACCTGCTGTAGAAGGCATAATGGGTGAGAGTATTGTCATCAGAGAGGGCAACGTCATCATAGCTGTAGCATATACCACTGTCATGTGGAGGATGTAGACACTTTTACTTTTTCTTGGCCTCTTGGCACGTTAGTCTGTCCATGGTCTTATATTCCTGGGTTTTTTTCCCCTCTCCTCTCTGATAGACCGTGCAGTCTGGTGAGCAGGGAGAATAGTGCTCCCTACAGTTGACACAAATGGGGAGAGGGGTACAAGGAACATTCACATGCAATGGCAAGCACCACATGAGGGGAAGGGGGAAGAGGGATACAGTTTCACGTCTCTTTGGTATTCCACAACCCTGACCTTTCCAGACAAAGAATTTCTATCAAAGGACAAGATGACAGGCCTATTAGCAACCCTATTGTGCTTTGACCCCCTATGGACATGACGAACAAAGTGTACACCCAGGCATTCCAAGTTAGCACATAGTTCATCAAACTGCTAGAGGCAATCACGATGGTAAATCCCCTGATCCATATTCAGATTATTGTGGGGAGAGTCACTGGAATGTCACAACTGAGGCAAGGCCTGTGACTGTGCAAGGGGATGCTGTTTTAATTAAAACTGACCCACTCTGCATTTTTAAGATGGCTGCAACTTCCCCAAACCTGTCCTCTATATTCTGTTTGTTTGTTTTAGGGCACAAAAACAACTAGTGTCATACTTACCCATGTCAAAATGGTAAAATACAAAGGCACGAGTTAAAATCGACTATAAGTCAATCCCAATTGATGGAAGAGAAGACAGCTAAAAACAAGACTGTGGAGAAAGGTCTATAAAACATGCCGCAGAGAAATGGAGGTCCAGAACTAAAAATTAAATAGCCTACGCCAGTCGACAGCCCATGAGACATTCACTAAAACGGCCAATAATCAGACACCAAACACAAACGGGAACGGAAATGGTTAAAAAACGGGAATTCCATCTGGAAATGGATGACAGTTAAAAGTTGGGCACAATGTACACAAAGTGATGGGGGAGCACCATTTAACAAATGGCAATGGCTATAAGGACAGCGCCCAATATGGAACCTAGTTAAAGTGATCTCCTTGCAGCAGGGTGCTGGGAGAGCCTTAATATCACAAAGCTTGTTCCCATGAAGGGAGGACCAACGGTGATGCCAAAGTGACACCACCTGCTGACAGATGCAACACAGATATCATCAGAGGGAATGTAAGAACCAGTAGGTTGACGTACAAGGACTGCAGCCGTGGCAGGAGCATCAGCAGTCTCGTTTCCTGTCAGACCAACATGACTACGAAACCACATATGCATCATCGTGACTTCACCAAGAGTGAGCAAATGACAGCTGTCTTGGACACATTGCACTAAGGGATGGACGCCGTGCAGCACACAGAGGCTTTGAAGGGTGATGAGAGTCTGAGCAGATGACACAATTGAAAAGCCTGTGTCACCAGATGTTCCACATGGCCTGATAAAGGGCGACGACCTCTGCTGTAAATAATGAGCAGTGTTCCAGAAGCCAATACCGAAAAACGTTGGCACCAATAACGAAGGCACACCCAACACCATGGTCCGTCCGAGAGCCGTCAGTGTATACAAAGGTACTACCACAAAGTTTCATGCGAAGGTCATGAAACTGAAGGCGATAGAGCGAAGCTGGAGTAGTGTCCCTAGGAAGCGAATGAAGGCCAAGGTGAACATGGGCTGCCACATGAAGCCGAGGTGATGAATGGTTAACACCCACCAGGAAAGTTGCAGAGAGCGTGAAGTTAAGCTGCTGGAGCAAGAGCTGAAAGCAAACTCTAGCAGGTAATAGAGAAGAGGGATGCGCCAGATACTGGCAATCAAAGAAGGAAGCGTAGAATGGGTGGCCACACATGGCAGACAAACAGCATGCATATCTGCTGACAAGAAAGTCACAGCGGTAGGACAGCATTAGTTCGACAGCTTCTGCATACAGACTCTCAACCAGGCTGGTGAGAAAGGCGTCAGTGGCCAAACGGATGTCACGATGGCGAATAGTATTGAGATGACGCGAGGAGTAAAGGCAGCGTTACAGCACTCATGATTTTGACAAGAGAAGGGTATTGCCCTGCAGATATGGAAGTTTCACATATTAATCATATGGCAAAACACACTCGTCTTTGCTCATTATCGTTTGTCAAAATTTTGTTTCCATAGACCAAACCTTTTTTGAGATACAAGGAATTAATGAATATTTCATTCTTTTTCTATTTATTATTTATATTCATCAGTTGTCAAAATTTTGTTTCCATAGATGAAACCTTTTTTGAGGTATGAGGAATTAATGAATATTTCATTCTGTTTTTATTTCTGCAATGACTCGAGTTTGTGATGCAGTGCTTTACATACATCCCATTTTCCTGAGACTGGAAACAGACAGTGATGTTCCAAGTTCAAAGAATAATTAAATGTATTACCTACATTTAATATGCAGCAACATGTAACCTAACACGCACCAAACACAAATTCATACCAACACCTATTTTTCACTGCAAACTAAGAATTTCTTGCAGCAGTTTACCTACCATGAAAATATCACAGTAACTATGACCATTACAAAATGTAGGTAGTTCATCATGAAGAATTAAGCTATAAGATGTGTGAGAATGAAAGTTTATTACCAAATGGTTTCTTTAAAATTGTTTGATAATGATCGCAGATCACCAGCTTGTTGTTCACATAGTCAAGAGAACTTGCTAAGTTCCACACCAATTAGGCCTGTTATTGCACTGTGGTCACCTGCTGACGCACCCAGCACATGCTGGCTACTATGCTTCCCTCCATCTGCTCTGTACTGAACTAATGAAAGTTACAACTTATTTTAAACATACTATAAGTGAGCATACAGAGCACTTCAAAAAAGTTTCTAACATGGAGCAATTATGTTTTCTGTTGACACTGATTGTTGCATGAAGTGCAGAAAGTTAATTACCAGTGCATGAATCATCCCCACACAGTTGAAAAAATGTTGTCTGCGGTCTTCTGTTGTAATCAGAATAGATATTTTGGTTTAAAACGCAAATTTCTGGTTGTATAGACAAAAGTGATGCAAACATTCATGTGATTAAATAGTTATGCCTGTGAACAGGGATTCGAGCAGCTAAAAAGTGCTGATTTCTTACTAGAATATACAAAATATAATTTGTTTGACTATACACATAATAGTCTACAGAAAATGAGAAGAATCGTAGGAAAGAAATGAATACAAAACAGAACAACTTTGAGGATTTACCAAAATTGAACTGAAAGCACGTGACACCCTGTGTTTCAAGTTTAATTCTGAAAATACTTTGCCAGCTACTTATAACCATTATGTAAGAAACGCAGTGAGGTTTCAAATATAACATTTAGCATACTTTGCAGAAACAGTAAGTAGCAGTTTCTCGTTAAAAACATATTTTTTGGACTGTCCGTGTTTCTTTAGTTACCCATGCTGCCTTGTGTCCACATTAACCTGGGTAATTGAGAGCTTGCTGTATGTGTGGGCAATATGTATCTGGACTACCTATCTGCACACTGCACTAAAGCATATCTCAAAAACTACTGCAGTGAGGATAGGTGCTGATGTCACACACACTCAAAATTATTCGGCATCTAATTTTTTTAAAACTAAGGTATGATGAGTTAGTATGAGGTGCTTGAACAGAGACCTTCAAGGGCAACGAGATATACAGGCCCCGCAACAAACTTGTGATGTCATGCTATAGCTGGCTTGTCTGTCATGCTTTGTGAATGCCTGGCTCAATGCAGGGCCTATGAGAAACCAAAATGTAATTGAAAAGTTACCCACTAAAAGCCTTAGCTTAGTTGTGTATTATTGATAGCTTGCATGCATTTAAAAGCACAGTCAAGAATTATTAAACTTGGCTGAAATAGTTACTCGCCCCCCTGCCAGAGGCAACTGCTGGCCCTATTAAAACAGTGTCATATGCTATGACATACATGCCAGGCTGTCTTTCTCGTGGGCCTTGGGGATAACATGGCACTGTCATCACTGACAACAGCTAGTCGCTTCACCTTCCGCCTAATAAGTCATCAGATGGCACACAGCTAAAGGCGTATATGGGCAGCTCCTCTCTCCGAAACTGATTACTTCCTAAACCAGAGTAGCCTCTTCTCTATCCTGACACTGAGTAAACCCTGCTCCTATCTTCCCAACAATGGAAAATTAAGAAAGTATATACACAATACAGCTCATACTTGCTTTCCATTTTGTATTTCCGTGCATTTCTAATAATACAGTCAGAGGAAACTTAAGATCTAGTCTGAAGAGAAGGAAACTTGAGAACTGTATCAAGAAAGTAGTTACCTCTTCCAGATAATGTGCGAACTAGCATACAATATTATACAGAGTGATTATAATATAATTTTCAATTTCAAAAGACTATACAAAATGAACCATTGCTCAGAACACATCAAATCTGAACAGAATATTGTCGAAGGATAAGGAAAACATTATGGGAATGGGGGTGGGGCGCGGGGAGAATTAAATAAATTTAAAAAAAAATTAAAACTTTACTGCTAGATGGTGCTGCAAGCTGCAGAATAAGCAAAGTAAAAGACATGGGGTACAAGGCTGTTCCTCAGTTTGTGCCTGAAGTACTCAGCATGATTGTGTCAATGCAGTATGACATGCTGCTGGGAAAGCTTTTTTACAAGAATGGCGACTGTGCATGAGTAGCTCTGTAGAAGTTCCGGGCACTCAAGGGTATGAAAAAAGGCACTGGCCCAATGTCTGCCAAGCATCTGGAGAAAATGATTACAGAATTAAGAGAGACAGTTTCTTCTGAAGTGCAGTGTGGCAGAGAGAGCAAAGAAATTGATCTGACATCAGTAGATGCGGCTGTGGTATTGTAGGAGAGGTAGAGTGTGATGTGCAAACATGCAGTGCATGGGGAATTGTCCAAACTTTGCACATTCCTGTGAGCATGGTGCATGAAATTCTAAGAAGCATCCTGCATTGCTACCAAACACAAAATTACCATGTTCAGGAGTTGCTTCACCCATCTGCCAGTATGATAAACATTTACTCTAGAATTTCTCCTTTGTAAGGAAGTGGAAGATGAATGGCCATAGAACATTCTGTGAATAGACAAACCCCATTTCCATCCTTAGGACACACAAGACAACAGCACAATATGGGAAACAGAAAACCCACTCGCACATAAACTGGTACCACTTCAGTCTGCACAGATATCTGAGTGGTGGGAGCTAACAGTATTGTTTATCATACGGCTATTTTTTTTTTTTTTTTTTTTAAGGAGATGGATCCTCCACGGCCTGTTACCTGTAGTGTCATTGCTAAACGCTATGCAAGCCTATTGCACACCAACATCATTCCAACTCTTCAATAATGAGGATGTGTGTGTATAATAATTTTTACGCAAGGTGGCATTCTTCCACATACTGCACAGCCAGTGAGGCAGCTGCTGCAGAGGCATTATCAGCTGTCAATTCGCTACAGCCTAGCCATTCAGATCACCTGATTCCACCCAATCCACGAGACTTCTGGCTGTGGGGTTATCTGAAAGAAGCACTTCAATGACAAACATAATTGAAATGATGGCACACATTGTCAATGTGGCCCCTTAGGCACTTCAATCTGCTGCAGAACATTGTTTCTCGATTTCAACTTGTGGCAGAAAATGGTGAAGAGCATACTGAACATGTCTTGCATCAGTCTCACGACAATTAAAAACTGAAAACCCATTTATGTTATGATGCTTACAGCACTCTCTAGTGGCAGTTTTTTTAAGCAGTTTGAAACTGGAACTTCAATTATAATCACCATGTATTTGTGATAAAGTTGTGTTCCTGCTAACAGGAATTTGAAATCAAACAGATATAGAAAAGAGCGCCAGTAACAATTACTGTGCTTTCATATTGTTTTTTGGGAAATAAGTGCGGTGACAGACTAATCCATACTATAGCTTATTATTTTACATTAGTCACATTCCATGGATCCGACAGAAAGTGGCCCCTCTGATGTGAGAAGAAGTCAAAGCAATATATTTAATGTCATTGCAATACAGTGAAATGACCTATGAAAGACTATTGTATTACAATGATACTTGTAATTAAAAAAAAAAAACCTGAAATATTAATGTCCTCTCTCCTCTTCGAAGAAGGAACTAATAGTTCCAATTGGCCAGCAATTTCTTCTCATGTATAAAACATTCTCAGTTGCCTTGCATCACATTTGAGTAAACCTTCAAGCTTTTGATAAAATCATCTATTATCATCAGGAACAAATGACCATGGCTGCACCTGTAGTAACCTTTCATAGACCATGATTGGTTGGCATACTTCATCATTACCTCATGCTACCAGTGATCATGTCCATATCTGCACAGTTGGCACCACCAAATTTACAGAAACGTAAATAACTCTGACATTTCAGACTTCACAGTGCTGAAAACTCCCTCCCATGCAGAATGAAGATTTTAGACACAATCCTGAATCAAACTGTGCTTCCATATTCAAATTTCTACTGATTATTTAATTACAGAATTCCAGTATGTAGAACCGAGGAACAAGATTTTATCTCTGTGTCTTTGTGAAACTGATCAGTAACTGCTGATTTCTAAAGTACTCAATTTTTAATGTGGCAATGGTATTCTGCACAGCGGTTGACAATTATGAATGGACTGACCAATATAGTTACTACCGCACTCACATGGTATCTTGGAAGTTCCAGTTACCTTTAGACAGAATGTTTCCTTACTGGGGTGCAGCATTTTCTTTATCATCTTATGTAGTTAAAAAATAGGCATAATGCCTCCTCCTCCCAAGACCCAACATGTTTTCTAGACACTTCACCAACAGAAGGATGAAGCACAGTAGGCATATCATGTGAATGTTCAAGATTTTCAGGTTTTCATTTCTTGGGCAGTAACCGTTTATACATCTAACAAACCAGTGACATCAGAAACAAGCGATTTACGTCATAACCATCATGGCAACTACAACTTGATATTGGTGGCAATTTTCTCAAACAGGCTAAGCTACTACAGATCAGTGTCACTGTAACCAGGTTTCCTGTTTTCATATTTGTGATACGCACCAAAATATGATATTCAGCAGCCATAAACATCACATCACTGGTGAAAGCCGACAACTAGTATCACATTCTTCTTGACCCAATGAAAAGAATGATGTAAAATGAAACACAAAGAACAAAGGAAGAGAATTCGGATTGACAATAAAAATGATAAATTAATTCAAGTGCACCCCACTGTTGGGCACATCGAATGACCATCTGGTAACTGCCTCAAAAACAGTTTATGTCTACGTTCACAAACATTATCACATAGGCTAAACACTTACACAAAACATAATAGCTTCTTATTTATCCAGATTCAAGACGACTTTTCTTCGCATTTGTATTTATGAAGTAAAAGAACAATTATTTATTAAAATTGACGGATTATACAAATTTACATAGATAGTTAAATGGTAGTACAAATTGCTTCCCAAATTGCATAATATGCTGACAATTTAACCCTTACATACCTGACGAGTTACTGCAATTTCTTCATACTGTTCATAACCAATAGGGCTGCTTTTGCTATCACGGTTGTCAAAAATGACGGATACACTAGCTTTCGAGACACCAGCTTGGCCATTTTTATACACAAGTTCTTGAAGTGAAGTGGCGCGTACCTACAGAAGAAAAACACAAGCTTATTCGTTACGGTTTAGAACTGCATAACACACAGGATCATAAATTCTGGGTTAAAATAATATTAAATGAAAGTTGTTAAGATGCAGCTGACGTACTCCACCAGATGGAAGTACTATAGAGGTGAGTTATTGCCTGGAACAACTTTTCGATAATGGCTGATTTTGTTTTTTACATTATTCCGAACTGCAGAACATTCATAGGTACATAAATATACTAAGGAAGTACTCAGCTATCAGCTTCAAACGTCAAAATGGGCAAACTAGGGCGTGACACAAGCGCAAAACGAATAAATGAGGGCAATACTTACGTTAGTTAAATTAGAAATGCCAAGAACAAAACAAATGGCATCAAGTATGTTAGATTTTCCACTTCCATTGAGTCCGGTAATCGCGTTAAACAAAGGATCAAAACCATGTATTTCTGTTCTTTTCCCATAGGACTTGAAACCATCCAGAATTATTGACTTAACATACATTATGGCAACAGAATGACACACAACACACCACTATTTCTTTCAAAAAAGCAGACAGTTAACGACCTTAGCGCCAAAACTTTATTTCATATTCATAGTGACACCAAAGATCACCAAATCACCTTTCAGCTTGTGTTTACAACCCGATGGCGCGAATATGGCGCGAACGCACGAAATCGATAATCGAGAGGCAGTGGCCAGAGTTACTAAACACCGCAGACAATGTGTGTCTGTGTCAAAAATCACGGAGTGAATTTGATGGAGGTAAGAATAAATGTTTTATACCTACACGGTACACTGCTGGCAAATGGAAGTTTATCAGTCCGTCGTCTCGCTTTCGTATTGGGTGATTTTTAGTCTTCTATACTACTTGTATGTATTGCACTCTTTGAATTGCAGTGTGAATATGTTGCTCTTATGTATGTACACACGATTCCTGTTTCTTCGAGCGCAACCGCAGGCGCACGGGAATAAAAAGGCATCCACAAAAATTTGCGGAAAGAACACATGTACGCATGGACGCTCTTGTGTCGACACATTGCCTCATTGCGCAAGCCGTCTGCGATGGATCCTCTTCTTTGCTTCGAATCTTGTGCTGCGTTTATTGTGACGAAATAGTGACAGACAAAAAAAAAACGCCAAAGCGTCTGTAGGAAAGAAATATTTAAGTAACAGAGGTACGAGAAATATGAAAGTGACGACAACCTTTTGTTTTCGGGATGAGGTCACAGAGAGATTTTCTACTTGAAATTTCAGAGATAGATCTGGCAATCACATTTCGTAGCTAGTAAACAGGACTTCTATATCACTTTAAACTATTCATTTCGCATTTCGATACAGAGCATTTCAGTGATTATTCCTGAAACTGAGAAATACTTTAGGGAGGCTCTTTTGTGTTATGTGAAGGCTAATTAACTTTCAAATGCGTCATCTGTATTTTAGCTAATAAAAAATTATTCCTGACAGTTATATATATCATTAGCATCTTTCATTACTATTTGTAGTTGTTTGTTGAGAAGCTACACATACACCATCGTTTATTCCGCTCAGACGTCAGTTCCTCAGCTGTCTAACTGTTGCCATAGCATACAGTTTTCGTATGCACTTTTTATAAATTTCTAGCTTATTCTTCCCTGTATGCCTGCTTCGAAACTTACAATATCTTATTCTTTGCAGTAATGTGAACGAAGAATTTTTATCAAATATTTGGCACTCAGGGCATCACATCTCAAATTTTTATTCAAATAATCTTTAAAAGCGGCATTTCATACGATTTCTCTTTGGCGACAGACATTACTGCATATAAATCACTTAACACACTACATACAAAAATGCACTTGAGTCCCAGCTGTTAGTCGTCAGCTTAAAAGGGCAAAGGTTCCCACCAAAGTCAAGAAGCAATGTTCCTTACGCAAGGCCTCCATTTCCAAGAAATTATGCACGCACAAAGGCACATGCATAGTTGCGGTGTTGGAAATTTTTGTGCATGCGCAAAGTTGAACAGAAGAAAGGTGTCGGTAGGACCCGCATATATTCTCATACAATGGAAAATCCATGATGGAATCTAACAATGTTATGAAAGGACAGTTGCTGTTCACTATACACCTGAGATGCTGAGTCGCAGATAGGCACAACAATAAGACTGTCACAAAATGGTTCAAATGGCTCTGAGCACTATGCGACTTAACTACTGAAGTCATCAGTCGCCTATAACGTAGAACTAATTAAACCTAACTAACCTAAGGACATCACACACATCCATGCCCGAGGCAGGATTCGAACTTGCGACCATAGCGGTTTCTCGGTTCCAGACTGTAGCACCTAGAACCGCATGGCCACTCCGGCCAGCGACTGTCACAAAATAAGCTTTTGGCCAACATGGCCTTTGTAAAAAATAGACAACAGATGCACACACACACACACACACACACACACACACACACAAGAGCGCGCGTGCGCTCGAAAATGCTACACACACATGCACATGACCACAGTAGCTGGCAGCTGAAGCTAGAAGTCTAGCTTTAGCTGCCTGTGACTGTGGTCATGTGTGTGTGAGTTGTGTTTGTGTGTTTTTGTGTGTGTATGTGTGTGTGTGTGTGTGTCTGTTGTCTGTTTTAGACAAAGACCTTGTTGGCCAAAAACTTATATCATGACAGTCTTTCTGTTGTGCCTATCTGTGATGCAGCACATCGGCTATATGGGGAGTAGCAGCTACGCATCTATATTGTAATTGATTTCTGCTCACATCACTTTTTTGTGTCATTTAAAACAGAAGCTGGTTTCGTCAAATTGTGTTCTGTAGACTTATGTCTATATGTTACTGAAGTACTCGATTTAAAGGCATTGTAAGGAGATTGCTATTATTCTACTTTATTTTTGTTTGCATCAGTCTTCTGTACTTTATCGCCTTTAATGGAGAACTCTGTGTCTGACAGAAAGTTTTGCTTCTTGCCGTTAATTGTCATGCATTTGGCAGTTGCCTGCACAGTATGGATGTGTATGTAGATGGGTATGCTTTGTAGTCTTGTGGGTTACAGCATTCTTCCTTGCAAATGCTAAAAATGCGACACTAGTTACCCAAATGCATTTGCACGTTATTAACTGATAACGTACTACATACAATACATTTTAGCAGAAGTCAGTGAAAACTTCTGTGCCCTCCATTAAAAGTGAGAGTATGAAAAATGGATGCGAACAAAAATAGCGTTGAATAAGAACAATATACTTACCATGAATTTAAATTGAGCAGTTGACACATGGATTCATAAGCAGCAACAGGTAGAAGAAAGTTCACAGAGCACCGTGCAACAAAACCAGCTTCTGATTTATACAAAAATAAAACAAATATGGAATCATTTACCCCACCCAATATTACAGATGTGAGGAAAAATTAAGCATAATGTGAGAAATATATCTAGAATGCAATTCAAAGAATGCAGTACACACAAGAAGGTCATAATCAGCAATATAATTTCCACTTGATGATGGCTACACAGTGGAAATTGCAATATAGAATTTTACAAATAAATAATCTTATAGTCAAAAGGAGTCCACAATGTCATTTACAAAATTTTATACTGCTGTGAACACCAACTATGAGAAGTTAAACTTAGTTTTTGATTGAGATTTCTCGAATATATTACTTTGCACACTAACAAAAACGTTTCAAACTACATATTATACCACCTGGCTAACAGGCCAATCCATAAAATATAAATTAAAATATTATCACCTAGCACTCATATTTAGCAAAACAACAATACAGGTTCTTGTACCTATTTTCCCATATTCGAAGTTCATTGACAGCCCACTAGGGACACTGCCGTCAGTCTCTGTTCCTGTATCATAAGATGGGCGTTCCACTTTCAATACTTCGATGTTCCGTGCTAAATGTATTCCCATCCTTAAAAGGCACACTATATGAGGTAACGTTCTTTATTGAAGCAAACAATTTACAATGTTTCACGAAGAGCCCACAGTTGATTCAATTAAAATGGTAAAGTTCCTTGTATCGCATAAACGATAGTTCACTAAGGAATCAGGGTATAACAGCGCTTTTCTTTTCATTGTGTTCATTTATGATGGTACCATACTCTTTGATTCTGTTCATGTTCTATGATGAATGAAAATAGATGAATAAAACTTATCCCATGCTCAATGATTGTGCTGATAATTTATTGAATCCCAGTAATCCAAGTTCTCTCTCCCACATCCAAGCTATATGAGACCCCAAAGTGCAAGTATAAATTTGAGAGTTAGATGTGTCTTGAGATAAGGAAAGGTTGGTTTTTTGAAACGATATCTGATAATGAAACAAAGTATTGCACTGCTCGTAATATTGCCTTCCTTCCATTCACATGCCTATTGTGTATTTAGAAGGTACTCATCCTAGTTGCTCGTTGCACATGAAATACAGGGAATATCACCTTATACACTGAGCCAGATTTTCGCTGTCTGAACATAATTTATCCGCAGGGCATCTGGGGGATGGATATGATGCATGTGAGCAAACTTTGGTCAACTCTAAGGGATCCTAACCATGACCAGTACATGTTTCATACTGCCACCTTTCATGTGATCAATCCTTCTTATAATTTACTTCTTGTAATTTGTTTTTCATTTCAGGTGTCAGACATTTCTGTACATGTTTTTCCTCATAGTTACCTAACAACATTGGTTTGCTGTTCAAAAAGTTTATTGGTCATGTTTCTTTTTCGTTGTACTTTTAGGAATTCTATTAGTTCGTATTCCATTGACTGAAGTGTACACAAATAATCTGTAGTAGTTGATGGTTGTGTGAAGAGCTTGATTTTTTTTCTGTTTGATGGATATAGCAGTAATGTGAGGTGTCCATTCTTGCTGTTAATGAAATGTGGTTTGGTTAATTGCACAGCACAATGTCTACCATGGTTGGTAGAAATGAGTGTGAGCATGCTGTCAAAGTCAAGCACTCGATCAACCATGATTGGAATGAAAGATGTGGTAGTTGAGCCATCATGTTCGATTCAGATGAAATTAGTTTGCCACAAGCTGGTGCGAGATATAACATGAATGATGTGAAGCATGAGGAGATTGGTTCAGATACATGGGAAATAGCTTCATCTCCAGAACATGAACACACAGGTGGTATTGTAATCAGTCCAGGATGTTGTACAAGAGATGCTGCAGGTCATGGAAACAACTGCAGAAGACAGTCCAGTCTCAATGTCACTTTATATTATTTGAGGAGCCACTCCAGTAACAGAGTAAGGAGCAAGCCAAAAAACTGCAAGAAAGATTTTTGGAACAGAAGAAAGGAGTCTGGGAGCTGAATGGAAAATTCCAAAAAACGATTTGGTGGACAGGGAAAGTGGATACATGTGATAATCGCGAAAAATCTGCCCACCACACAATTGCTTCGACAAGAAATTGATGCAGTCAGGACTGAAGTAGAGGTAATGAATCATTGGGAAACAGAAGTTACGAATAAAGTGGATGAAAAACATAAACAATTCAAATGAAATGCATAAGTCAGAGGCCAAGGTCTTGGAAATCATGTGGAAGCGAGATCCACAGCAAGAGGACGAAATTCATATGGTGACCAGCAGACTGGAGGACCCTATGTCTGCTGTCCAACAATTGTTTTTCCATAACAAAAGTGACTCGGATTATACACAGCCCATTGCTGTAAGCAGCAGTGAAGACGTGCAGTCACTCCTGAGGTTCAAACAGAACCAAATAAAAATAAATTGACGCAACTGTGAGACTTTACTTAATTTACAGCAAGCAAGAAATGGCGACAGGGTGCAGGGTGCAGCCACATAGTGAATCAAGTTCATGTACTCCCCCAGTTACAGATTGTGATGACTACTGTAATAGAAAATTGAGGATGGAAGATTAAGAGTTATGGGAGCTCTATCACTGATGGTGTAACATCTGAGGTGCCTCCCCACATGTGATATCTGATGTTAGATGTGACATGGCCATAGTGGATGATAATGAGAGTAGGTACCACTTTATATGTGTACAAAAATACGTGACTTATCTGGATCACATGAACGAACAGCAACGACGTGCAAGAATTGCACAGATTGAGGATATTGTCGCAGGAGAAGCTGAGTGCCACAGTCGCTGTAGTGTAGTGGTTATGATACTACACTGTTGCATAGAGGGTCGTGAGTTCAAAACTCACCTGAACTGTAAAATTTAAATTTCTATATTCGGTTCGAGTACATTCTAGAAGTATCCACAAATGCCAAGAATCATTGTACTGGAATGTTCTGTAGCTGTATATATACCGTATGTGTTCTGGCTGAGGCAGTTCGATCTGCGCTCTTGTGTGTGCAAGTGTTGAATAAACCTTCGTTAAATGAAGTTAGTGTTCGTCATTCATCTACTTACATCTTCTTATACGTGACATTATTCTGGTGGAGGCGCCGGGTATTGGAACTTGTGACACCGCAACTCATCGACGACACGGTGGCTCCCAACAGGCCACGACAGAGCCGCCGTTTACATGACGAGAAACCCTAGTTCGAACCATATTCACCATATAGCAATCTATCGGAGACAGAAGAAGAAGAGGACGTTACCATGACAGCAACTGTGTGTCACCACATGAGACATCCTTCCGGGTTCTCTGGTGATGATGGCGAAGATCCAAACAAGTGGATGAAGGTATATGAGCGTATAGCCAAATTTAACAAATGGGATGACACCGTGTGTTTGGCTAACATATTTTTCTACTTGGAGGGCACTGCCAAGCAATGGTACGAGAACAATGAGGAGAAGTTCACAAGCTGGGAAGTATTCCAGGCGGAACTGCACAAGTATTTCGGCGACACACAACGACAGAAGTGCAAGGCTGGAGATAAATTAAAATGCAGGGTACAGCGTCCAGGAAAACGACAGCATCTTACATTCAAGACATCTGGGAGCTGTGTAAAATAATGGATCCTAGAATGAAGGAGGAAGACAAAGTTGCACATCTCATGAAGGGTGTTTCTGAGGACATGAATCAAGCCCTACTCCTGAAGGAGGTTTCGATGGCAGACGACTTCATAAAAGGGTGCCAGTATATCGAGACAATGCATCAAAAAAGAATTACATGGAAGAAGTTTGAACGGCCTACAAACGTCGTATCGATATCTGTGATGGAGGAAGAAACTGATTTCACAAGTGTTGTTCATCAGATAGTAGAGAGGAAGTTCAGAAGGCACTTGGATTGCACAGCGAGCAAAAACCCAAGACGCTTCAAGAGGTCATAAGGGAGGAAGTGGAACAGACATTGAACCCAATCTCTCGTCCTTCATTTCCCTTTAAGACGGTGAAAAAGTCGAGACCCAGGCAAAGTTACATTCTTAAAATGCCGCGTGAGGAACCTGTGTGGGCACCAAGGAAGACTGACGTCTGGAGGACTCAGGATAACCAACCAGTATGTTTCCACTGCAGACGACCGGGACATGTGGTACGCTATTGTCGAGAAAGGCGGCGGATATTTGATGACTCCCGCGCCAGAAGACAGCAGACCGATCTTAGCAGACGCCAACTCTGGGACGACGTAGATGAACAAGAAGATGTGGGTGCAGGACGACTTAGGTCACCATCACCTCAAGCTAGCCGCTGGAGACGACGCTGATCAAGGTCTCCATCGCTGTTTAGAAGCCCAGCCGATCACCTTGCCGCCGCGCCCCGGAAAACTAAAGGGTGCGACCTTCCTTGGAGGTGAGGCCGCCGAAGAGAAAAATCCTCCGCCGTCGATCGCTACAAAAATGATAGGAAACTACGTCGACATCGTCATGGATGACAGACCAGCCCAAGCTCTTGTGGACTCTGGAGCATCATATTCAGTTATTTCGGAGAAGTACCGTCGCCAGTTGCAGAAAACCGTATTTGTCGACAGCAAAACATTTCTGCTGAAGGTGGCTAATGGGAAATATGTAAAACCTACAGGAAGATGTGTCATTCGTGTGGGTATAAGTAGCCATACATAGCCCTTATAATTCATCGTCTTACAACAGTGTAGTCATGACGTCATTCTCGGATAGGACTTTTTGAAAGCTTCTCAGGCAATTATAGATTGCGGTCGCTCGAAGATTATGCTAGACGAGATGAGATGCTGTGGTCAGGAAGATGTGCACCCACGTGTGTGGAAACTATGTGTGCTGGATGAAGTAATCATTCGTGCAGTCAGCGCTAGAAAGGTAACTGTCAAGTGCCATGCCATGCATCAACCCATGGATCTTGTAGTAGAATGTAAGAGAAGCATACCACTGAAGAATAACTTGGTCATCCCAGCCTTCGTCGGCTCTTTTAAGAACGGATTCGGTGAATGGTGGATAGTTAACTGTCGCCGAGAACCGCAGATCCTTCCAAGACGCATGTGCATTGCAAATGCTAAGCCGTTAATTGCAGAACACCTGAGTGTCATAGAAATCTCCCTCTGTGGGCGAAATTAGCGTTACCACCACGAGACAAGATCTTCTAGCTCGACTATCAGCAGATCTCACTAAGGAACAACAGAAAAAGCTACTTGCCATTCTCTAAGAGTTCTCTGAATGCTTCAATCCACACGTGAAGAGCAAATTAGACAAATCGACTGTGAAGCACCGAATTAGCACTGGAGACTAACAACCAATAAGCCAGAGAGCATACCGTGTGTCAGCAACAGAACGTCGAATAATTCGCGACGAGATAGAGAAAATGAAGAAGAATGACATCATTCAGCCTTTGCAGAGCCCATGGTCGTCACCAGCGGTTCTCATCAGGAAGGAGGATGGCTGTTGGCGCTTTTGTGTTGATTACAGGAAGCTTAATAAGATAACTAAAACAGACGTTTACCCTCTTCCACGAATTGACGATACAGTAGATTATCTGATGGGGGCTAAGTTTTTCTCAACCATGGACATGTACTAGGGATACTGGCAAATCGAAGTAGATGAGGCTGTTCGTGAGAAAACTGAATTCATCACCCCTGAGGGCCTGATGAGTTTAAGGTAATGCCGTTTGGTATGTGTAATGCACCAGCAACTTTTGAACAGATGACGGATAATATTCTAAGTCACCTGAAGTGGACGATGCGTCTTTGTTATTTAGATGACATTATAGTGTTCTCAGAGACATTTGATGAACACATAAAAAGACTGAGGGCCATTCTTAAGTGTCTCCAACAAGCTGGACTGAAACTTAATCCAATAAAGTGCCTCTTTCGAGCAAAAGAACTCAAAATACTTGGGCACCTTGTGTCAAACGAAGGTATGCGGCCAGACCCAGAAAAGGTGAGATCAATAACGGAATTTCCTATTCCTAAAAGTATTAGAGATGTGAGAAGCTTCCTCGATTTATGTTCTTATTACCGTCGTTTTATCAAATATTTTTGTATCAAAGCCAGGCCACTCCAAGTGTTGTTAATTGCCAATGCTAAATTTAGCTGAGGTGGTGATCAACAAGATTCTTTCGATGTGCTGCGAAAAGCTCTGACGGCTGACCCTGTACTTGGTCTGTATGATGTGAGAACACATACAGAACTACACACAGATGCCAGTGGGTATGGGATCGGTGCTGTTCTGGTGCAAATTTCGGAGGGAATAGAGAAGGTTATAGCCTATGCTTCTAGGACACTTACAAAAGCCGAGATAAACTACTCAACAACAGAAAGAGAATGTCTTGCTGTGATCTGGGACATGTGCAAATTTCAACAATATCTCTATGGAAGGCCATTCATAGTCGTTACAGATTCATTCTGTTGGTTGACAGGTCTTAAGGATCTAACAGGACGACTTGCCAGGTGGGCACTACGTCTTCAAGAGCATGACACTACCATAGTGTACAAAAGTGGAAGAAAACACCAAGATGCTGACTGTCTCTCAAGAAACCCTGTGCAACACCATCAAGACTTTGATGAAGATAGTGACTGTCTCGCTGCACTCCAGGATCTGTGCTGAGCAGAAGAAGGGATATATCAAATTATGCTTGCCTTAAAGCGGTCAGGGGATGTGGAAGAACAATTTAAGGTAGTTAATGGATTACTGTGCTAGAATACTTTGATCCGTTTGGAAAGAGGTGGCTACCAGTGATTCCTAAACACATGCGCTTAGATGTTCTACAGAAATTCCATCAAACATCTGAGATCAGACATTTAGGATTTATTAAGATATACGCTAGGATCCGCAACAAGTTTTACTGGCCAAGTTTATTTAGGGGTGGCCGTCACTATGTGTCACACTGTCGGGAGTGCCAGAGGAGAAAGGCAGTTCCTCAGAAACCACTTGGCCGATTCATACCAATACCACCAGCCGAAACGCCTTTACAGCGTGTTGGGATTGACCTCCTCGGACGATTTCCAACGTCTGCTAGTGGCAATAGATGGATTATTGTTTTCACTGCTTATCTGACACGCTATGCCATTAAAAAAGTCCTGAAAAAAGCCGAAGCATTTGAGGTAGCCGTCGTTAATTACGCATTGAGGGAAAGTTTTTCAATCGAATCTTGTGACAGAGATAAACCGTCGTTGCAACATTACTCACCACATGAAGACTGCCTACCATCCGCAAACTAATGGGCTTACTGAACACCTTAATAAGACCTTGGCCGACATGCTATCAATGTTCGTCAATGTTGAGCAGAGCAACTGGGATGAGGCGCTACCTTTCGTGACGTTTGCCTACAACAACGCCAAGCAAGACACCACTGGATTTACGTCATTTATCCTGGTGCATGGGCGTGAGGCGACTACGATGATGGACACTGTGTTTCAATTACATCCTGATGACGTGGACGACGACTACATCGGCCAGGTTTCAACCAGAGCTGAGGAATCTCGGCAGTTAGCTTGACTCCGCACTGTGCAGGCTCAAGAAAACGATTGCCGAATGTATCACGCAAGCCACCACCCTGTTGTCTACCAGCTTGGTAACCTCGTCTGGATCTTCACTCCTGTTCGGTAGGTTGGTCTCTCTGAGAAGTTCCTCAGGCGCTACTTTGGACCTTATAAGGTTGTAAGACAGTTGTCTGATGTTACTTATGAAGTTGAAGATTTCGACCCCCGACACAAGACGACGAAAGATCAGAGATATGGTCCACGTCCTTCGAATGAAGCCCTATAAGGATCCTGCAACTCAGGGTAAATTCGAAGCTCCAGCGACAAGCGGAAAGGTGACGAAGAGGCTAGTGGAAAAAGAAGTTCTAAGATCACCGCCAGGGCGAACATCAGTCATCGGGAGTCGGAGTATGCAAGACCAATGACTCATTCCCGGACTAGGAGGACGTGACAGTGAGACACTGTTCTCTTAAGGAGAAGAAGCTGAGTAGCACAGTCGCCATTGTTTAGTGGTTATGATACTAGACTATTGCATGTAGGGTCGCGAGTTCAAAACTGACCTGAACTGTAAAATTTAAATTTCTATATGCGGTTCGAGTACATTCTAGAAGTATCCACAAATGGCAAGAATCATTGTACAGGAATGTTCTGTAGCTCTATATATACTGTATGTGTTCTGGCTGGATGCAGTTCGCTCTGTGCTCTTGTATGTGCAAGTGCTGAATAAACGTTCATTAACTGATGTTAGTGTTCTTCATTGATCTACTTACACCTTCTTCTATGTGCCAAGATGCAATTTGTCTGTAGCCATTTATGTAACAAGGCCAGTGCACAAATGAGATTAATCATGTGTGATTACACTTCTTATGAATATTTCCAGTATATTCCTAGTGGAATGTTGCATCAAAGAACACATCAGGTCAAACTCAAAATTTTAAATTGAAAGGGTACAGTACCGCCCGACATTGAAAATAGGTACAACATACTTCATTATTTTTGTCAGAACAACACATTTTTTTTGTAAAATAACTCAATTTCAATTAATACAACGAAGCCGGATACCAGTGTGGGAAAGAATGACAATTTATTTATTTAATTGATCACATGTGCACTCCCACAAAGTAAATCCCTACATCCAGTTTGGTGAGATCTGTGAAATGAATGAATGTATGATCATCTGCTAACTGCAGATAGTGAATGTGAATATATGATCATCTTTGAGTCGATCCTTTGGCCACCTTTGGTGGGACCAAAGAGATGAAATTTACCTGAGCTTTGAGCGCCTGAAATGTGGCTGACCAATACGGTAGCATGGTCTTCCCCCACCTCGACAGAGGTGCGAGATGACCTAGAGAACGGCCATGTTTCAGCACTCTGTCGCTGGATCTTGTGCTGTTAAGACCTGTTTTAGTTGTGCTCCATAATGACGAAAGAGTGGAGACATGGTATGCATGTGGAATATTTAAGAGTAGTTTGAAATAATAATTTCTCTATTTCAGGAACTTTTGTGGGGAGAATTAAATGTCAGGCAGGTAATATTAATGGGATTGTAGTAATCTTCGGAAGTGACCAACGGTCACAATGA
This sequence comes from Schistocerca nitens, assembly GCF_023898315.1. NCBI lineage: Eukaryota > Metazoa > Arthropoda > Insecta > Orthoptera > Acrididae > Schistocerca > Schistocerca nitens. The sequence goes on along the minus strand of NC_064619.1, from coordinate 222,698,052 downwards.
AACCACGTGTAGCAATAAGTTGAAATACTTACGTGCACTTAAGTTAAGCTGAATTACTAGCGTGTGTACAATAAGTTGAAATATTTAAGAAATAGCGTGTGTACCATAAGTTGAAATATTTAAGAAATGGCGTGTGCAGGACTTGAAATTAGAGACGAGTACTTCCATGTGGTGAGTACTGTGTGAGTCTCAAACTGTGTATGAGACAAAAGATAAAGATAAGTACTCGTCCATAGTATCAGTTGAGGACTCGCGTGTGTGATGAATACGTTCTTAATATTACTTTGCGTGATATGTTTCCGTGTGACGCTAGATTCGAACTCTGAGAGAGAAGCAAGGTGAGTCGGCCGTCTATCCAGCAACGCCACTTGTCTTGCATTGCACAGGAAGACGTGCATATATCTCCAGAGTTCATAGTAGGAAAGTAGAATTACGAAGTGGGGCAGTGTCGTGTGAAACTGGGATAAATATTAATTGAAGTGGGAAAGCTGAAAGTGATAATATTGTGACCATTCTCTGTGTAGTATTTCATGTTGTAGTGTGGTGTATGTCATGTAATTTGGGTACGTGTGGTTTGCATGGGAGAGTAGCGAGGTAGTTTCAAAAGATTAGTGGGTTATGCTTGTTCCTTCGGTACCGCTCGGTCTGGAGGAAAGTTTAGTGATGATGATTGTGAGAATCGAAGTGTGAGGTATAATAAAAGATCCACCATCCTATCCAGAAAGTGCACTGTAGCGTTAAATAATTACGAGACCATAATATAGAGATTCACCAATGTAAAGCCATGCCCACTGGGCGGAATTCCTCATGTGTTATTGTTGTAGGTTATAGAATTTGTGTGTTTAGGTTAGAGAATTTATCGGAATAAATAAGATAGTGAAAAGAAAAAGATTGGTGGACTTTTCCTTCGAATTGTATGTTGTCATAATGTCCCGAATTTATAATGTGTGCACCATTCATATTCAGTGCGGTGCCTACGTGTTGACAAAAGCCGTTAAATAAAAAAAAAAAGAAAACGTGGTATTGCCAGTGCGTAGTGTACAGTCAGAGGTCTGTAAATTACTGATAGATGCGTGTTTCCGTTGCGTGTTAATCATATAGGAGGATAACTTGTAACTTAAGTGTGAGTACTAGAGTTCATGTTACTTGATAAATAAGAATGAATCCACTCGCTTGGCAGACCACTCATCTTGCAGGCCTGACTGCTTGATGCCACAGTATGAGCAAGGCATGTGGGTGCCTCTCAAAATATTTGAAATTATTCAGAGTCTCACTGTTGAGATCCCACCCTGTTCTTTGAGAGATGGTAAGGCATGAGGATAATATTGTTCTATGTGAGTGAGAGGTGACGACATCCATACATGTTATAAAAATTGTGTATGTGTATGTGTGTGTGTGTGTGTGTGTGTGTGTGTGTGTGTGTGTGTGTGTCTCACATCTCTCCCTAAACCACTGGACCGATTTCAACCAAATTCGTTACACATATCCCTTACCACCAGGACATAATAGCTGTTGGATTAAGAACCACCTACACATCATAGTTCAGGAGGTATGACATGATAAACAATTAGCTGTGTGAAAATCTGCCACATCACACATGATGTTTAAAATTATTAAGTCTGGGCTATTAACTCCGTTTGCAATAAATTTCGCAGAAAATAGTCACATATGCCATTAAATGCATCTACAAAATTATATCTTGGTACCACACATAGTTCACGAGATATGACGTCATAAACACTGAGATGTGTGAAAAATGTCCACCTTGAGCATTATGCTTAACTTCATTATTTCTTTGCTACTAATTCATTCAAAACACATTTTGCAGACAGTATCCATTTTTGCCGCTGAATCTACCAACAAAATTATATCATTGTGTGACTCATAGATCAGAAAGGATGACATCATACACACTGAGATGTGTGAAAAACAGCCGCATGATGCATGGCATTTAAATTTATTACTTCTTTGCTACTAACTCTGTTCACAACATATTTTGTGTACAGTTACCACATATAAGCCACTGAATGTACTTACACAATCATGTCATTAAACGACACATATTTCAAGAGATATGATGTCATAAACACTAAGATGCGCGAATAAATGCCATATCACACATGAAGCTTTAATATGTGTATTCTTTCCTAGTAAGGACTTTGTACCACTATTACCGATATTACCCATAATGGTATTATCTAGCTTCTGTGTGTGGTTTTGCTTAATGTGACTTCTGTATAGCCACGATCTTTGATGTAACATCCATGTAAATGTTTGATACATTATTTACGATAATTTATGAAATTGTGATTGATCTATTGATGTAATGTCAAAAGTAATGTGCTGCAAAATAATGGAAAAGTTATAATTTTACTTGTAATACAGGTTCATGCGTAGGGCATGTAGGTTTGTAATGCTGTGAAACATGGAGGGGAACCCCTCTGCAACGAAACAGGCTTGATGGGAATAGGAAAGGTAGATCTGGTAGTCGAACAGCAAAGCTCCTTTGTGGCATTAGTCAGTGACTAACAGGCAAAGTGGGTGCATCTTGCAAACCAAACAAAGTGAGAACTGCAAGATTATATGATAAAGCCTTGTATGTGGGAGTAATTTTGCTTACCATTACGGCATACTTTGGCTGGTTCTATACTATGAAAATACAGCACTAAGAAGAGAATTTTGAGAGATAATTCCACGGGAAGAGCCATAAGACTGACATTGCCACCACCTTCATCTCAAATTATCAGTTAATTACTGTATAATTGCATGGATCAGTTATGTGGTTTCTTTTTCAATAATAAGTTTGTGTTCTGTAGACTTTGTGTTGAGCCACAGGATTTTATCATTAGTCGTTTACCTGGGCAGGGGCCTATCCGAAGAGCTACGTTAATTCTGAGAATCCTATTTTACTAAACTGAATAGTAATTACCTTCCTCAACAAACGTTAATAAACTTTGTGGAGTTGTTAAGTACATAATTACTTAGTGGGCATAAGTTCTGAAATATTTCATATAATTTTCATAAAGGGAATGTTAAAGTTTCAGCAAGGAATATCAATGCCTCTTCTTTAGTTTTCTTCTTGTTTATCCCGGTTTCTTGAGATCTCTTGTGAAGAGACACAATACAACACCTTCAGTATTGGCGTGGGATAATAAATGAATTTACACAACAATTAGTAATTTAGCTTTCGAAACAGCCATTTTATTGGCATTTCTGGAAATAAAATCACTCACTGTTAGCAAATTTTGTGTAACAGTATGTATCTGTAATGGGACTTAATACGTCGCAAATTGTTCTAATGAATTAATTAATCTGCATTACATTGTTGCTAAGCAATGTGATCGACAAGGTGATATGTGTCTCAATTAAAACAGAACCTAGATACTCTGAATAAACTTTCGCTTCATTTTTGTCAATATCAGTGCTTGTCTCAAAATTAATTTCTGACTTCATGCATGAAGTCCGAGCGTGTTTGCAACAATTGTACGTGATTCACTGGACAGCTCGATCACGCACTAGCGTGTAACGTATTTCAAATTGAGCACACAGGTTTCAGTTTTCCCAAATGGGATAAGCGACTCTTTTGTAATAACATGATGTGTCTATCTCACGTTAAGTCTAAATGAAACTTGATTTGTCTATTTTCGGGTCAAAATCACAAAAATAAAATTCACCGTGCACGTCAGCGAACTGTACATGCGCACTTTTTGCACTCTAAGTGAAAACTCGTCTCAGAGTAAAAGCTGCACGTAAATTAAAACTTTTTCATGCACACAGAATTCAAAACATCTTTATATTAAACAGATAAATTATGGCTTGCAATTACTAATTAATATTTTCCAATCTGAATAAACTTCAAGAACTTGTATTTTGTTATCAATAAACTTTTATTGCCTGAAAGAAACTATTAGTTTGCTGAAGCGGATTCAGTATAGAGTCAACTTGTGTCTAGACGATGATGTCACAAATTGATACTTGCTGGGAATGAACGAAATACCTGTACTGAAAAATACTGCCTGTTGAGTAATTTACTGACTTTTATAACAAATTTGGTACCCCTTGCATCACTACACTGTGCCCCAGTCCGGAATGTCGCGATAAGATTGAAGACATTACAGGATTCACTGGAGTGTGTTAGGGTTGTGTACTGTGCTGTTATACCTTAGTTCAGCCATCCCAAGATTCATGCCGCAAGTTGTATCGGACACTGTACATCACATTTTACATGAGTAATTGTAAGTGAGGGCCTAACAGAAATTGCCCATTTAAATGAATCTTCAAAAGGCAATGAATTTGTTCGAATTTTACTTTTTGACACGATGCACTTCACACTCACTACGCAACACACACACAACACTTCACTATTTGGTGAGAAGCCCTTTCAACTGGCTGCACAAGGCAGGGATTGCAGCCAGTTCAGATAGAAAATGGATAGAGCTTTGACCTCCACTGAGCCGTGTACACAGCTATAGTCGGCTTGGTCATCTTCTTTCTTGCTCTTCAAACGCGCCATGTGCAGTGTCGAGTTGAATGACATATCAGCTGGTAACATCATCTCTGCTCCTCTGCTGCGTGTCTTGTGATTCTCTCTGGAGCAAGTGTTGTGTCTTCACCTGATACTGTTTTGTCAGCAGAAAAACGAAGTGAATGCGTAATTCTTTCAGTTATACAGCGAATGTGTTTCATATTTAGTTTAATAAAACTTATTTCCTTGAAATTTGGATTACACCATCTGTTGTCTGTTTCATGGCTTGAGTTGCGTACTGCTGGTTGGCAATATTCTCAATGATGTGTGCATCATGATATACTGCTGTGTTTAAAAGGTTTTGTTCGTCAACCGTCAAGTTCTGGTTTATTGTTATAAAAAGTGAACTGCGGATTTGCTTGTGCATTTTTCCCTTATTGTGCAGATTTGCGTCTTAATCATAAATACTGTGAGTATTGTTCACCTGTGCTTGTGTTGGTGCATTTTTTGTTGTTGTTGTATATATCGTCACTCAATATTGAAGTCTGTTCCATCACATAACTGTCCTCAGTTTATATTAGACAATAGTCTTTCCGTCTTCTTACCACCGTATCTTCATGAGATTTGTATTCATTTCCTTTACCATAATGGTTATTAGTTTATCATAAAATTCAAATAATTATTTTCATATGTTTTGTATCATGCTTTCATTGTTTTCTTATTATGTTTTCCAGATTATAAAATCGATTAGACAGTTACATCAGCTTCCTCTTCATTCCTTTCTCATATTTCCTTTAGCTTTGATCGTGCTCATTACACATACATGATATATACTTTCTACCATTAATACATCGAAAATTACTTCAACAATTCATAAACATAAAATACTTATGCCTCTATAGTAGTATTCTTTTAAACTTAACTAATTATCTTGAAGTCAGTTAATCTTGCTTTTCCCTTGTTCTTCAATCAATTAACTGCTTCTTTCTCTTTCCAGAAATGATCTTTTCTGTGAATTTTCTATTTTAATTTTCTTAAATTATATTATCGTGGTGTGTTTGCCGTAACACATACATTATATTTAATAATAATTGAAAAAAACAATGTTCTTGACTATATATAAAATAATGAGCAAAATAATACATCTTGTAGGTCGTCCTGTGGCTCAAGTCTAATATCAGTGTCGTGTTAGTAAATACTCTTTTCATTCTCTTTTCCTTTATTTTCTCTTCATAAATGGTATTCTGATGTGATAAAAGGTTTATTCCACCACACAGAGATAAGGAAATATTATCAATGAGAAGATTCTCATTGATAATATTTCCTTATCTCTGTGTGGTGGAATAAACCTTTTATCACATCAGAATCACAGTCAGCAAGTATATAACTTCCTTCATGGGGAATTTGTACTATTCTGTATGGCCCAGTGTATAAATACTGACATTCCTTATTTAACTTTTTCTTTTCGAGTCTTTTCGATGGTTTCTCAACAATATTTCTTCTCCAACAGCATAGGTTATTACCTTCTTCACATTTTTATCAAATTTTGCCTTTCGTAATTAAGCTTGATGTTGTAGAATTAAGGAAACTTTCTTTGAGATATCTTCCTTAGTGAGATTGTCTTCTTCAATTTGTGGCCATCCCTGTAGCCAGTCTTGAGAATCATCCTTGCCATAAATCACTTGGTTGGGCGAATATCCTGTAAAAGTATGAGGCAAGTCGTTATAAATCCTTTCAAATTCTGATAACCACTCGATCCATTTGTAATATTGATGTATGGTATATGTACATAGGAATCTATTTAATTTGCGCAACAATCTTTCGATTGAATTCTCATAGAGATAAAAACGTTATATATATATATATATATATATATATATATATATATATATATATATATATATATATATATACAGGGTGAGTCACCTAATATTACCGCTGGATATATTTCGTAAACCACATCAAATACCAAATACTGACGAATCGATTCCACAGACCGAACGTGAGGAGAGGGGCTAGTGTAATTGGTTAATACAAACCATAAAAAAATGCACAGAAGTATGTTTTTTAACACAAACCTGTACATTACCATGAGGGGTGAGGTACACGTTCGACGGGCGTTTCATAGGACATGGAGGAAGCATAAATTGGCCAGCCCGTTCTCCTGATCTTACACCTCTGGACTTCTTTCTGTGGGATACGTTAAAGGAGAATGTGTACCGTGATGTGCCTACAACCCCAGAGGATATGAAACAACGTATTGTGGCAGCCTTCGGCGACATTACACCAGATGGACTGTGGCGTGTACGACATTCATTATGCCAGAGATTGCAATTGTGTGCAGCAAATGATGGCCACCACATTGAACATCTATTGGCCTGACATGTCGGGACACACTCTATTCCACTCCGTAATTGAAAACAGAAACCATGTGTGTACATGTACCTCACCCCCCATGGTAATGTACATGTGCGTCAGTGAAAAAGACCAATAAAAAGGTGTTAGCATGTGGACGTAATGTGCTGTTCCAGTCTCTTCTGTACCTAAGGTCCATCACTGTTCCCTTTGGATCCCTGCGTAATTCGGTGCTCTCCGATACACACGATCGAACAGTGGAGGAGTGGTACTCAAGCGTCAACTTTAGGTTAGAATATCTCCGGATGTAATTAACATTTTACAATGCAACAAACGCCACTGATTACGTATTTGTTTATATGTTCAGATGTGCTAACAAAACTAATGGTGTTCCATTTAAAAAAACGTAGGTTTGTGTTAAAAAACATACTACCGTGCATTTTTTTATGGTTTGTATTAACCAATTACGCTAGCCCCTCTCCTCACGTTCGGTCTGTGGAATCGATTCGTCAGTATTTGGTTTGGCTTACGAACTATATCCAGCGGTAACGTTAGGTGACTCAACAGGGTGAGTCACCTAACATTACCGCTGGATATATATATATATATATATATATATATATATATATATATATATATATATATATACAGAGGGTGAGTCACCTAATATTACCGCTGGATATATTTCGTAAACCACATCAAATACTGACGAATCGAATCCACAGACCGAACTTGAGGAGAGGGGTAGTGTAATTGGTTAATACAAACCATAAAAAACGGCTAACACACCAACTGCACCCGCTTCTCCTGTGACAGGCCTGTTACGGACCCGTTTGCGTGCTACGACCATACCTGTTGCATACAGTTGGTGGTAGATGTTAGCAATGTGCGGCACGTTGGATGCTCTCTGTCCGGGTACCATTCTGCATACACCTTGCAGGCTTCAGCTGCATTTCGTCGACACTCGCCATAGATGAGTATCATCTCCGCCTTTTCAGAGTTCGAATACACCATGGCCACAGTTCCTACAACACTACACTATCACAGACGTCTGGTAACACGGTGTAATACAGTTGGTCTGCGTGCGGAGACGAATGCAGAATAGCAATAGCAGCAAGGGCTACATGCGGACACTGCGACAGCTAGACCAAACCACAACAGTGCACTACAGCCACACTCGTAAACACGGTCGTCATCGTAAACATGTCCCTGCAGATGCTGCTTGCCCACCGTGGCCCGTGTTTGTTACAACACGCAACTGAACGTCGGAGGTTTCAAGCGTCAACTTTAGGTTACAATATCTCCGGATGTAATTAACATTTTACAATGCAACAAACGCCACTGATTATGTATTTGTTTATATGTTCAGATGTGCTAACAAAACTAACGTGGTTCCATTTAAAGAAACGCAGGTTTGTGTTAAAAAACATACTTCTGTGCATTTTTGTATTGTTTGTATTAAACAATTACACTAGCCCCTCTCCTCACGTTCGGTCTGTGGAATCGGTTCGTCAGTGTTTGATGTGGTTTACGAAATATATCCAGCGATAACGTTAGGTGACTCACCCTATATATATATATATATATATATATATATATATATATATATATATATATATATATATATATATATGTGTGTGTGTGTGTGTGTGTGTGTGTGTGTGTGCGTCAGAATACACTTAAATTTTCCACGAGTAGTAGGACATAGTCCACAAACATCACAAGGTGTTTAATATTGTATTCCTTCACAGTCTCACCCCAGATTCTGCTGGTGTAATAGGCAGCAATGTCTATCGGTATCATCTTCGGTTTTCAAAACTCTGTTGTGAAATCAGTGACGAATTTCTTTAACATAGGACTCACATGTAGATTCCTCAAAGGATACAATTTCACATACTTCGAAAAAATATTGTAGAATGTCAGAATATACTTAAATTTTCCACGAGTAGTAGGACATAGTCCACAAACATCACAAAGTATCAGTGTTAAAGGTTGGTGTGGTATGATTGGATGTAATTCAATTTTTTGGCAGTAATTGATGGTTTTATTTTTCTGGCAAATCTTACATTTCTTTAGAATATTACTAGCCAAGCATTCTAAATTCGGATGATAGTAATACTGGGCTAACTTGGCTTTGCATTTTAAAGATCCAAAGTGTCCCCACTTCAGATGTGTATACCACAGTAAAGAGTCCAGATGTTCCTTTGGAACACACACTTTTCATGGTTCAGCATGAGTTTTTCTTCGAAATAATATATTAGATTGTAAAGTATATAGACTACGTGAATGATTCATAGCTCTTTCGCTGATTACATCTCGAATAGGTTTACAATAACGATCTTGTTCTTGCAATTGCGACATACTGTGACACAACTTTGAAATTTGTTTCTCACAAAATGCAACAGACAGATTCATTACTTTGAAATCTAAAGTCTGTTCCTCAAATTCTTCGTTATCCTGTCTTCTAGGCAAACGAGATAGAGCATCAGATACACTTTTGTCTTTCCCTTTTATATATTGCACTGAAATGTTATATTCTTGAAGACACAAGGCCCATCTGATTAACTCTGAGTGAAACATTCTTCCCGTTAACATATGATATAAAGCTTTTTGTCACAAAATATGATTATTCTTTTCCATAGACAAAATATCTAAACTTTTTAAGCGCCCATACCACAGCTAGTACCTCTAACTCTGTGGTACAGTATGCCCTTTCAGATTTAGAGAGCATTCTGCTTGTGAATCCTATAATCTTAATGGTATTCATATCTTGTGGATCATCCATATGGAAAAGCCTAGCGCCTAGGCCTGTTTCGGAAGCATCAGTGGCAGTGTAAAAATCCTGTTCAAGTTTTGGATGATGTAACAACTGGGCGTCAACTAAAGAATCTCGGATTTTGTCAAACGCTTGACTACACTCAGGGGTACATTTCCACATGATGTTCTTTCATAATAATGGTAAATAACATTCTTGGCTGATTAATTGATTAGGCAAAAATCGGCGATTTTATTAAATTTACTGTTGCTCCATACTCCAAGAATTTCGCAAATACTTTTTCAAGCAGATCAAGATGCTCCTCCCATGTTTTGGTAACGATCAATAGGTCGTCCACATACAAGGTAACTCTATCAAGCAAATCTCGTCCAAGTACAGAGGCTAGCGCCGATATAAATACACTTCCACTGATATTTAGTCCAAATGGCATAACAGTGAATTGGTAACTTCTGCCCAGAAAAATAAAAGCAGTATACTTTCGAGATTCAATAGAGATTTTCATTTGCCAGTACGAACTTCTCATATCAAGGGATCTCAGGAAGCGGGCACCACAAAATTTCTGAATTAACTCATTCAAATTCAAGGTCTTGCCTGTACCTCTATGATTATCTTGTTTATCTCTCTGGCATCTAGAACTAATCTGGCATCACCATTCGCTTTGAGGACTGCCAAAAGAGGGCTACAATATTCAGAATGAGAGGGCTCCATGATTCGCCACTCTAACATTTTGTTAATTTCTTTCTTGACTACCTCTCTCTTTGACCAAGGAACAGAACAGGAAGTGCAACAAAAAGATTCATGTGGTTACGTCTTAATGTCGTATTCAAAACCTTTGATTATTCCAGGATGTTTGATAAATATGGGCATATAATTACTTAACAAGCAACACAAATCTTCTTATTGACTTGCAGATAGGTATTTGGATTCGGAGATTTTCTCCTGAAGTGTACCTTGACTTATTTCTTCTCCAATATATTCTATGTATAAAATATCATCAACTAAATTACAGTCAATACCAATACAGCTAACCGTTAACTTCATGCTATACTTATCCAGGACTATTTTGCCCTTGATCAGAGAGTGTCTAAACGTCACCTTCGGAGTCCAAGGTACATGTTCCTTCTTTTAAATTGATGACTGCTCCAGCAACACACAAAAAATCTAGACCCTAAACACATGGTACAGTCATTCCTGAAACAATTAAGAAGGTACTTTCTATTAAAGCCTCCCACGTCATAATGTTGACTCATGCCAGCTTTGAGACCTTTTGCACTTTCGCACTAAATGCTCCATGCAATTCATCCAGTAACAGGAAATGTAAGCACCTACAGTACTCGACTAATTTGTTTAAAACAATCCTGCATCGTTACGCTAATGGTTGCTCCAGTATCAATCAAAATTTCAACGTCAATACCATTTATTACTGCATGAACTACTGCCTGCAAAATCCGTCCACACTTATTTGAAATATAAGGTGCTTCTTCAATCAGTTCCTCCCTTAGGTCCATATCATCATTATATCTCAGTTCATTCACTTTAAAATGATGCCTGCCCTCCTCATCCTCTCCAGTCATCCAAGGAAGGCTTTCGATGACCAGTTCTAGTTTAATCTTTCGGTAGATGTCATATTCGGTGGTTCACATACTTCAACAATACGTACAGTGTGGTTGGAATTTGGTAGTTGCTCCCTTTGCGACTTTATTGCTCCGTTTCCGAGTGGTATCGGTCCTTGTTGTGTTACATTTGTATCTACTCATCGAACTTCAGGTGTTGAAGGGTCTTCCAAGGTTGTATACTATCAGGATTGTTTCCTGGGTATATATCATGTCTGTATGAATTACCACACTGATTATTCGAATCATTATATCTGATTTTACTATTAGGGTTTCCTGTACTAATCTGATTCACCCGATTATTTTTTCCATAGGTTTTTTTAGTGTAATAGGTGTTACGTTTATATCGATTATCGTTATTGGCTTTACTATAGCCATAAGATGTCGCTTGTCATCCTTCGGTGGTATAGGTTTAGTATTTCTATCTCGGTTGTCATTATTGTTAATATTATTTTTATTATTATGTTGTGAGGTAGACATTTGATTATTATTCCATACTCGGGCATCTTCTACTATCATATCGATCGAATCGACTACAGACAGAAACTGTTCCACGTCATAGTCAGGGACATTTATAAGTTTCTCACGTATATGAATAAGTAATCTTCCTTTCAAAATACGTATCACTTCTCTATGGGAAATAGGATCACTCCAGTACCTCGTTTTATTAATGTATTTCTCGAAATACTGTCCTAATGAACTTCGTTTACTATTATAAAAATCCAGATGATACACCTCCTTTCATAGCCTCTCTTGTTTGCTACTCAACCAGTATTTTACTAAGAAAAGTTATTCAAACTCAGCGCATGTATGACAATTCTCACTCGCTTCTGCAGCCCACAGTGCTGCTTCACCTGTGATTTTGAACACAATAAACTGAAGCCTATCATGTTAAGACCAACTGTGAGGAAAAATACACTTAAAATTGTTGATGAAAATTTTTGGATGGATGTTATCTTTTTCAGTCGAAAAGGTAGGAAACTGTCTGTTTTTCAATATGCTATGCTTGTATCAACCTTTAAAGATGACAAGCATACTCTTTGAACAAAAGTGTGATTTTCATTTCCATAATAGTCACTAAATTTATTGGGTGTATTCCCACAACAGTTATATTTTACTTCACTACAGGGTATATTATTCCTAAACCTGTCTTCAGAATAGCGGTCATCAGTCACAATATTTCGTGAAAATTTTTGTTCCAATTCTGACAGTTTAAAATATGTTTCACTTTGCCACTTAGGTAATTCTTCAATTACTTTATCTTTAAAAGCTTGAAATTCACTAGTAAATAACTTGATAAGTTCATCAGTTGTTTCAACTCCAGAGTGCTATTGACTTTCTCTTCGATTTCCTTATTTTTAACTTCTATCCAATCAGAAAGATCATTATCTAATTTTCTAGTTTGGTCCTTTAAATATTTATCTACGCCCTTGCAAGTGTCTATTTCAAATTCTGACATCTTTTTAGACAGATCCTCAATTTACATATTAGTCTTTAAGTACCTACTTTCCCAGTTACAGATTTAATCTGACAAATCACTACCCCTTTGAAATAGTTTCGTATTTATTCTCCATCTCATTAATTTTACCCATAAATTCGGTGTGTAGGTTAGTCTTATCCATGGAAACCTTTATTTCTAATTCACTAAATTTAGTATTTAATCGTTCTTCCCACTCTGTTTTTAAGGTATCGAATTTCTCATTTATTTGTCTATTATCATCTTTAAGTGACAATTTTTTTCCAGTGACTCGAACTTGTTGTCAAATTTTTCATTTAGTGAACGCATATTTTCCATTTGAGTGTTGAATTTTTCAGTTTGGGAATCAAATTTAGCATCGAACTTCTCATCTAAATGTCGCATGTTCTCAGTTAACTGACAGTGCATACTCACCATTAATTTAATAACAATATCATCTTTAAGCTCTGTAACATTTGATGTAAGATTCACACTTCCCTGTTTAACTATGGTATTTATAGACTCCTGTATATTGCTATTTCTACTTGTACTCGGGTCTGATTCTACTGTCTACAACAATGATATTACTATTACTTAAACTACACTCCTGGAAATTGAAATAAGAACACCGTGAATTCATTGTCCCAGGAAGGGGAAACTTTATTGACACATTCCTGGGGTCAGATACATCACATGATCACACTGACAGAACCACAGGCACATAGACACAGGCAACCGAGCATGCACAATGTCGGCACTAGTACAGTGTATATCCACCTTTCGCAGCAATGCAGGCTGCTATTCTCCCATGGAGACGATCGTAGACATGCTGGATGTAGTCCTGTGGAACGGCTTGCCATGCCATTTCCACCTGGCGCCTCAGTTGGACCAGCGTTCGTGCTGGACGTGCAGACCGCGTGAGACGACGCTTCATCCAGTCCCAAACATGCTCAATGGGGGACAGATCCGGAGACCTTGCTGGCCAGGGTAGTTGACTTACACCTTCTAGAGCACGTTGGGTGGCACGGGATACATGCGGACGTGCATTGTCCTGTTGGAACAGCAAGTTCCCTTGCCGGTCTAGGAATGGTAGAACGATGGGTTCGATGACGGTTTGGATGTACCGTGCACTATTCAGTGTCCCCTCGACGATCACCAGTGGTGTACGGCCAGTGTAGGAGATCGCTCCCCACACCATGATGCCGGGCGTTGGCCCTGTGTGCCTCGGTCGTATGCAGTCCTGATTGTGGCGCTCACCTGCACGGCGCCAAACACGCATACGACCATCATTGGCACCAAGGCAGAAGCGACTCTCATCGCTGAAGACGACACGTCTCCATTCGTCCCTCCATTCACGCCTGTCGCGACACCACTGGAGGCGGGCTGCACGATTTTGGGGCGTGAGCGGAAGACGGCCTAACGGTGTGCGGGACCGTAGCCCAGCTTCATGGAGACGGTTGCGAATGGTCCTCGCCGATACCCCAGGAGCAACAGTGTCCCTAATTTGCTGGGAAGTGGCGGTGCGGTCCCCTACGGCACTGCGTAGGATCCTACGGTCTTGGCGTGCATCCGTGCGTCGCTGCGGTCCGGTCCCAGGTCGACGGGCACGTGCACCTTCCGCCGACCACTGGCGACAACATCGATGTACTGTGGAGACCTCACGCCCCACGTGTTGAGCAATTCGGCGGTACGTCCACCCGGCCTCCCGCATGCCCACTATACGCCCTCGCTCAAAGTCCGTCAACTGCACATACGGTTCACGTCCACGCTGTCGCGGCATGCTACCAGTGTTAAAGACTGCGATGGAGCTCCGTATGGCACGGCAAACTGGCTGACACTGACGGCGGCGGTGCACAAATGCTGCGCAGCTAGCGCCATTCGACGGCCAACACCGCGGGTCCTGGTGTGTCCGCTGTGCCGTGCGTGTGATCATTGCTTGTACAGCCCTCTCGCAGTGTCCGGAGCAAGTATGGTGGGTCTGACACACCGGTGTCAATGTGTTCTTTTTTCCATTTCCAGGAGTGTATGTGATTGCTGTCCTACATTTATTACATTTGGGACTCTTTCACCAAGATTTTCCTCACTCAAATTATGCAACTGCTGGTTCCTTAATTACCTCCTGATGAGGATTATATCCACTTTCTCTCCCCTTACCCATCATTTCCAAACTCTGGGTTGCATCATATCGTGCTCTCCTTGTTTGCGTGTACATTTGTCCTAGTATCTTTATACACAGTTAAAATATCAATATCAACAAAACACACAATTATTTGTTTTATTCACAACATATATGAACAACTGCACTCTGTTCTAAGATGATTGTTGATAAAATCAAAATATACGTTCACCAACTGTAGAACAGTTCTTTTATATTACGTCTATCCTACTCATCCCTGCAAATATCTCATGTTAGCTGTGAGTACTTATCCTTTCCACTGGGTCGACGCTCGTGCCTTAGTCCTGGAGTTGTTAGTATGTCCTTCTCAGGCCACACTTTTGGCGCCAAGTAAATTCCGAAGCCTCTTCCTTAGTCTTCTTCTTGTTATTGTTTATCCCACCTTCTTGAGATCTCTTGTGAAGAGACATGACACAACCCCTTCATTAGTGGCGTGGGACAATCAGTGAAGTTACACAACAGTTAGTAACTTATCTTTTGAAACTGCTGGTTTATTGGCATTTCTGGAAATAAAATCACTCTCATACTCTTATGCGGTCAGCAAATTTCGTGTAACAGTTCGTATGTGTAATGGGACTTATTACATTGCAAATCGTTCTAATGAATTAATTAATATGTATTACAGTGTTGCTAAGCAACATGATCAACAAGGTGATATGTGTCTCAATTAAAACGGAACCTAGATATTTTGATAAACTGTCGGTTCATTTTTGTCAAAATCAGCACTTGTCTCAAAATTAATTTCCAACTTCGTGCATTAATCCAAGCGCGTTTGCAACTATTGAACGCGATGCACTGGATGGCTTGACCATGCACTAGCGTCTAACATATTTCAAATCGAGCGTGCAGGTTTCAGTTTTCCCTAATGGGCTAAACGACTCTTTTGTAATAACGTGATGTGTCTGTCTCACGTAAAGTCTAAATGAAACTGGATTTGTCTCCATTCGGGTCAAAATCACAAAAATAAAATTCACCATGCAGGTCAGCAAACTGTACATACGCACTTTTTGCACTCTAAGTGATAACTCGTCTCAGAGTAAAAGCTGCACATAAATTCAAACTTTTTCGTGCACACAAAATTCAAAACACCTTTATATTAAACAGATAAATTATGGCTTGCAATTACTAATTAACATTTATCTTTCTGAATAAACTTCAACAACTTGTATTTCAAAATCTATAAAATTTCATCGCCTGAAAAAAACTATTAGTTTGCTAAAGCGGATTCAGATTACAGTCAACTCGTGTCTGGACGATGACGTCACGAATCGATACTTGCTGGGAATGAACAAAATACCTGTACTGAAAAATACTGTCTGTTGAGTAATTTACTAACTTTTATAACAAATTTGGTACCCCATGCATCGCTACAAAGGTACAATTACTAGGAGAACATTTAAAGTATTCAGTTTACAGATTCTTCTTATTGAAATAAGTGTTTATTGTTTGACGTGGGTATACTGTTAATAATATTTCTATTATTGTGTTATGACTAAAATGTTCACCTTAGATCCAAATGTGTTGATAGACTTGTTTCTGGGTCCCTATGGTAATGGTTGAGCCAGATTTATATTTCATACTACAATAACAGTACTCAAGAAGTATAACTTGCAATCTTTTAATTTGTGTGCACTGTAGTAAGCAAATAGCTCCTACTATTCAAACTATACTAGATTCGGTATCACAGATCCATTTTTAACCACTGCCTCCCCTGCATGCCCCTCGACTCTTATAACTGACTTCTGGTTTCAGTACAAGCTGTAAATAGAATTTCACTCCCTATATTTTACTCCTGCTACCCTCAGAATTTCAAAGAGAATATTCCAGTCAACATTCTCAAAAGCTTCCTGTAAGTCTGAAAAGGGTATAAATATAGGCTTGCTTTTCCTAACCTATCTTCCGAGGTGTCATATGGTCAGTTTGCCTCGTGTGCTCCTATGCTTCCCCAGAATCCAAATTGATCTTCCCTCAGGCCGGCTTCTATCAGTTTTTCTATTTTTCTGTAGAAATTCGTGTTATTACTTTCCAACCATGACTTATTGTACTGATAGTTCGGTAATTTTCACACCTTCTTTCAGCAACTGCTTTCTTTGGAATTGGAATTACTACATGTTTCTTGAAGTCTGAGGGTATTTCTCCTGTTCGCCTGTCTCATACATCTCGCACACCAGATGGAAGTGTTTTGTTGTCACTGGCCCTTTCATGGCTATCAGCTGTTCCTGGGGCCTTGTTTTGATCTATTCTCCTCACAGTACCGTATCTCCCACCTCATCTTTATCTATGTCCACTTTCCTTTCTGTAATACTGCTTTCAAGTTCACCTCCTTGTATAGACCCTGTATGTACTACTTCCACCTTTTGGCTTTCCCTTTTTTGTAGGGGACTGACTTACCATCTGAGCTCTTGATTTTAACACAGGTTATTCTCTTTTCCCCAAAGGCCTCTTTAATTTTCCTGTAGGGGGCATCTGTCCTTCCTCTAGAGAAATATGCTTCTAAATCCTTACAGTTGTCCTCCAGCCATTCCTGCTTAGCAGTTTTACACTTCCTATCAGTCTCATTTTTAAACTTTGTATTCCATTCACCCAGCTTCATTTGTACCATTTTTAAATTTTCTTCTTTAATAAATTAAATTTAGTATGTCTTTATCTCTTGTGTTATCCAAGGATTTTTACTAGGTCTTATCTTTTTACCAATTTGATACTCTGCTGCCTTCACCATTTCATCTCTTAAAGCTACCCATTCCTCTCCTACTGTATTCTTTTGCACTGCTCTAGTCAACCATTGTCTAATGCTCCCTCTGAAATTCTCAACAACCTCCAGTTCTTTGAACTTATCCAGGTACCATCTCACTAATTTCCAACCTTTCCCCAGTTTCTTCAGTTTTATTCTACAGTTCATAACCAATAAATTGTCGTTAGAGTCCACATCTGCCTCTGTTAATGTTTTTATAAATTGTAAATCCTTCCGTTATATAATCAATCTGAAACCTTCTGGTGTCACAATGTCTCTTCCACTTATACAACCTTCTGTTATGATTCTTAAACCGAGTGTTAGTGGTGATTAAATTATGCTATGTGCAAAATTCTACCAGATTGCTTCCTCTTTCATTCTTTTCCTCCAGTCCATATCCACTTACTGTTTTTTCTCTTCCCATTCCTACTATCGAATTCCATTTCCCTTTCGCAAGTAAATTTTCGTCTCCTTCAAGGGGAGTTGGAACGCCCTATCCTGGCAATGTTAAATTTAGTGACTTGGCTTCCCCGTATTTCACGAACCACTGTAGCCATTGACATGAAACTTTTACAGGACATTAAACTGTATGTTCTGAGTCTACTGAATTACAATAATTGTATTTCAGCCTCTGATTTCGGTAATACAATTTTTTAATTACACAGTTAAAATTTTGTGTACTTTTTGTACCTTATCCTAAATAATTTTAATTATACATAATATTATATTCTTCTTTTAGATCAGTAGACTCAGGATACGTATGTTATTACCCCCTGAAAATTTGAATACTCTACTCGAAGAGGTTTCTGAGACTTAGGGGAAAAAGCAATAGAAAATATAAATATCAGGAAGAGCTTCAAAATTTTCAAAGGACTGTAACTCACTTAATATATGCTTATTTTTTATTTTAGTCACTCAGAAGCACCTTGCACCACACTGTATATCATCCTCTTTATCTTTTGCAATTATTTTCTTCTTTTCTTCTTTCTGGATTCCTCAGTCGCCAACTGTGCTCCATACTCTGCTTTATCAATGCGAACTTTGTCCTTCTGTTCAAGTTCTCTGATGCAGTTTGCTCCAGGACTAATTCCTATATACTGTAGCACTTTCACCCTACCAATGTTGCCATCATTAAAAGGAATAGCAGCTTTACTGACCCCCACTTAGTGTCTTCATTCCAACAAAAACATTTTTTGGTAAGCGAGTTCATATAAGATTACTGAATGACTCATTGGGATTTTGAGTCTGACCATCCAGACACTTCTTCAGTAATTCAGGATTTGCCAGGTCTCTGCAAATACGTTTTATGATATCCATGACTGCTGCTGGGATGGAATGTTTATGGCTGTATGAAATGCTTGAGTACTGGGCATTGCAGTAGTTGCCAGGAAGGCAAAGGTGGTGTACCGGTTTTTCATCAGTTGACAGTCTGTGGAAGAAGTTAGCTCATACTGCCTGCTTCATTTTCAACAAATCCTCAGTATTATTTCTAAAAGCTATCCCATAATACTGCTATAGTTCATCAATCATTTTGTCTGTCAGCCTGCCTCTTATGGTTTTATGATAATCTTATGAGCGGCCACTACACTGTTATATGCTTTTGAGTGTCCATTACCTAAGAACTTAGTGTGACAGACTCCCCTTTCATTCACAGATCGACTAAAAATTTCAATAGCTGCAGAGGCCTCTCTACCGCCACTTGTCCCTTCATAATTTCTGTCATGGATATGCCCTTCTTCATTCCATGATTTACCCTTATAACAATGTTTGGTTAAAATTTGGAAATCTATTACCTTTCCAATGTCCACACTGGTCACCGTAGCAACAGAATTCTTAGAACTGTAGTCACCCTTCTGCCACGTGCCATCAAAAATCATACCATAATTTATTTCAACAGCTTCATTTGCAGCACCCTTCATTCACTCACATGCAACAGATTCCACATCAGCTACAATAAATCCTCCATACTTGTCGATTTTACAAGGTGGGCATGGCATGTTCATCACAGCACACATTGTTTCTGCTGCAGTGTGTCCTTTGCCAATAGCTCTCAATCCAGAAAACCACCAAACATTTACTTCAAAATAATTATCTTTACACTTACCAGAATTCCAAAATGAATGAGTATATTTGCAACTGACACAATTAATGATAAGTTTCCTGGCTAGTCCATTTGATACCACACTGTCTTCATATAATCTAACTGGCCTCCACATCTTTTACAACACACACATTCACTTAACATCCTTGTTAGGATGTGTAAATCTATCAGAATATAACCTAACCTATCGATTACACCACTTTTGTTATGAGAAAACTGTGTATCACTACGTTTTATTTTAATCTTCGAAGCACTATTGGGTGTTTCTCTAGATACTGACGAGTTTGCTTGTATTTCATTGTCTTAACTTCAAACGCCACACGTTGAACACAATGTTACCCTTTATTCTAAAATCTATTACCATGAAACCCACATTTCTTTAAGACACTTCGTTTTGTCGTCATATTTTACTTTTTGAGAGGTTTACCAATCTATTCGTAACCTTTCCTTGGAAAAAACGTTAGCGCTTTGACATACAACGAGTGTTTATACTATGAAATGATACGATACTGTTTTTGACAGTGCTACCAATACAAACCCGTAATTTAACCTTTATAATACAGCAATCCACATCCTTCTATATAAAAAATTACCGATTTTATTAGATCTTGAAGTAATGCTTGTAAAAATTTAAACATTTTCAACCGGTGTAGGTTATATTAAAAGAAATAAAATAAAATATTTCCTTTGTGAGTTTATAAGTGATATATACATCACTTTATTCAGAAAATTGCAGATTTTATAATGAAATAAAAATCTGAAGATGTGAAAAAAGTACTACTACTAAGTACATTGTGTTAATTTAGTTTTCTTTGGTTTATTTTCTGTTTTTTATTCCATACCTTTTGTTGTGCATGTATTCATGTTTGTATGACTATTAGCTGTAGGAATACATATCTTGTTTTCGCCAATACCACATATTTGTTGACCCCAACTGACTACAATACGGCCGCACCGGCTTCAGCGTTTCATGCAGTTTTGCAACACTGACGCTTGTAACTATCGCGCCAGCAGGGCGGCTCTCGTTCCCATATGAGCATGAACGAATCACCAGTCGCACCTGAACCGGGGGCCAGCAGTGTAGTTAACTGGGCGCCGATAAAATCCCCACCATTCTGGCAACGTAATCCTGTATTATGGTTTGTCCAGTTAGAAAGTCAATTCGTTCTCGCACAAATACAGCTTTGTGGTTGCAGGAGAATCCAGCAGCAGCAGTCCATGATACTCTAGTTACGCCACCGATTACCGAAACGTATGCCTCGATTAAAAACTCTTTCATCACACGTTTGTCACAGTCAGAAGCAAAACGGCTAGAGAAGCTTTTGAGCACTGAGAAGCTCAGAGGTCGCACTCCATCACAACTCTTAAGACAGTTATGCACATTGGCGTCATCACTTACAGTATTACACATCGTAAGTGATGGTGTGCTACAGAATATATGGTTGTCCTGACTGACGTAAGACACCCAAAAGGTTCTCACGGTGTGTGCGGGCAATTTAAACGCACTGTCGCAAATGGCTGCAGGATACGGGAAATGTACCCTGCATCAAGTATGTCAACAACGACGCCGCGGCAAGAAAACGTAGCCACAGTGACGCTAGCCACCCTCACACACTCTGGGACGACAAGGGCATTGAAACAGAGGATGACACGCGTAAAGCTGAAATACTAAACACCTTTTTCCAAAGCTGTTCACAGAGGAAGACCGCACTGCAGGTCCTTCTCTAAATCCTCGCACGAACGAAAAAATAGCTGACATCGAAATAAGTGTCCAAGGAATAGAAAAGCAACTGAAATCACTCAACAGAGGAAAGTCCACTGGACCTGACGGGATACTAATTCGATTCTACACAGAGTACGCGAAAGAACCTGCCCCCCTTCTAACAGCTGTGTACCGCAATTTTCCAGAGCAACGGAAGTTCCAAATGATTGGAAAAGAGCACAAGTAGTCCCAGTTCTCATAAAGGGTCGTCGAGCAGATGCGCAAAACTATAGGCCTCTATCTCTGACATCGATCTGTTGTAGAATTTTAGAACATGTTTTTTGCTCGAGTATCATGTCGTTTTTGGAAACTCAGAATCTATTCTGTAGGAATCAACATGGATTCCGGAAACAGCGATCGTGTGAGACCCAACTCGCTTTATTTGTTCATGAGACCCAGAAAATATTAGATACAGGCTCCCAGGTAGATGCTATTTTCCTTGACTTCCGGAAGGCGTTCGATACAGTTCCGCACTGTCGCCTGATAAACAAAGTAAGAGCCTACGGAATATCAGACCAGCTGTGTGGCTGGATTGAAGAGTTTTTAGCAAACAGAACACAGCATGTTGTTATCAATGGACAGACGTCTACAGACGTTAAAGTAACCTCTGGCGTGCCACAGGGGAGTGTTATGGGACCATTGCTTTTCACAGTATATACACTCCTGGAAATTGAAATAAGAACACCGTGAATTCATTGTCCCAGGAAGGGGAAGCTTTATTGACACATTCCTGGGGTCAGATACATCACATGATCACACTGACAAAACCACAGGCACATAGACACAGGCAACAGAGCATGCACAATGTCGGCACTAGTACAGTGTATATCCACCTTTTGCAGCAATGCAGGCTGCTATTCTCCCATGGAGACGATCGTAGAGATGCTGGATGTAGTCCTGTGGAACGGCTTGCCATGCCATTTCCACCTGGCGCCTCAGTTGGACCAGCGTTCGTGCTGGACGTGCAGACCGCGTGAGACGACGCTTCATCCAGTCCCAAACATGCTCAATGGGGGACAGATCCGGAGATCTTGCTGGCCAGGGTAGTTGACTTACACCTTCTAGAGCACGTTGGGTGGCACGGGATACATGCGGACGTGCATTGTCCTGTTGGAACAGCAAGTTCCCTTGCCGGTCTAGGAATGGTAGAACGATGGGTTCGATGACGGTTTGGATGTACCGTGCACTATTCAGTGTCCCCTCGACGATCACCAGTGGTGTACGGCCAGTGTAGGAGGTCGCTCCCCACACCATGATGCCGGGTGTTGGCCCTGTGTGCCTCGGTCGTATGCAGTCCTGATTGTGGCGCTCACCTGCACGGCGCCAAACACGCATACGACCATCATTGGCACCAAGGCAGAAGCGACTCTCATCGCTGAAGACGACACGTCTCCATTCGTCCCTCCATTCACGCCTGTCGCGACACCACTGGAGGCGGGCTGCACGATGTTGGGGCGTGAGCGGAAGACGGCCTAACGGTGTGCGGGACCGTAGCCCAGCTTCATGGAGACGGTTGCGAATGGTCCTCGCCGATACCCCAGGAGCAACAGTGTCCCTAATTTGGTGGGAAGTGGCGGTGCGGTCCCCTACGGCACTGCGTAGGATCCTACGGTCTTGGCGTGCATCCGTGCGTCGCTGCGGTCCGGTCCCAGGTCGACGGGCACGTGCACCTTCCGCCGACCACTGGCGACAACATCGATGTACTGTGGAGACCTCACGCCCCACGTGTTGAGCAATTCGGCGGTACGTCCACCCGGCCTCCCGCATGCCCACTATACGCCCTCGCTCAAAGTCCGTCAACTGCACATACAGTTCACATCCACGCTGTCGCGGCATGCTACCAGTGTTAAAGACTGCGATGGAGCTCCGTATGCCACGGCAAACTGGCTGACACTGACGGCGGCGGTGCACAAATGCTGCGCAGCTAGCGCCATTCGACGGCCAACACCGCGGTTCCTGGTGTGTCCGCTGTGCCGTGCGTGTGATCATTGCTTGTACAGCCCTCTCGCAGTGTCCGGAGCAAGTATGGTGGGTCTGACACACCGGTGTCAATGTGTTCTTTTTTCCATTTCCAGGAGTGTATAAATGACCTAGTAGATAGTGTCGGAAGTTCCATGCGGCTTTTCGCGGATGATGCTGTAGTATACAGAGAAGTTGCAGCATTAGAAAATTGTAGCGAAATGCAGGAAGATCTGCAGCGGATAGGCACTTGGTGCAGGGAGTGGCAACTGACCCTTAACATACACAAATGTAACATATTCCGAATACATAGAAAGAAGGATCCTTTATTGTATGATTATATTATAGCGGAACAAACACTGGTAGCAGTTACTTCTGTAAAATATCTGGGAGTATGCGCGCGGAA
Source organism: Schistocerca nitens (assembly GCF_023898315.1). NCBI lineage: Eukaryota > Metazoa > Arthropoda > Insecta > Orthoptera > Acrididae > Schistocerca > Schistocerca nitens. Next base: position 222,674,252 of record NC_064619.1, on the reverse strand, counting down.
CGATTTGAAGTGGAATGATCATATAAAATTAATTGTTGGTAAGGTGGGTACCAGGTTGAGATTCATTGGGAGAGTCCTTAGAAAATGTAGTCCATCAACAAAGGAGGTGGCTTACAAAACAATCGTTCGACCTATACTTGAGTATTGCTCAACAGTGTGGGATCCGTACCAGATCGGGTTGACGGAGGAGATAGAGAAGATCCAAAGAAGAGCGGCGCGTTTGGTCACAGGGTTATTTGGTAACCGTGATAGCGTTACGGAGATGATTAACAAACTCAAGCGGCAGACTCTGCAAGAGAGGCGCTCTGCATCGCGGTGTAGCTTGCTCGCCAGGTTTAGAGAGGGTGCGTTTCTGGATGAGGCATCGAATATATTGCTTCCCCCTACTTATACCTCCCGAGGAGATCACGGATGTAAAATTAGAGAGATTCGAGGGCGCACGGAGGCTTTCCCGCAGTCGTTCTTCCCGTGAACCATACGCGACTGGAACAGGAAAGGGGGGTAATGACAGTAGCACCGTTGGGTGGCTTGCGGAGTATAAATGTAGATGTAGATGTAGAATCGCAGTTGGCAGAGAAACAATGCACAGCCCTCAACAGCCACGCCACAGACAGTCACGAGGTCGTAATCGATCGCCGTCAGTACAGAACTTTTGTTGGTACCTCAGTCAGCTTGGCAATGATGCGCGAATTGGAACCATGATTCAGACACCGCAGCAGCGACAACATTTTCTATCGCAAGCACTCGCCGACTTTTTTTGTGATGGACCGCAATACAAAATTACAAAACGTGGTCGATACAGTTGTAGAAGTGCTAGTATGTCCATCAAACCACCTACCATGTAGCTGTGACGACTGCTGTCTATTCGATACTAATGATTCCAAGATTAGAACGTGCGGTCGAGTTGCATTGTGCCTTAACCTAGGGCTACCCCCTGCGTTTGAATGGCAATTTGCAGTGGCGGATACATCACAGCCTGTTAGCAGAGCAGATTTTTTTGTCCTTCCACGATTTACTGCCAGATCTATGACAACAGCAACTAATAGATATGACTAATAATCTGCATGCACCAAGGAAAGTCCATTGTGTCACCCCACTAGCACTACACACATTCACAGGGGAGACACCGTACATATGGTTATTGAAAGGATACTCCCAGATCACTCAGCCATCGCTTACTCTCCCACTGGTCATGCAGTCACCACATTTGATCACTCCAGGGCCGCCAACTCACGATCAGGCTCGATGTTCGAGGCCTAAAAAGCTAAAAGTAATAAAACAGGAGTTTCTCAGCATACTAACACAGGGTATCTGCAGAGTTTCTAGTAGCAGCTGAGGAGCCCTAATTCAAGTCATGCTTAAAAAGAAGAATGGATGGCGCCCTGCGATGTCTATCATCAATTCAGTGCAAGGACTATCCGAGACTGGTACCCGACGTCACACATAGAAGACTATTCCACAAATGTTTACGGTAAGACGATATTTTCTACCTTTGATGTAGTCCGAGCATACTATCTGAACCCCGTAGCTACGGAAGACATTCCCAAAACAGCAGTTACAACGCTATTAGGCCTATTTGAGTTCACCATCATACCATTCGGACTGTGTAATACAGCTCAGATCTTCCAGCACTCTTTGGACGAGGTGGCAAGGTGACAAAAGATTTACATTTCTGCTGTGTATACATAGCACTTGCATGATTTCACACTAGTGTACGACTGCATGCACACACAGGGTCTGGTAATTAATCGCACCAAATGTGTTGTTGGTGAGAAAGAGGTGCACTTTCTAGAATATTTGGTGAATGCACAGGGTATTCGACAGCCACAAAAAAATTAAAAGCCATGAACAAATACCCCAGCTGATCACACTCAGAATTCAACTACGATGGTTCCCAGAAGTGACAAATTTCTACCAACAGTTCATTCGCAATTGCTCACTGATATCCACACCACTGAACAAACTCCTTGAGTGTGCACCAAAGCCTCGCCACAGAGTGTATTGGACTAGTGAGGTAGACATGGCGTTTCAGGCTCTAAAAATAGCTATGGCAGACGCCAACCAATTAGCAGACTCGGTCGCACATGCCCTGCTAGGGCTCATGGTTGATGCTTCATCCACCACCACTGGTGCTACACTTCAGCAACAAATTGATCAATTTTGGCAGCCCACTGCATTCTATAGCCATAAGATGTCGCTATCTCAGCTACACTGGATTACAAATGACTGTGGGCTGTATGCCACATACGATGCAGTAAAAAAATTCAGACACACATTAGAAGGACAACAGTTCACCATCTATATGGATCATAAGCCGTTTACCTATGCCTTTAAGGGAAAGCCAGAGTAAGCAATGCATAGGAAGCTGTGGCACTTAGATTATGTTAGCCAGCATTGTGTAGATGGAAGGGAAGCTAAATGTTCCACCTCATGCACTTTGGCGTGTAGAAACAGTGAATGTGGTAGCAGCTGACACCATACATAAGGAAGCAGTGACAAATGCCATTGTTTATGGTGCCCTTGCATATGCACAACAAAATAATGGTGAATTATGTGATTTATTGTCACAATCTAAAGAATAGAGGTTACATCTTGTGACATCACCTGAACCAGATGTAGAGTTATAATATGATGTAGCAGATGGAAAGATACTCCAAAGTCCCACAGCAAATCAGAGCACATGTAATAGCATTAATGCACAATCTGGCACACTCGGGAGTAGGGGGCACTGTCAGATTAGTGAAACGGAACTTTGTATGACCAGGTATGCACACAGACTGCAGAACATTTGTAAAGCCAGTGGGAGAGGAATGTAATCATGTGCCACATCAGAGCTCCCCCACTAAATCAACGTTTTGAGCATGTGCATGCTGATATCGTAGACCCCCTCATAGCATTAGAAGGCTACGCTAATGCCTCACGGTGGAAGACAGGTTCACCAGGTGACCTGAGGCGTTTCCAGTGAAGAACATTATGGCAGAACTGTATCCCAAATATTTTTTGTGGCTAGACTACCCGTTCTAGAGACCGCTGAAAATTACTACTGATCACAGATGGCAATTTGAGGCCTACGTCTTTAGAGCATTGGCCATGTTTTTAGGTACGAAGCACACACACACCATGGCATACAATCCCGCATCAAACAGCACAGTTGAGCATCGGCAGTTAAAAGCAGCACTAAGACGTCACACAACGTCGATTTGGACAGACATACTTCCTGCTGTGCTTTTAGGTCTTCGAACATCATTTAAGTGTAAACCAGTTGCAAAACATTCGTTCGTTTTTGCGGAGCTAGACAAGTGCATGCATGTTCTTATGCAAAGATACAGTGCTTAAGCCACTGCAGCCACCGTATGACAGTCCCTCTGTGGTAGTCAGTAGGGGTAGCAATACTTTCGCATAATGATAAATGGTATACCCACCACAGTCACGATGACTAGGATAAAGCCAGCGTTTCTGGATGGAACAGATATTACAATGACCGTGGAACACAAACCAGAGGTTTTCGGATTGGAGCCAGCCAGAGTGGCGAGCGGTTCTAGGCGCTACAGTCTGAAACCGCGCGACCGCTACGGTCGCAGGTTCGAATCCTGCCTCTGGCATGGATGTGTGTGATGTCCTTAGGTTAGTTAGGTTTAAGTAGTTCTAAGTTCTAGGGGACTGATGACCACAGCAGTTAAGTCCCATAGTGCTCAGAGTCATTTTTCGGATTGGAGTGATGACACCTGCCACAAAAGCAGCCAGAAATTGCACTTCTGTCGCCATGAGCTCTTGACTTACAGTCGTTCAGTAGGGTGCCAATAGCCTCCGGAACATTCTATAAAATTCCAGGGGTAATCCATCCGGTCCTGGTGTCTTACTGGGTGCCCCTTTTCCTATGGCACCCAACACTTCTTCTTCAGCCACCAATTCTAACAGTTCTTGTTGGAGGTCCGGAGTAACCGTGGCATGCGTCAAACAAGTGACAGCAGCAATGACCTCTGGATCGGGTCTCTTCTCCGTGTACAGGTGAGAATAATGGGTAAAGTATTCGTTGCTTATGTCTCTCTGCTGGACGTGAAGCGTACGCCATCTTCTGCTGTCACCTCACGTATCAAAATCCTGCGTCTGTGCTTTCGCTCCTTGGCTATAAGGTACATGAAGGGCCGTTTCTTGGCGATTTCGACTGTTTGACATGTACGAATGATCGACCCTACCAAGTGTTGACACACCAACGTCACTCTCTTTGCTTTTGATTGGTAGACAATCATCTGACGGTCTGGTGATGAGGGCATAACGGAACACTCTCTGAGAACGGCGTAGTAACACTCTGTAGTGCTGCACCTCCAAACCACAGCTTTCCTGCTGAACGTTTTCAAGGTGCGGCAAGGTTCGGCCTGGCGCAGTACAGCTTCCACTGTAAAGCAGACGTATATGCTGCTCCTCGTCTTACGCACAGACTCCACAAGTTGCCCACAGCCGCCTGACGTCCCGGAGAGATCAGGTGAGTGGTTTTCAATTTCCTTGGGCTGCGGCTGCGCCACTCCCGTTGGCGTCCAAGCGTGACAGTACAGATGTAAACAGTGTGGTCAGTAAAGGCTGCCAGCCACAGCTCGGCTGCCGTGACCGCATCCATGAGACAGCGGGAGGTATAGACAAATGTTCTGTGAAGTGCCTGAAGCTCAGTCTATCAGCATAGATGTTCCAAATATCTACGAAGCCGAGCTCGCGAATGACAGAGCCGAGTGCTGAGCATGGTGAATGGTGAGGAATTTGGTCCTTGGGAGATTGTTTACAATTAAAATCGCTCCCGACGAAGATTAGCATAACTGCGTTCATTGCTTTGCAAAGAAGAACAAATGTTCACGCCTCTTGCTAGCACTCGACGGCGCGTAAACATCGACGTGATGTAACCTTTTGACCATAAGCGCGATGCTTTCTTTGAGAAGCATTGCGACGTCGCTACTCGTATCCGACGCATTTAATATGCGTGTCGTATATCCAGAGATGTCCAGGAAGCCAAGAACGTATACCTTTTGCAACAGGCCACGTCAATGTCGGCCGCATAAAGTGTTTCGCGTAACAATGACAACTTCGTGCCAGTCAGGGTGGCCGAGCGGTTCTAGGCGTTACAGTCTGGAACCGCGCGACCGCTACTGTCGCAGGTTCGAATCCTGCCTCGGGCATGGATGTGTGTGATGTCCTTAGATTAGTTAGGTTTAAGTAGTTCTAAGTTCTAGGGGACTGATGACGTCAGAAGTTTAGTCCCATAGTGCTCAGAGCCATTTGAACCATTTGACAACTTCGTGCGCGACCGGATGGTGTTGATAATTGCGAATCGTTATGAGTGTCGTATGCCCGCTAAGGCAGGACGGTCATTTTTTCACCCCAACGCTACCCTGTAGTCTTTGTTATCATGCCGTTCGTGGGAGATTGGGGTAGGGAGGGGGGGGGGGTTACTCCTCTTCTTCTACAAGTGCTGTGCCCGCCAATGAATGAGTCCTCCCCCACGTCGTCTGCCCACGAGTCATTGGAGAGAGGCTGCCAGTGTGTTACAGCAACTACCAAAGAGATCCTTGTCGTGTTCTCTCGCGGCTGTGACTGTGTTCCATCGCTCCCTCCATCTCCAAACGGATGTCCAGGAGAAGAAGAATGCACCTTCTCTGTTCCGAAAGAGGGAGCAATGTCAGTCGACTCGTCTGTAGCAGGTGTATGGAGTAATCAGATGGCGTCCGTTGGTGTTTCTAGCGCTTGCAGGGTGGACGCTGCTTCTGGACATGTGTCTCCGTGTCAGAATGTGTGTTTAGATCCGACTCCACTGCTCCTTCTGCGAGGAAAGCTTGGACTGGCACTACTCGTGGATCAACATCCATCGGTTCGTTGTGTTTGGAGTCATCTCCCTGCAGTGGCAGCTGATGCTTGGAGCTATCTGTCGACTCCGTCTGACGCGAGTGAACGGTATGTGCCTCCATCTGTCTACAGTGGTAACCTATCTCTACCCGCACCGCCAGATATCATAGTTGTCGTCACTTGTGTGTAAGTATTTGATAGAAACGGAGAGAAAAAGACTCAATGATCAACGAAAGGACAACGTTCTACGAGTCGGGGCGTGGAATGTCAGAAGCTTGAATGTGGTAAGGACGCTAGAAAATCTGAAAATGAAAGTGCAAAGTCCCACTCTAGCTACACTAGGGGTCAGTAAAGTGAAATGGAAAGAAGACAAAGATTTCTGATCAGATGAGTATAGGGTGATATCAACAGCAGCGGAAAGTGGTACAGTGAGAGTAGGATTGGTTATGAATAGGAAGGTAGGGCAAAGAGGGTTTTACAGTGAACAGATCAGTGATAGAGTTGTTCTTGTCAAAATCGACAGCAAACCAACAGCACCAACGATAGTTCAGGTATACACGCCGATGTCGCAAGCTGAAGATGAACAGATAGAGAAAGTAAATGAGTATATTGAAATAGTAATGCAGTACATAAAAGGAGATGAGAATCCCATAGTCATGGGGAACTGAAATGCAGTTGTAGGGGAAGGAATAGAAGAAAAGGTTACAGGAGAATTTGGGCTTGAGACAAGGAATGAGAGAGGAGAAAGACGAATTGAGTTCTGTAATAAATTTCAGGTAGTAATAGCGAATACCCTGTTCATGACTCACAAGAGGAGGAGATATATTTGGATAAGGTGGTGTGATGTCGGAAGATTTCAGTTAGATTACATCATGGTCAGACAGAGATTCCGAAATCAAATATTTTGAATTGTAAGGCGTACCCAGGGGCATATGTAGACTCAGATCACAATATAGTAGTGATGAAGAGTAGGCTGAAGTTCAAGAGATTAGTCGGGAAGAATCAGTACGCAAAGAAGTGGCATACAGAACTACTGAGGGATGACGAGACACTCTTTAAGTTCTCTAAGGCTATACATACAGCAATAGGGAGTAGCTCAGAAGGCAGTACAGTTGAAGAGGAAAGGACATTTCTAAAAAGGGCAATAACAGAAGTTAGAAAGAAAAACATATGTACAAAGAGATAACTGTGAAGAAACCATGGGTAACAAAAGGAATACTTCAGTTGATCGATGAAAGAAGGACATACAAAAATGTTCATGGAAACTCAGGCATACAGAAATACAAGTCGCTGAAGAATGAAATAAATAGAAAGTGCAGAGAAGCTAAGGTGAAATGTCTCCATGAAATCTGTGAAGAAACCGAAAAACAAATGATTGTCGGAAGGAATGACTCAGCATACTGGAAAGTCAAAATAACCTTCGATGCCATTAAATGCAAGGGTGGCAACATTAAGAGTGCAACGGGGATCCCACTGTTAAATGCAGAGGAGAGACCGGATGGATGGAAAGAGTACATTGAAGGCCTCTATGAAGGGGAAGATTTGCCTGATGTGATGGAGAAAGAAACAGGAGTCGATTTAGAAGAGATATGGGATCCATCACGAGAATCATAATTTAAGATTAAATAAGGCAGAAGGGATGGATACATTCCATCAGAATTTCTGAAATCATTGGGAGAAGTGGCAACAAAACGATATTCACGTTGGTGTGTAGAATGTATGAATCTCGCGACATACCATCTGACTTTCGGAAAAATATCATCCGCACAATTCCGAAGACTGCAACAGCTGACAAGTGCGAGAACTATCGCAAAATAAGCTTAACAGCTCATGCATCCAAGTTGCTGACAAGAATAATATACAGAAGAATGGAAAAGAAAATTGAGGATCTGCTGCCCGGGTTCCCGGGTTCGATTCCCGGCGGGGTCAGGGATTTTCTCTGCCTCGTGATGGCTGGGTGTTGTGTGATGTCCTCAGGTTAGTTAGGTTTAAGTAGTTCTAAGTTCTAGGGGACTGATGACCATGGATGTTAAGTCCCATAGTGCTCAGAGCCATTTGAACCATTTGAGCCATTTGAGGATGTGCTACGGTTCAAATGGCTCTGAGCACTATGGGACTTAACATCTGAGGTCATCAGTCCCCTAGAACTTAGAACTACTGAAACCTAACCAACCTAAGACATCACACACATACATGCCCGAGGCAGGATTCGAACCTGCGACCGTAGCGGTCGCGCGGTTGCAGACTGAAGCGCCTAGAACCGCTCGGCCACAGCTGCCGGCGAGGATGTGCTAGATGACGATCAGTCTGGCTTTAGAAAAGGTAAAGGCACCAGAGAGGCAATTCCAAATTTGTGGTTGATAATGGAAGCTGGGCTAAAGAAAAATCAAGACACATTCATAGGATTTGTCGACCTGGAAAAAGCGTAAAATGGTGCAAGATGTTCGAAATACCGAGAAAAATAGAAGTAACCTGTAGGGAGAGACGTGTAATATACAATACGTACAAGAACCAATAGGGAATAATGAGAGTGGATGACCAAGAAAGAAGTGCTTGGATTCAAAAGGGTGTAAGACAGGGAAGTAGTGTCCCCCCCCCCCCCCCCCCGCCACCACCACCACCAACCCTTCCCCCCACCCCACCCTACTGTTCAATCTGTACATCGAAGGAGCAATGATGGAAATAAAATAAAAGTTCAAGAGTGGGATTAAAATTCAGAATATCAGTGATACGATTCGCTGATGACATTGCTATCTTGACTAAAAGTGATGAAGAATTATATGATATGCTGAATGGAATGAACACACTAATGAGTACAGAATATGGACTGAGAGTAAATGCAAGAAAGACGAAAGAATGAGAAGTAGCAGAAATGAGAACAGTGGGAAACTTAACATCGGAATTGATGGTCACGAAGCAGATGAAGTTAAGGAATTCTGCTACCTAGGCAGCAAAATAAGAATGACATACCAGAGCAATGTGGACATCAAAAGCAGGCTAGCCCTGGCAAAAAGGGCTTTCCTGATTAAGAGAAATCTACTAGTATCAAGCATATTTGAGGAAGAAATTTCTGAGAATGTATGTTTGGAGCACAGCATTGTGTGGTAGTGAAACATGGACTGTGGGAAAACTGGAACAGAAAAGAATCGAAGCATTTGATATGTGGTTCTACAGGCGAATGTTGAAAATTAGGTGGATTGATAAGGTAATGAACGAGGATGTTATGCGCAGAATCGGAGAGGAAAGGAATATGTGGAAAACACTGACGAGGAGAAGGGACAGGATGATAGGTCATCTGTTAAGACATCAGGGAATTACTTCCATGATACTAGACGGAACGGCAGAGGTCAAAAACTGTGAGGAAGACAGAGATTATTACACATTCAGCAAATAATTGAGGGAAAAAATGGTTCAAATGGCTCTGAGCATTATGGGACTTAACTTCTGCGGTCATCAGTCCCCTAGAACTTAGAACTACTTAAACCTAACTAACCTGAGGACATCACACACATCCATGCCCGAGACAGGATTCGAACCTGCGACCGTAGCGGTCACGCGGTTCCAGACTGTAGCGCCTAGAACCGCTCGGACACCCCGGCCGGCAAATAATTGAGGATATAGGTTGCAAGTTGCCGCACGAAACCAATCAGAAGCATGATAAAAAAAAATCGAAGACGACACACGTTTTACCGATTTTCCTTATGGAATCTGGATGATTCACCGCTGTAGACTGTCAGAGCAAACATGACTCTCCTCTCCACATCCTGAGCATGTGCGTAGTTGTCCACTGGACATGATAATTGCATGACAACTGATGTTGTTTAAGTGTGAAGGAACACACTTCATTAGTCCGAGTTTGACCTTCCTTAATTCAGTGAGTATGGGACACGCTGTAAAAGTCCCTTCTCAGCCACATGGCTACTGACAGTCCCATACAGCTTAACAACACGGAATCGGCGAGTACCTCAAAAAGTAGCTTGAAAATCCATAGGGTTCTCTTACGCAGGCCTGGGCTTTCAACGGTAAAAGAGCTGATAAGTCCATCTGCGTGCCTGAACTGGAGCTTGCCTGCAGTGCTGGTAACCATCTTCGTACATACTTCTTCATTGATGATCTTGATACTGACGGCATTGGCAGTGATGCACAGGTGAATACCAATGATGTCCTGTGAATCTAGATGTAATTCATCACGTAAGAAGTTTTCTAATTCATACACTCATGTTCATTGATATTTGGCTTGGAATGTAATCTTGATAGTATTCTTCCTATAGGGGTTCGCCATGTTACTTCAATGAATCCATGGTAAGTGACTCGCTCTCGTGGGAAGTAGATAAACTCATGTATGGCACTAATTCAGCTGTACACTAAGCAAACGTCCTCACCACTCCATCACCAGCGGCAAACTGTGCCACTGTGCCACGAAGGCATCGTTCACTGCCTACACAGGTAATAACTTTTCCTTTTCATTCCAAAATCATTTGTGTTAAGTGTCAGAAGAGACTTTCTCCCTCACATTCTGTTAAAGGTAAAGTGAATAAACAATACCTCTTCGTTTGAAACTATGGAGAAACTCTTTGTGTATTATATCCAGACTATGTCTCCCTTGTGTTGTACGAAATGAAGAAACATTTTTTTTGAGTCATCATTCTGACTTGTTTGATGTAGCCTGCCACGAATTCCTCTTGTGTGCCAACCTTTCCATATCATATTAGCACTTGCAACCTACATCCTCAATTATTTGCTGGACGTATCCCGGTTTTTGTCTTCCTCTGTAGATTTCACCCTCTACAACTCCCTGTAGAACCATGGAAATTATTCCTTGATGTCTTAATAAATGTCCTGTCACTCTGTCCCTTCTTCTTGTCAGGTTTTTTGGTATTTTCCTGTCCTCGCCAATTCTGTGAAGAACCTCCTCATTTCTGTCCTTATCAGTCCACCTAATTTTCAACATTCTTCTGTTGCACCACAGCTCAAATGCTTGTATTCTTCGATGTTCCAGTTTTCCCACAATCCGTTATGGAATGAAAATAGAAGATTCTGAAGACATATCATTTGGTGTAGGTAATGAAACCATTAGTCATTCAGCACTGTATTATAGAATAATTATGTGTGCCTCAGTAGTGTGGCGCATTTCTTTCTAACTAGACACCACTTCGACTACCTGTCCTACCTTTTGCCGTCTCCTACCCTACCCTATACCCTATACCCTACTGTACCCTATCCTATACCGTATAAACTATACCATTGACCCTATACCCTATATCCTATACTCTTCCTTCCCTGCTCTACCCTACTGTACGTACCATACTCTACCCTACCCTAGTCTAGTCTAGTCTAGTGATCCTACTGGGCAAAGAACCTTACAGTTTAACGTGGAATCTGATACATGTGCTATTCCTGACGAGTCTTTACTTTGGTGAGAGATGAGGGCTAGCTTACAGGTAGTCTGAAATATTCAGTGGTTCAACTACGATTCTAAAGTGCTACATTTTGGTTTTCACGCACGCGCTTTATCTTTAGACCACCAGCCCTGACATGGCATTATGTTGTTGTTGTTGTTGTGGTCTTCAGTCCTGAGACTGGTTTGATGCAGCTCTCCATGCTACTCTATCCTGTGCAAGCTTCTTCATCTCCCAGTACCTACTGCAACCTACATCCTTCTGAATCTGCTTAGTGTATTCATCTCTTGGTCTCCCCCTACGATTTTTACCCTCCACGCTGCCCTCCAACACTAAATTGGTGATCCCTTGATGCCTCAGAACATGTCCTACCAACCGATCCCTTCTTCTGGTCAAGTTGTGCCACAAACTCCTCTTCTCCCCAATCCTGTTCAGTATCTCCTCATTAGTTACGTGATCTACCCATCTAATCTTCAGCATTCTTCTGTAGCACCACATTTCGAAAGCTTCTATTCTCTTCTTGTCCAAACTATTTACCGTCCATGTTTCACTTCCATACATGGCTACACTCCATACAAATACCTTCAGAAATGACTTCCTGACACTTAAATCTATACTCGATGTTAACAAATTTCTCTTCTTCAGAAACGCTTTCCTTGCCATTGCCAGTCTACATTTTATATCCTCTCTACTTCGACCATCATCAGTTATTTTGCTCCCCAAATAGCAAAACTCCTTTACTACTTTAAGTGTCTCATTTCCTAATCTAATACCCTCAACATCACCCGACTTAATTCGACTACATTCCATTATCCTCGTTTTGCTTTTGTTGATGTTCATCTTATATCCTCCATTGAAGACACCATTCATTCCGTTTAACTGCTCTTCCAAGTCCTTTGCTGTCTCTGACAGAATTACAATGTCATCGGCGAACCTCAAAGTTTTTATTTCTTCTCCATGGATTTTAATACCTACTCCGAATTTTTCTTTTGTTTCCTTTACTGCTTGCTCTATATACAGATTGAATAACATCGGGGAGAGGCTACAACCCTGTCTCACTCCCTTCCCAACCACTGCTCCCCTTTCATGTCCCTCGACTCTTATAACTGCCATCTGGTTTCTGTACAAATTGTAAATAGCCCTTCGCTCCCTGTATTTTACCCCTGCCACCTTTAGAATTTGAAAGAGAGTATTCCAGTCAACATTGTTAAAAGCTTTCTCTAAGTCTACAAATGCTAGAAACGTAGGTTTGCCTTTCCTTAATCTTTCTTCTAAGATAAGTCGTAAGGTCAGTATTGCCTCACGTGTTCCAGTATTTCTACGGAATCCAAACTGATCTTCCCCGAGGTCGGCTTCTACTAGTTTTTCCATTCGTCTCTAAAGAATTCGTGTTAGTATTTTGCAGCTGTGGCTTATTAAACTGATTGTTCGGTAATTCTCACATCTGTCAACACCTGCTTTCTTTGGGATTGGAATTATTATATTCTTCTTCAAGTCTGAGGGTATTTCGCCTGTTTCATACATCTTGCTCACCAGATGGTAGAGTTTTGTCAGGACTGGCTCTCCGAAGGCCGTCAGTAGTTCCAATGGAATGTTGTCTACTCCGGGGGCCTTGTTTCGACTCAGGTCTTTCAGTGCTCTGTCAAACTCTTCACGCAGTATCGTATCTCCCATTTCATCTTGATCTACATCCTTTTCCATTTCCATAATAATGTCCTCAAGTACATCGCCCTTGTACAGACCCTCTATATACTTTCTGCTTTCCCTTCTTTGCTTAGAACTGGGTTTCCATCTGAGCTCTTGATGTTCATACAAGTGGTTCTCTTATCTGCAAAGGTCTCCTTCATTTTCCTGTAGGCAGTATCTATCTTACCCCTAGTGAGATAAGCCTCTACATCCTTACATTTGTCCTCTAGCCATCCCTGCTTAGCCATTTTGCACTTCCTGTCGATCTCATTTTTGAGACGTTTGTATTCCTTTTTGCCTGCTTCATTTACTGCATTTTTATATTTTCTCCTTTCATCAATTAAATTCAATATTTCTTCTGTTACCCAAGGATTTCTACTAGCCCTCGTCTTTTTACCTACTTGATCCTCTGCTGCCTTCACTACTTCATCCCTCGGCATTATGTTAACAGATATATATCCAGTACCACTGGTAATATGATAAGAGATATCTTTTCCACTGTTGAAAAGTATGTCTTAGAGCTTTTAAACTTTTTTATGTGACATAATTCTGAGATTGTTTTCGGCAAATACAGAGAGAATGCTGTTCTCTGATATGAGTTACTTCGTTTTGGTATTCTGTCAGACAAGGAAAAAAGTGTTAGCAACAAATAAATGTTTTAAGAATTTCCTCGCCAGCCGCTGTGGCCGCGCGGTTCTAGGCTCTTCAGTCCAGAACCACGCGGCTGCCTCGGGCATGTATGTGTATGATGTCCTTAGGTTAGTTAGGTTTAAGCAGTTCTAAGTTTAGCGGACTAATGACCTCAGCTGTTAAGTCCCATAATGCTTAGAGCCATTTGAACCATTTGAAGAATTGCATCATCGTGCCTTTATTGTCTATGAAGTTTTCTAGAAGCTGGCACTTGATTCTTTGCAACTTCTCGAAGGCATTTGAGTGAGTTCCTTATATTAGCCTACTGGACTTTATTTTTTTAAGGGCCTCGTGGTTGAGAACATGCTTGGTTTAGTTCCTACGAGGCTGTGGTGAAAAATAGCCCCTCTGCATTTTTTATATTGTTCTCAACATCGTTGAGGCTTGACATGTCATGTACGCTCGGTTGACTTTCCCGTTTCGTTGACGCAAATTGTAACCCTTCTCCGCTAAAGGATTCCGAATTGCGGGGTGTGACACGACGACGTGTAACGTAACTAAGTCGTGGTGTGACAAACAGCATGCAGTAATCGAGTTTCATGAAACAGAGAAGAACAGACATCTGTCAGCAATATCTTTTGCATTTTGAGCGTGAGAGTGATGGATTCTTTAACAACATTGTGGCAGGTGTTGAAAGCTGGGTGCACCACTTTCACCACGAAAACAAGAGAGTATTAGTGGAGTTTCCCCACAAAGAACAATCGACGAAAAAAAAAGTTCAAGACCACGCTATCAGCAGGCAGTCATGCTCACATGGACGTTTAACATGGGTACATTTAGTATTCATTCCTAAAGGCACCATCATACACTGAGGTGCAAAAAGACATGGGAAACCTCCTAATACCGTGTCGGATCTCCTTTTGCCCGGTATCGTGCAGCAACTTGATGTGGCATAGATTCAACAAGCCGGTGGAAGTCCCCTGCAGAAATATTGAGCCATGCTGACTCTATAGCCGTCCACAATTGCAAAACTGTTGTCGGTGCAGGATTCTCTGCACAAACTGACCTCTCGTTTACGTCCCATAAACTTTCGACGTGTTTCATGTCGTGCTATGTGGTTGCACAAATTATTCGCTCGAACTGTCCAGAATGTTCCTCAAATCATCACAAACAGTTGTATCCCAGTAACATGGCGAAGTGTCATCCACAAAAATTCCATCGTTGTTTGGGAACATGAAGTCCGTGAATGGCTGTACGTGGTCTTCAGGTAGGTGATCACAACCGTTTCCAGCCAGTGAGAAGCACAGTTGGCCCAGAGGGCCCAATGCATTCTATCTAAACAAAGCCCACACCATTCTGGAGCTTGTACTGTGCCTTGTTGACAACTTCTATCCATAGATTCTTGTAATCTGCGCTTCACTCTTACCAACTGAAATTGGGACTCATCTGACAGGCCATGGTTTTCCAAGATCCAACCGGTATGATCATGAGTCCTTCAGAGGTGCTGCAGGCGATATCGTAATCTTAGCAAAAGCACTCGTGTCGGTTGGCTGCTGCCATAAGCCCATTAACGTTAAATTCCGCAGCACTGTCCTAACGTATGCGTTCGTCGTTGTTCCGCATTGACTTCTGTGGTTATTTCATCTAATACTGCTTGTCTGTTAGCACTAACAACTGTACGCAGACACTGCTGCTCTTGGTTGTTAAGTGAAGGCCGCCGGCCACTGCACTGTCGGTGGTGAGAGGTAAAATATCTGAAATTTTGTATTCTCGGCACCTCTTGACACTGTGGATCTGGAAAACTGTATTCGCTAACGATTCCGAAACTGAATGTCCCATGCATCTAGCTCCAACTACCATTCGGCGTTCGAAGTCTGTTAATTCCTGTAGTGCGTCCATGATCACGTCGGAAACCTTATCACATGAAACACCTGAGTGCAAACGACAGCTCTACCAATGCACTGCTCTTTTATACCTTGTACATTCGACACCATCGCCAAATGTATGTGTGCATATCGCTATCCAATGACTTTTGACGCCTTAATGTAAACTCTGCAAGGTACTACGAGACCCTCAGAAAACAAAGTACGAATTCCAAGAGTTTGTCCACCCATGGAGCATCCTCTCCTTCATTATGGCACTGTAAGACCACACACGAACGACGACACATCTGCAACAATCCGATGCCTTGGGTTCATGGTTATCAATCGTTTTCTATATGTTACATTATCCTCTATTTCCAAAACATAAAGAACACCTTCGAAGACGGTGCAAGTAGAGGTGAGCCAGTGGCTCCGTCAGCAAAGTTAGACATTCTACACTGGCGGTATTAACTAATTGGGAGAAATGTATTCGTCGGCATGTCAATTGTGTTGAGAAGTAAATTCGTAGACATGAAGAATAAAGTTTTAGAATTTTAATAAAGTTAGTTTTATTTAAAAAGCTTTAAGAGTTTTCACATGAAAAATTCAGAGGCTTTACTTTCCACCTCTGTGAAGCACACGAGTGGCAAACTATTAAAAGCACCGATGAACCTATTCTGTCTAGTATTTCTGACAAGTTAAAAAACATTCATTGCTATCAGTGTGGCGGAATGTGGAAATCAGTACACGATGCATTAACTGCTCACTCTGGGAAATCGAGAAGAAGACAATTGTGTTGTAGTAAAATGTCAAAAGCGCTTTTTGGTCTATGGAGCAAGTGTTTTTTACTCAGAAATGAATCACTCTCAAGAAACAAATTACTTCAAGTGGGAAAATATGTCGACTATTGGCCTGAATTCAAACGAAATAGCTGCTATAAACTAAAAAAGTCTAAAAACATAAAAGATCTATTATAATTGTGAATGGAATAATGTTTGTTTGAGGAGAGGTATTGTCTCATCAGATTCAGAAATTAAGACATGAGAACTGTAAGATACTATACTAATAAGACGGGTTATCACAGCAGGTGTGATCATAAAAATGTGTGAATTAACAAAATAGAGACTGATAAAAGACAAACTTTTCTTACAGATCTGTGACACGAAGAAATCAACAGGAAAATGTAAAAAGTTATTTAACAGGCGTGCAGTCAGTAACCTTTAAGTTTATGAAGATGATCAGTTGATGTGCCAGTCTAAAAAAGTATTACTTATTGGGAAGACAGAAACTGCGATTTGTTGCAAAGAAGCTGTATGATATTCTGTCAAATGAGAACTCTTCAGCATTATTTTATGGATGAAGACAGGTACCAAATTCGTAAGGCTTAATCTATGCCACGAAAATCTTTGAGAAAGCTGGCACAAATGGAGCCCAATATCGATTGCATTGCAGTAACGCTCGAATTACTTAAACAGGTTGAATATAGTGCTCTATGTCAGTACATGGTTAATGAAATGGCAAAGACTATGGGTCTTTATGTTGCTAGAAGCAATACGACTATCAAGCTGTCAGATGTACAGAAATATGCAGCTCTATTGGATATCTCAAATACTGACAAGATGCAGAATAGCCTATTGGTATAGAAGAAGAGGAAACTTGGATGGATTAGTAGATACTATTGCTGACTGGCCCCTCATTTGCAGAGCCATGACAGCTATTTTTTTAAGGCACAGATGAATGGCATTTTACTTTTTCTTGTTTGGCTGTTATAATTATACCAAACGGAACTCAACAGAATGCAGTTTACATTCCAGGGAAGGATTATCGAGTGGATTAAGAAAAAATTCAACAGAATACATAGTATAAGATAAACAGCTGTGTTAATTTTGTGATGAACATATTCCATCGAGTGAAATATATAATAAATAGCGTATACCTTCATTGTTTTAATACAGATCTCAGAAAAACAGCGGAATTTTAAATTAGAAACTTGCTTATATACGTTTGTGAATAGGTTTAATTCTTGTAACGTATTTTTTGATTTTCGGTAATTTAATTGATTTATTCTAGCTAAAGTATTATTTTTGCCATGAGTGAGACGTGCCTGACTTGCCGTAGAATTGTTAGTTCCGGGGTTTGGTGTGATGGATGCAGTAGTTTTTTTCACTGGGGGGACTGCAGTGGCGTGGGTGTCGGGAAAGTGGATCAGGCTCATCAGTGGTTATGTAGGATTTGCAGCAGAGATAGAAAGATAGTGGAACAGGAGGGGAAAATTGCTGCCCTTCAGGCTGAGCTAGATCAGGCTAATGAAGATCTGGACAGGTTAAGGAGGGAGAAGGGCAAAGAGAGGTGGGAAGTGGCAACAGGTAGCAGAAGGAACAGGCCTAGAACTAAGTCTGACAGTTTTGTGGTGAATGTCAAAAATAAGTTTGACCTGTTGCTTCAGTTAGAAACTGATGAGCCTCAAGCAGAGGTAGGTGTAGACAGGACACAACAAACTTTCAATAGGAAATTGAAAAAGAATGTAGGAAAGTCATCGAAAAGGAAGAAAGTTTTGTTGTTAGGCAGTTCTCATGCCAGAGGTGTAGGCCAACTTCTGCAGGAGGAATTAGGACCAGAATACCAGGTCACAAATTTTTTCAAACCAAGTGCTAGTCTGGATCAGGTGACAGAGGATTTAGGTTCACTCTGTAAAGGATTTACCAGGGAAGACACCGTGGTTATTGTGGGAGGGCCAGGGAACAGCATCGACAGAGATCCTGGGTACAGTATAGAGTGTGACCTGGTAAAGATTGCGTCAGCATCAAGACACACCAATGTTGAATTTGTATCTGTCCTGAGACGCCATGACCTGCCTCATTTGAACTCTTCTGTTGGGATAGTTAATTTGGAGTTGGAACGGCTGCTTGGGTTGGGTGCAGGGGCTCATATTGGTGTGGTTCCTGTTGATTCTGTCAGTAGGTGGGACTATACCAGGCACGGCCTACATCTCAACAGGAAAGGGAAGGGGCAACTGGCTGGGGTAATAGCAGGAAATTTAAGGGGGGGGGGAGGCACTGCCATGAATGGTAAAATACCAGTGGTTACAGGTGTTGGAGCAGCACCTTTTTTAGGATAGGTAAGACAGAAAGATGTCAAGTTCTACGAGAGGTCAGGATTGAAACAAATCTTCAGTTTAGGGAAGAAATTAAACTGCACAATTCTCGCACATTGGATCACCAATCACAGCTGTCAATTATAAATTTTCACCAATCACCAGAAATTTTATCTCCACCAAGTTGTATCTCAGTCCTAGGTAATTGCATTGATGAATTAAAGTCACCCAACCCAGTTGACATAATCTGCCTCTCTGAACACCATGTGACCACTGGTATAGGAACTAGGCCTACGCACAATGAGAAACTCAGACAGGAGAGTACTGCAAATGTTAGAATAAGGAAAGGTTCTCATAAAAGTATAATTAAAAATAATGTAAGTATATTTCATCAAAATATTGGGAGTTTAAAGAATAAAATAGATGAGCTTCTGGTTTGTTTAGAAGATTTAGAAGCTGAGGATGAAATAGATATACTATGCCTGTCTGAGCTTCACATTGTTACTGATATGAATAAGGTAAATGTAAGTGGATATAAGCTCTCTGCACATGTAATTAGAGAAAATATGGAGAAAGGAGGAGTTGCCATATATGTCAAAAGTTATCATTCTGCAAAAAGTATAGAAACAAAAAAGTTTTGTGTAGAGAAACATATAGAAGTATGTGCCTGTGAGCTTAAATTAAATAAAGGCACATTTGTAATTGTAACTGTATATAGGTCCCCATCGGGAAATTTTCATCTATTTCTGAAAAATTTGAACTCCTTGTTGTGCTATCTGTCAGACAGAGGGAAGCAAATTATTATTTGTGGAGACTTCAATGTAGATTCTCTGAAAGAGGTTAATAGGAAAAATGACCTTGAAGTATTACTCGGTTCTTTCAATTTGACACCCATTATTGATTTTCCTACTCGGGTGGTAAAGGATAGCAGCTCACTGATAGATAACTTCTTTATAGACCAAGATAAGTTTAACCAGATAAATGCTCAGCCTGTTGAGAATGGTCTTTCTGATCATGGTGCACAGCTAGTTACAATATATGACATAGCTACATTCAGCAATACTAAACAATCCTCCAAAGTAGTACGTTCAGTCAACGATTTAACAACTGCAAATTTCAGGGAAGGCCTGCAGCAGTTAGACTGGGATGAGGTGTACCGTGAACCTGATGCCAATTTAAAATATAATTTATTTCATGACATTTTTGTAAATCCATTTGAAAACTGCTTCCCCAAGAAAATAGTTAAATATACTCATAAGAAACCTTGTAACAAACCATGGCTTACTAAGGGTATAAAAATATCTTGTAACCGGAAAATGGAAATGTATCTGACAGTAAGAAAGAGTAGTGACCCAGAAACTATCAAACATTATAAAAACTACTGTGTTATATTAAGAAAAGTTATTAAAAAATCCAGAAGTATGTGTATCATGCCTGAAATCAGCAACTCTGATAATAAAATTAAAACAATTTGGAATATTATTAAAAGAGAAACAGGTCAACCAAGAGCACAGGAAGACAGCATTACCATCAAATTGAATGAAAACTTTACGAACAAAAACTCAGAAGTTGAAAATATTTTTAATAATCATTTTCTAAATGTTGTAGATATAGTAGGATCCAGGTGTTCATTAGAAGATGCTAGGCTGTTAATGGAAGAGGCCATACCTATGCAATTTGATACAATTGAAATCTCACCCACTTCTCCCTCTGAAATTAGGAAAATAATAAACTTGCTTAAAAGCAAAAACACACATGGAATTGATGGCATTTCCAGCAAAATACTAAAAGCTTGTTCTCAACAGATAAGTAAGATTCTCAGCCACCTGTGTAATAGCTCTCTAGAACAGGGCATTTTCCCTGATAGACTGAAATATGCTGTTGTTATACCTTTGCATAAAAGGGGGATAGATCTGATGTCAACAATTACCGTCCAATCTCCCTTCTAACAGCTTTATCCAAAATTTTTGAGAAAGTAATGTATTCAAGAGTAGCTTCACATATCTGTAAAAATGAAGTACTAACAAAATGTCAGTTTGATTTCCAGAAAGGTTTTTCAACAAAAAATGCCATATATGCTTTCACCAATCAAATTTTGAATGATCTGAATAACCGAACACCACCCATTGGGATTTTTTGTGATCTCTCAAAGGCTTTTGATTGTGTAAATCATGAAACTCTGCTAGACAAGCTCAAGTATTGTGGCATGAGTGGGACAGTGCACAAATGGTTTAATTTGTACCTAACTGGAAGAGTGCAGGAAGTTGAAATAAGTAGTTCTCATAATATGCAAAGATCAGCACATTCCTCAAACTGGGGAATTATCAAGAATGGGGTTCCACAAGGGTCAGTCTTGGGTCCTTTGTTGTTCTTAATATATATTAATGACTTGCCATTCTATATTCACGAAGAGGCAAAGTTAGTTCTCTTTGCTGATGATACAAGTATAGTAATCACACCTAACAAACAAGAATTAACTGATGAAATTGTCAATACTGTCTTTCAGAAAATTACTAAGTGGTCCCTTGTAAACGGACTCTCACTGAATTTTGATAAGACACAGTACATACAGTTCCGTACAGTGAATGGTATGACGCCATTAATAAATATAGACCTTAATCAGAAGCATATAGCTAAGGTAGAATATTCCAAATTTTTAGGTGTGTCCATTGATGAGAGATTAAATTGGAAGAAACACATTGATGATCTGCTGAAACGTTTGAGTTCAGCTACTTATGCAATAAGGGTCATTGCAAATTTTGGTGATAAACATCTTAGTAAATTAGCTTACTACGCCTATTTTCACTCACTGCTTTCATATGGCATCATACTTTGGGGTAATTCATCACTGAGGAATAAAGTATTTATTGCACAAAAGCGTGTAATCAGAATAATTGCTGGAGTCCACCCAAGATCATCCTGCAGACATTTATTTAAGGATCTAGGGATATTCACAGTAGCTTCTCAGTATATATACTCTCTTATGAAATTTGTTATTAACAACAAAACCCAATTCAAAAGTAACAGCAGTGCGCATAACTACAATACTAGGAGGAAGGATGATCTTCACTATTCAAGATTAAATCTAACTTTGGCACAGAAAGGGGTGAATTATACTGCCACTAAAGTCTTTGGTCACTTACCAAATAGTATCAAAAGTCTGACAGATAACCAACAAGTATTTAAGAAGAAATTAAAAGAATTTCTGAATGACAACTCCTTCTACACCATACGGGAATTTTTAGATATAAATTAAGGAAAAAAAGAAAAAAAAACAAAAAATATAAAAAATAAAAATAAAAAAATAAAAAAACACAAAAATAAAAAATTGTTATATTAACTTAAGTATGTTGTTAAATTAACTAAATTATGTCATGTATTGGAAAATTTGACTCGTTCCACATCATTATGAAATATCGTATTCATGATCCATGGAACTAGTATTAATCTAATCTAATCTAATCTATTGAACTGGAGATTTATTTACATTGTATCCATACTTGGATAGGATCTCTGTGAAACCCGACTGAATCACACATAAAGAATTTTTTTAAAACTGATATATACCTGCCTATTCATTACAAAGGGTTTAATTTACCAGAAACTCAAACTGGGTAGGATAATTTTTTAATTTGGAAAAAAAATTGTGGGGTAAAGTGTAGGTCCAGTTCTAGTAAGCTAAACCTTGATGCAGTAACTTGTTTAACTGAAATTATTGAATATTTTAAACATAATTAAATTTGGTAAAGTCATTGTCTTTATTACAACCAGAAGAGGTGATATCAAAAAATAAAAAAGGTATTACTTGAAATTGGTTCATTTATTGCCAGAATTAATTTGTAGCTGTCATTAACCAATATATATGGACCTGAATTTTTCTTTGTAAAAATAATGTATGTACAACTTTTGAAATTATGTTAATTGATATATCAAAATTTACAAAATAAACATTATTATATCAAGAACACAAATTTACAAATCATGGTTGTGTCAGTATGACAACTGTACTATGACCAGTAAAACAACTGCTGTCATTTATTGTTTGCATTGTAAAGGAAAACAGGAATATGGCTACCATTCTCAAACAAGAAAAGTTTCAAAATACATTTGTATTTTGTACACACACACACACACACACACACACAGATACATACATACATGCACAGAACAATTGCATGTGACAAATAGACAACATGTAAATACTCTAAGACTATATTTACATTACAGGCTGATGCAGCAGTGTTTTTCATTGGCGATTTGCACGCCACTGCTACAAGGCAAAGAAGGCAATAAGAACACTGAACTTCTTAATCTGACTTTGTTTCATATACGACTGCTAAAAGCAATTGACAACAAACATAATTACTAAAGTTTCTTTAACAGATAAATTCTTGAGCAATATACATTAACAATGACGATGATGAACTTAATAATGTTGTTAAATGAAATAAATAATAAATAGTACTTCAATGAGTAATGAATGAATGGTGTCTACCATCAATGCAGACTAGACTTAAAGCTTCTGAACTGAGAGAGCTTAAATATGTCACTTAACTGCTGTCAAATGTTTAAAAAACACATTTTCATGAAAATCTATTAGTTAAACAATTCGACAACAAAATATCTGTTGATCCTTAACAATCACATGAACTTGCTGCCTGGATTATCCAGCGTTACTTTCTGAGTGTCTCTGGTTTGTATTTCGTTTTCTCCGTCTTCTGTTTTGTCTGCTAAATCCTTCCTGAAAGCAAAAGGTGAGTATTGGTTTGAATATAGTCATTTAGTAGCTTTGATGATAAAAATGTAAAATTACAGGTATTTTAACACTGAATGATATCACTTATACAGTATATATAGTTCGGTAAAACTTTAACAAAGGTTAATACAGTTTGTCTTCATTCACAACCTACTGCAGACTAATTATGTTTACGAAAGTAAATGTAGCAGCAATAACTTTTGTCTTACAACTGCTTAATGTGTATTTAAATTTTAGCCGAAAAAAATTATTTTCTGCCAGTGGAAACAGATAGAGCATGATATTATGTAATATCTTCCCTTAAACCTGAAAACTACAATTTTCAAAATGTACCTGCCAGTTAATTGCGGGTATATCTCAGCTATAACGGTGACATAGGGAAAATTATAATCATTTGTAATTAGTTTCTACAGTACATGTAAGAACTGATAAATTATGTTATGTAAATTGAGGGTGGAAGGGGGAGAAAGGGAAGAAACTATTGATGTCAGCTGCAGCGTGACTTTATAAGGAATCAGCGGCAACAAGTGAACCAGGGATGTTCCGCTTACTAGGCAGTCACGTTAACCACTGCATAGTGTTTATCGCAATTGAAAGGATGTCTCGGTGCACTCCTTGGCCAAATCCGCTTTTCCACTTAACGCCACCTATCCGCAGTCCCCATGCTCGGTACTTTGAGATTTTCGCAAGAGGCCGAACGTAACTGTGCATTCGCACGTGGTGTCTGCTCTTTCGGACATGTCCGAAAGAACGGATGTCACGTGGAATTCGTATTTGTGACGCATATAATGTAAATTGAAGTTGGGAAAAGGGGCGAGGGAAATGAAAAGAAAGAGAAGGAACTATTGATATCAACTGCATTGGGACTTTATGTGGAATCAGTGGGGACGAGAGAAAACGTAGCCAGGACAAGGACTAGAACCCAGAATCTCACACTTACTATGCATTGCGTTAACCACTGCACCGTCGGGACACAGTGTTTATCGCAACTGAGCGGACTACGTCCGGGTGGCACAGTGACTTACACAACTGCCTAGTAAGCAGGAGATCCCGCGTTCGACTCCCAGTCTGGCACATATTTTGACTCATCATCGCTGATTCCGCATAAAGCCCTGATCAACTGACATCAATAGTTCCTACATTTTCCTTTCATCCCCCTTCCCCCTTATCACCTCCAAATTACATCACATGAGGCGTGACAATAAAGTAATGAGACTGATTTTCTTTGCAAGATGTGGCAACCCTACAGGCTTGCGTAGGGACAATATCTTTGACCTTGGTCTATATGTTGCTTCTAGTCCAAGCGGCACATCGATGCAACTGCTCAGTCGTGAGTTGTGCTGTAATAAGTTAACAATTGTTGGTTCTCTCGTCACGTAAATGGAACCGCATAATATTGCGCAACGGTGTTCCATTTCTTTTTGCGTTAAATTGGGTGAAAACGCGACGACAACTTATGGTAAACTTCAGAAGGCTTTTGGAGAGGAAGTTATGTCAAGAGCTCAAGTTTTTCGTTGGCATAAAATGTTTAGTGAAGGCAGGACGAATGTTGAAGATGAAGACCACAGTGGACGACCATCAACATCACAGACGGATGTCATCTTGGCCAGGGTGCGTGAACTCGTACGATCTGATAGTAGATTATCCGTGAAAATGATTGCAGAAGAACTGAACATCAATCGAGAAACGGTTCGTCTAATAATAACTGAAGATCTTGGCATGAGAAAGATTTGTGCAAAAATGGTCCCCAAAACTCTCACACCACAACAGCGAGAAACACGGAAAAATGTGGCAGCCGATCTGTTAGAGTAAACGGAAATCAATCGTCAATTGTTGAGCCGTGTTATCACTGGTGATGAAAGTTGGTTGTTTTCAGTGCGATCCAGAGACAAAACGCCAAAGTCCGCAATGGTGCTCAAAGGGATCACCCAGACCAAAAAAAGCTCTCATGTCGAAGTCAAAAGTGAAATGCATGCTTGTGTGCTTCTTTGATTCCGAGGGATCTGTTCATAAAGATTGGGTGCCTCCTGGACAAACAGTTAACCAATATTACTACAAAGAAATTTTAGAAAGACTTCGTAAAAGAGTTCTTCGTGTCCGTGCCAACATTGCTGATAATTCGAGTCTGCATCACGAAAATGCGCCATCCCATATTGCTCTGTCAGTAGAGCAATTTTTAACCTCAAAACAAATTTCAGTCCTACCACAGCCACCTTATTCACCAGATATCGCTCCGTGCATCTTTTTTCTATTTCCAAGAGGCAAAACAGCGGTCAAGAGACATCCTTTTTCAAACAACACAAGATGTCCAAAAAGCTGTGACGAGGGTCTTGGAGGATATTACAGAAGATGAGTTCCAGTAATGTTACCACCAATGGCAGAATCGCTGGAAAAAGTGTGTGCAATCAGAAGGGAACTACTTCGAAGAAGACAACACTAAACTTGATTAAAACGGTAAGCAACATTTTTTTCACATCAGTCTCATTACTTTATTGTCGCACCTCGTATGTATCACAGACGCGTTTCCGCATTGTGTCTGTTCATGTAATTGATAAATTATCGTTTCTGGCTTATTGACAATACGTTTCACTTATTAAATTCATAATACTAGATCATAATTTGAATAGTGGTGATGTTTTCCCAGAAATTATTGCGTTTACTCACGAATATTTATTTGGTGGTGCTTGGAAGAGGCTCTTCGGACAATCCTTGTAGTATCGCCAGCATTCACCATCTTCTTCTCCGGCTCTTTCAGCATCCACATACTCTGTTAACACGCTTGAAAAAGGCGATCTGCTTGCTCTGCAAACAAATGAGAAAATAATTTGGCTTTCGATTACTTGTAGCTGAGAATCGACAACCGATGAGAGGTGTACAAATGACTAATATCACTTACAGTGTTATGTTAAATTCATGATTTATGTGATAATGGAATCTGTGGGGACAATCAAAATGTTTATATTAGGTCAGGTAACATATAAAGCAACAAAAATAATTAAGAAAGACAAACAGACATACGGTACCTAAGGGACTGTGGCGTAGAGATGTACATTTGCGATTAGGAAGCTCTAAAATTCGTCTCAGTGGCCTAGTGCCCGAAAGAGCGTGTAGGCTTTCATTACAACAATAGGTAACTGTTGTGGACGTTTCGGTTGCATATTTCAAATATATTCAGAGACATTTAAAATTAATTAAAAACAAAATTTTATTCCTTCCCATCAACAGCAACGTCCTGAGATATTTATATGGTTTTGTAAATACATCAGAGGATGGCTTAAACTAAACACTTCGTTGTTAGCCTATATTATTAATTAATTAGTATACGGTGTATGAAAGTGAAAGTTAAGTCAAATTTCAATTTTAAAACAGAGATTGCTCTTTTCAGTTGTATGACATTATTATTTTCATTTGTTATGTTGTCTGAGTGAGTGAGGGGATGAAGACAGCATGAGTGTGATGTACGAACATTTAAATTTCTTATTAATAAATGATGAAAATGTGCGTGAATCTTATTGTGTAGATGAGAACTGAGTAACATATAACTTAATGTAAAGTAGCCAGTTTAAAGACTCTAGAAGCAAAATCTTTTCTATTGTTCTTAGGACCATTAAAAATAAGGTTATTTTCAGTTTATTTGATTTTCGAAATAAACTGCGTTTGGAACATTATTAAAGTGAATTCGGTGTTGGTGATTGGTGGAGAAATGGAATTACCGTACTGTCAACGAAAAGTTATGAAGCAGCTTGGTAAAAATATGTTCTAGCCAATAGAGAAGGGAACGCTCGCGGATCGTGGGAGGGAGAGATATTTGAACACACTCGTCTCAAGCAGTCGTAGTTAATCTTTAGTAGTGTGGGGCAATACTCTGCCGGAAAAAAGACTGTAATGCTCTCAAGCACTGGGTTCAGTGGCACCAGGATGTAACATGTGCACACTAAGGGGCTGAAGTGTTAGTCATTCATTTGTCACGGTCGTCGGCGATCAGATAGCGACCAGGAAGCCTACCTGTGCACGCTGTGTTCTGGCTCTGCGGTCAGTACCTGTGCTGTGTTCAGAGATGATTAGTTCGTGCAACAGTCACTCTAGGGTACAACCTCGCCCCGCCGACGAGTACATTCTCTTCCTGAACAACTTCAGGGTTCGCATTGTGGGCCTGCGGGAAGTTGGATAGACATGTCAACGGTTTGCTGCACGTGTTGGGCATGATGTATCGGCGCAGTGTCAGGATTTCAAAAGTGGTCTGCTTAACAATCCCATACCTGTTACCATAACCGTGTTCTGGACGTCTATGTAGTAAAGACACATTTCAGGATGGACGTATTGTGCGAACAATGATGGCTAACGGAATATCATCCAGGAACAACATCCAGGCACATTTTGCATCTGCTCTGTCACCAGGAACTACTGGAAACCTATGCCTGCAGCAGGATTAAGATGACATGTCCTTCTAGCCAGGCAACCACTGACATCAGGACACCGTCAAGCATGGCTGCTCTGGCGTCGTAGAAGAGTTCAGTGATCTGTCTGTATGCCAGTGTTGCCACTGATGGACAAACATGTGTATGGCGGAGACCTAGTGAACTGCCTACTCCAAAGTGTATTCGTCCACAACACACAGGTCCCATCCCAGGCTTCATGGAGTGGGGGCCATCAGTTACAATTCGCGATCACATACGGTGTTCCTTCTGGATAAAGTAACCAGAGCCCGCTACATTGCAAGGCTGTTATCTCCGCAAAACTGCCATTTGTTAACAGGAGAATGACGTAATTTTTCAGCATGACAATGCACGTCCACCTACGGCTGTTGCGACGCAGTGTGCTCTTATGACTAAGCTGTATTTGATAACAAACATCGGAAGCCAGATGTGCGGACTCGTGTCCAAAACACCACAAAGATAAGCTGTTACCTAACAAAAAGTAATAGGCAAATAGTTTTTCTTTGCCTGTATGTTTAAGAAGTTTGGTGCATAACTCATTGAAAATATTGTTATTGAAGTACGACTCATCCTCTTGTGCACATTTCCTGTCAGTACTATTACTGAGTCATGTATCCGATAAGAACTAAAATATTTTTACTCATCCCATGCTCGAGAATTAATTTCATCGAAGAATCACAGACATTTGAGGATTTACCGTCTTTTAATTAATTAACATCGTCTATTTTACTTCGCTTAGTTGACTTTATCAACTCGAGATGACAGTTGGCGATACACTTATATCCACATCAGGACGAAAGCGTGAATTTTTGGAGACTTCTGTCACCGTTATTAATATAAAAATCTTAGGTTATTATTATGTCATTTTTTTCAGTTTTTGTTAGAAATACGCAGATTTGTTTTGTCCGTACACAGTAAAATGAGGGAATAAGACTTGACAGGAGATTTGAATATTTTTACTTTCGTCCACGCACTGCACTTCACTATTACGTGCGTAGGGACGTAAGAAAGTAAGTTGCAGAAATTGTTCCAGACTAAGACCACAGCGCAACAAGAGTGGAGCATTGTCGGAAGACAGTAATTGTTCCCGGTTTCTGTAGACACAGTTCTGTCGCGTACGGATAACAGGCGCATCACAGTGTGAGAGGGAAATGGCGCGGCATTTAGAAATGTACTCTAAAACTGAAGTACGCGGGACAGTAAGATTCTTGTGGGAAAACTCGTACGCAGATTCACCTTGAAATTCCGACAGTATATGGACCAAAACGAATGTCACTCCCAGCCGTAGCGAATTGCTGCCAACAACTTGACCAAGGCCGCAGACGTGGGTGATGCTGATTTTGCACCAAGAGGACTCCATCTTTTTGGCAAGCTGAAGAAACATCTCGGGGAAAGAGATTTTATAACGGCAAGGACGTTCACACAGCAGTTCCCTAACGGCTCTCTGACCAAGGAGCGAATTTGTATAGTCGAGGAATTAAACAACTGGTAGAGCGTTTCGTCCGTTGTTACAGAAATTGCGTGTGTTCGTTGAAAAATAGTGTCACATACAAGTGTAGTACAGCATTTAATAAGAGTTACTTGGTGTGGCATAATAATGTGTAACTTAATTTTTGAAGTCTCCTCGTAGAATATAGGCTGCTTACTTTGGCGAAGCTGAGCATGTAAAAACTCTTGATGCGGAAATGATTTGTAAGTGCAATTTTCCACTTTAATGCAAGACTGTCTTAAAGTCACATAGACACTTCGATCCAGTATCCAAATAGTAAACGAATAGACAGAATGATGGAAGAAATGCTTTTGATGAGCAACTACTATATTGATGTGATAAGCCTTAAGTTTCAGCCGGTAACCATTGTACAAGGTCTGTTCAAAATGTTTCGGAACTTTGACCACAAAATTTTTCTACGCTTACCTTCTACGTATTTTGCATGGTCTCCTTCGAAATACTCTCCTCCAAAATTTTTACACCGCCGTTTCCACTTCCGGAAGCTGTCTTGATACGCCTCGTGCTTGATCGCGGGAATTTTCTTTTATCTCGTCGATCATTGCAAATCTCCATCCTCCAAACGGCGTTTTCAACTTCGGAAATAAAAAAAGTCCGCAGGGGCCAGGTACAGAGAGTGCGGAGGATTAGGCAGCACAGTGATTTCGTTTTTGCGCAATAGTGACGCACCAACAGGGATGAATGTGTAGGTGAGCTGTCGTGATGCAAGAGCCATGAACTGTCTCGCCGCATTTAAGGACGTTTCCTTCTCACATTTTGTCGCAGGCGTCGCAACACGTCCCCATTGTACCATCGATTAATAGTTTGTCGCTGTCTCACGAATTCATGAAGAACTAATTCTTTAAAGTCAAAGAAAACTGCCAATATGGCTTCGACATTTGACCTGCCCTGACTAGATGTTTTTGATCTTGCAGAACCTTTCTCGACCCATTGTGAAGACTGAACCTTGATCTCAACATCATAACCGTAGAGCCACGTCTCCTCACCAATTATAATTCCCTTAAGGAACATCTCGTTCTCATTTGCGTGAACCAAAAGGTCTTCATAGACTGCGAGGGGAAGGTCTTTCCAGTCTTGACTCTAGAGCCGCAGGACGAAATTGGCGGCAACACGATGATGCATTCCAAGGTGCTGCATCAGGATTTCATGACATGGTCCAACTGAAATTTTACATTCTTCTTCAACCTCTCGGTCGCACAATTTCGTTGCGCACGTGACAAAGCGTTGTCGGTAGGGCGTCCTGAACGAAGGTCTTCTTTAACTTCCGTCCGGCCGTTTATACACCGCGTGAACCATTCCTAACACCGAGTACGGCTTAACCACTCATCACCGTAGGCTTTCTGCATCATTTGGTGTATCTCTGTAAAGGTTTTCTTGAGTTTCACGCAAAATTTAATGCGGGCTCGAAGTGGGATACGGAAATACTAAGGAATGAAGAGATAACAGGCTAAAGATACTGTGATAATGAATACCTCAGTTGGCAGTTCGGTTGAAGAGGAATGGACATCGCTAAAGAGGGCAATCACAGAAGTTTGAAAGACAAACATAAGTACAAGGAAGATAACAGTGAAAAAACCATGGGTAACAGAGGAAATACTTCAGTTGATCGACGAAAGTACGAAGTACAAAAATGTTCAAGAAAATTCAGGAAGAGAGAAATACAAGTCATTTAGGAATGAAATAAACAGGAAGTACAAGGAATCTAAGGCGAAATGGCTGCACGAAAAATGTGAAGAAATTGAAAAGGAAATGATTGTCGGAAGTTGAAACTCAGATCATAAAAATGTCAAAACAATTTACGATGGGAATTCCACTGCTAAATGCAGAGGAGAGAGCGGATAGGTGCAAAGCGTATATTGATGGCCTGTGTGAGGGAGAACACTTATCTGATGATGTGACAGAAGAAGAAACAGGAGTTGATAGGGAACGGTTAGGGGATCCACTATTAGAATCAGAATTTAGAAGAACTTTGGAAGACTTAAGATAAAAAAAAGACGGAAAGAAAGGATAACAGTACATTGCAGTTTCTAAAATCACTGGGGAAGACCCAACAAAACAGCTATTCACGTTAGTGTGTAGAATGTGTGATGTGTGAGATGGCGATATGCAATCATACTTTCAGAAAAACATCACCCATACCATTCCGAAGATGCCAAGAGCTGACAAATGCGAGAAATATCGCACAATCATCTTTAAAGCTCATGCATGCAAGATGCTGACACGAATAATATACAGGAGAATGGAAAAGGAAAATTGAGGACTTTTTGATGACGATCCGTTTCGCTTTAGGAAATGTAAAGGCACCAGAGAGGCTGTTCTAGCTTTGCGTTTGATAATGCAAGCAAGCCTGAACAAAAACCAAGGGACGTTCATATGATTTGTCGATCTGGCAGAAGAGTTAGACAATACAGAATGGTGCTAGATGTGCGAATTGAAGACTGCGCGGAAAAACGGGCTAACCCTCAAATGTAAAAGCTTACAAGTGTTGCCATCTGTTGCTGGGTATGGCAGCTATCAAAATAGACATTGGCCTCACCTCTAAGTGATACTTACGGGGTGAGACCAATGCCAATTATGAAAGTTCCCGTATTCAGCAACAGATGGCTACTCTTATCTGCAAGTTTTCACATTTGAGGGATAGCCCGTTTTTCCGCGCATGTCTTCAGTTTCGCAGAAAAATAGGGATAAGCTGTAGGGAAAGGTGGGTAATACAATATGTACAAGAACCAAGAGGGAACAATAAGGCTGGAAGACCAAGAACGAAATGTTCGGATTAAACAGTGTTTAAGAGCTTAAGACAGAGATGTAGTCTTTCGCCCTTAGTCCTCAATCTATACATCGAAGAATAAATGACGGCGCCTTGTCACCCTTCTTGCGGCTGACCCCGTCGGAGGCTTGAGTCCTCCCTCGGGCATGGGTGTGTTTGCTGCCCTTAGCGGAAGTTAGTTTAAGTTAGATTAAGTAGTGCGTAAGCCTAGGGACCTATGACCTCAGCCGTTTAGTCCCATAGTCCTTACCACAAATTTCCAATTTCCAGATCAATTACGGAAATAAAAGTTCAATTGTGGAAGTAAAATTCAAGGGGAAAGGATATCAATGATATGATTCGCTGATGACATTGCTTTCCTCAGTGAAAGTGAAGAAGAATTACAGGACCTGTTGAATGGAATGAACAGTCTAACGTGTACATAATATGAACTGAGAGTAAATCTAAGAAAGACGAAGGTAATGGGAAGAAACATAAATGAGAAGAACGAGAAACTAAACATCAAGATTGGTGATGAAGAAGTAGATGAAGTTATCGAATTCTGCTTCATAGGCAGCAATATAATCGAAGATATACGGAGCAAGGAAGACATAAAAAGTAGGCTAGCACTGACAAAAAGAGGATTCTTGAGAGAGAAGTCTACTAGTATCAAACATAGGTCTTAATTTGAGGAAGAAATTTCTGAGAATTTACGTTTGCAGCACGACATTGTAAGGTAGTGAAACATGGACGTGTGAAAACCGAAACAGTGGAAAATAGAAACATTTGAGATGTGTTGCTACGGAAGAGTGTTGAAAATTAGGTGAACTGATAAGATTCTCTACAGAATCGGCGAGGAGAGGAATATGTGGAAAAGACTGATAAGGAGAAGGGATAGGATGATACGACATCTGTTAAGACATCAGGAATTAACTCTCATGGTACTAGAGGGAGCTGAAGAGGGTAAAAACTGTAGAGGAAGACAAAGACTGGGAATACCTCAAGCATATAACTAAGAACGTAGGGTGAAAGTGCTACTCTGGGACGAAGAGTTTGACACAGGAGAGGAATTCGTGTCGGAAAGCATCACCCCCCTCCCCCCCCCCCCCCCACACACACACAAAAACTTATTTTCTCAATATGTACGTGTTCCTGGCGGAGATAAAATGATGACATATTTAATCAGGTAAATATGTGAGAAATAGCTACTTACGTGAAGAAAAGCTTCAGCATTTCTCCTAGTAGGCCAAAGCGTTCCACAGAGTGCCCGTGGACCTCACAGATTGCTCTAAGAAGGCAAGCGTGACCATCCATCCCGAAACTCGAAAGGAAATCCTCCACCGCAGCATAAAGAAGTGCTCTGGAAACAGTTTTAAAAGTCTTACTTTCTCACCCCTCAGCAAAATTTATTGCACAATAAATAAAACAGCATTATCGTAGCTTGAAGTAAATGACACTTCATTAAAAATAAAGTCTAAAGTGAGAAATGTGCTTTTGCGTAGTTCACAATCATAATGCACATTTTACGAGTAGTTTAGCCAAAATCGCTCACAATGGTCTCAGAATATATGTCAATTATACCAGCACAACCATTATCCTTCTCGTCACCAATATCATGATTGTCATGTACAACAAGCTGAGAGAGTTGAAAATGTATAAGTCGCCAGATCCGGATGGAATCCCATTTCCGTTTCACAGAGGGCCCTGTTTGCAAATGATCCCTTAATTTGCTTGTATTTATCCCGAATCTCTCGCCCAGCGCAAAGTCCCAAGCGACTGGAAAAAAGGCAGGTTACTCCTGTGTATAAGAAGCGTAAAAGAACGGATCCACAAAGCTACAGACCAATATCCTTAACATAGGTTTGCTACTGAATTTTTGAGAAAATTTTGAGTTCGAATATAATAAATTTTCTTGAGACAGAAAAGCTTCTGTCCATAAATCAGCACGGATATATATTGAAGCGCCAAAGAGACTGGGATAGGCATGCGTATTCAAATACAGAGATATGTAAACAGCTGAATAGACAACAAGTGTCTGGTGCAGTTGTTAGATCGGTTACTGCTGCTACAATGGCAGGTTATCAAGATTTAAATTAGTTTGAACGTGGTGTTATAGTCGCAGCACGAGCGATGGAACACAGCATCTCCGAGGTAGCGATGTAGTCGGCATTTTCCAGTACGACCATTTCATGAGTGTGCCGTGAATATCAGGTATCCGGTAAAACAGCAAATCTATAACATCGCTGCGGCCGGAAACAGATGCTGCAAGAACGTGACAGAAGTACAACTCTTCCGCAAATTCCTGCAGATTTTAATGCTGGGCCATCAACAAGCGTCAGCGTGCGAACCATTCAACGAAACATCAGCGATATGGGCTTTCGGAGCCACAGGCCCACTCGTGTACCCTTGATGATTTCACAACACAAAGCTTTATGCCCCGCCTGACCCAGTCAATACCGACAGTGGACTGTTGATGACTGGAAACATATTGACTGGTTGGGAGAGTCTCGTTTCAAATTGTATCGAGCGGATGGACGTGTCAGGGTATGGAGACAACCTCAAGAGTCCATGGACCCTGCATGTCAGCATGGGACTGTTTAAGCTGGTGGAGGCTCCGTAATGGTGAGGGGCGTGTGCAGTTGGATTGATATTGGACCCCTGACACGTCTGTATACGACAGGTGACAGGTACGTAAGCACCCTGTCTGATCACCTGTATCCATTCATGTCCATTGTGCATTCCGACGGTCTTGGGCAATTGCAGCAGGACATTGCGACACCACACACCCCAGAATTGCTACAGAGTGGCTCCAAGAACACTCTCCTGAGTTTAAACACTTCCGTTGGCCACCAAACTCCACGGATATGAACATTATTGAGCTTATCTGGGATGCCTTGCAACGTGCTGCTCAGAAAAGATCTCCACCACCTCGTACTCTTACGGAATTACGGACAGGCCGCAATATTCATGGTGTCTGTTCGCTTGAGCACTACTTCAAACATTAGTCGAGTCCATGCCACGTCGTGTTACGGCACTTCTGCGAGCTCGCGAGGGCCCTGCGCGATATTAGGCAGGTGTACCAGTTTCACTGAATTTTCAGTGTATAAAGCACGCTCATGCGAAAATCTGATTGCCCTTTTCTTACACGATATCCTGCGGAGCATCAATGGAGGTCAACAGGCGGATTCCATATTCCTACATTTCCGGACAGCGTTTAAAACCTTGCTCCACCGCAGACTGTTAACGAAGTCCGAGCGTACGAAATAGGTTGCCGGATATGTCACTGGCTCGAAGGCTTTTTAAGTAACAGAATTCATTAAGTTGTCCTCCATGGCGAGTATTCATTGGATACAAGGGTATCGTCGGGAGTGGCCCAGGCAAGTGTGATAAGACCGCTCTTGTCCTCAGTATGAATAAATAACCTGACGGACAGGCTGGGCAGTTACCTGCGACTGTTTGCTGGTGACATTGTAGTGTACTGCTAACAAGGGAACCTCCCCATCGCACCCCCCTCAGATTTAGTTATAAGTTGGCACAGTGGATAGGCCTTGAAAAACTGAACACAGATCAATTGAGAAAACAGGAAGAAGTTGTGTGGAACTGTGAAAAAATAAACAAAATATACAAACTGAGTAGTTCATGGGAAGATAGGCGACATCAAGGACTCTAAGAACACAGGAGCGCCGTGGTCTCGTGGTAACGAGAGGTCCTTGGTTCAAATCCTCCATCGAGTGAAAAGTTTAATTTTTTTATTTTCAGTTTATGTGACAAACTATTGTGTTTGCATCACTTTTTTGGGAGTGATTATCACATCCACAAGAAAACCTAAATCGGGCAAGGTAGAAGAATCTTTTTACCCATTCGCCAAGTGTACAAGTTAGGTGGGTCGACAACATATTCCTGTCATGTGACGCACATGCCGTTACCAGTGTCGTATAGAATATATCAGATGTGTTTTCCTGTGGAGGAATCGGTTGACCTATGACCTTGCGATCAAATGTTTTCGGTTCCCATTGGACAGGCACGTCCTTTTGTCTACTAATCGCACGGTTTTGCGATGCGGTCGCAAGACACAGACACTAAACTTATTACAGTGAACAGAGACGTCAATGAACGAACGGACAGATAATAACGATGTAAAAATAAAGAAAGTAAAATTCTCACTGGAGGGAAGACTTGAACCAACGACCTTTCGTTCTGCAGCTGCTCACGCTACCACGAGACCACGGCGCTCCTGAGCTCAAATTGTCCATGATGTTGCCTATGTGGCCCATGGACTACTCAGTTTGTATATTTTGCTTATTTTTTCACAGTTCCACGCAACTTATTCCTGTTTTCTCAATTGATCTGTGTTCAGTTTATCAAGGCCTATCCACCGTGCCAACTTATAACTAAATGTGAGGGGGGTGCGATGGGGAGGTTCCCTTGTAAGTGACGTCGTTGAGTGACAGTAGGAGGATACGGGATGCCTTGGACAGAATTTCTATGTTCTGTGACGAGTGGCAGCATGCCTTACATGTAGAAAAATGTTTGTTAACGCAGTTGTGTAAGAGAGACAAATCTGTAACTTTCCAATACAATGTTAATAATGTGCTGCTTAACACAGTAAAGACGATTAAATGTCCAGGCGTAACGATGCAAAGCGATACGGGCACGTAAGGGCGGTAGTAGGAAAGGCGAAAGATCGACTTCGGTTTATTGTACACTACTGGAAATTAAAATTGCTACACCATGAAGATGTGCTACAGACGCGAAATTTAACCGACAGGAAGAAGATGCTGCGATATGCAAATGATTAGCTTTTCAGAGGATTCACACAAGGTTGGCGCCGGTGGCGACACCTAAAACGTGCTGACATAAGGAAAGTTTCCAACCGATTTCTCAAACACAAACAGCAGTTGACCGGCGTTGCCTGGTGAAACGTTGTTGTGATGCCTCGTTTAAGGAGGAGAAATGCGTACCATCACGTTTCCGACTTTGATAAAGATCAGATTGTACCATATCGCGATTGCGGGTTTATCGTATCGCGATATTGCTGCTCACGTTGGTCGAGATCCAATGACTGTTAGCAGAATATGGAATCGGTGGGTTCGGGAGGGTAATACGGAATGCCGTGCTGGATCCCAACGGCCTCGTATCACTAGCAGTCGAGATGACAGGCATCCTTTCCGCATGGCTCTAAGCGGATCGTGCAGCCACGTCTCGATCCCTGAGTCAACAGATTGGGACGTTTGCAAGACAACAACCATCTGCACGAACAGTTCTACGACGTTCGCAGCAGCATGGACTATCAGCTCGGAGACCATGGCTGCGGTTACCCTTGACGTTGCGTCACAGACAGGAACGCCTGCAATGGTGTACTCAACGACGAATCTGGGTGCACGAATGGCAAAACGTTATTTTTTCGGATGAATCCAGGTTCTGTTTACAGCATCATGATGGTCGCATCCGTGTTTAGCGACATCGCGGTGAACGCACATTGGAAGCGTGTATTCGTCATCGCCATACTGGCGTATCACCCGGCGTCATGGTATGGGGTGCCATTGGTTACACGTCTCGGTCACCTCTTGTTCGCATTGACGGCACTTTGAACAGTAGACGTTACATTTCAGATGTGTTACGACCCGTGTCTCTACCCTTCATTCTATCCATGCGAAACCCTACATTTCAGCAGGATAATGCACGACCGCATGTTGCAGGTCCTGTACGGGCCTTTCTGGATACAGAAAATGTTCGACTGCTGCCCTGGTCAGCACATTCTCCAGATCTCTCTCCGATTAAAAACGACTGGTCAATATTGGCCGAGAAACTGGCTCGTCACAATACGCCAGAGGTGATTGTTCTGGGTACTGATTTCTCAGTATCTATGCACCCAAATTGCGTGAAAATGTAATCACATGTCAGTTCTAGTGTAATATATGTGTCCAATGAATACCCGTTTGTCATCTGCATTTCTTCTTGGTGTAGCAATTTTAATGGCCAGTAGTGTAAAAAATTCCATGATAGTGTTGCTCATCTATAAAGGAGACCGCGTAAATGACACTAGTGCGACCAGTTCTTGAGTGATACTCGAGTGTTTGTGATCCCTACCAGGTGGGACTGAAAGACATCGAAGCAACTCAGATTTGTTACCAGTATGTTTGATCAACACTTGTGTACTGACGGAGATGCTTCGTAAGCTCAACTGGAAATGACTGGAAGGAAAACGATGTACAGTTAGCGTAACACTATTGAAAAAATTGTAGATGCGATATTTGCAGTTGACTGCGGATGGATTCTACTGCCGCCAACATACATTCTGAAGCCCAGGTTAGAGAAATTAGGGCTCACAAGATGGCATATAGATAGTCGTTTTTTCCTCGCTCCATTTGCGAGTGGGACAGTATAGGAAATGACTATTAGTGGTACAAGATACCCTCTGTCATGAGCCACACGGCGGCTTGCCAAGTACGTATGTAGATAAACAACATCAAAATCGTCATCAATCATTTTACATCAACTGTTTGATAAAGTCCTCTTCCGTGCATTACGTCCTCCAGTTACATGTATAGCTCCAGTACGTTTTCTGATGTCGTCTTCCTACCTTCCATTACGTCGTCGTCGTCTCGGTCTTCTCTTATCCATTTTACTGGGTTTTTAGCGTAACATTGTGTAGCAAGGTGCGGTTGCAGAAATGCTTGGGTGTGCCCCATGAACAGGAGTCATAGCCTGGGGTCCCTCAGTCCGCTACTTCCCGTGCCATTTCACTAGGCCAGAACACTACCTTTCCAGGAAGTCACATGCGGCAATACAGCCTCTGACAATCCTACCCAGGGTACATCATCCCTCCAGGACCAGAAGAATTTGGCTAGACACGTGAACAGCGCAAATCACGCATGTCTTTCTTCAGGGCTCCAAAAATATGGAGATCTCATGAGGAGAGAACGGGAATGTATGAAACATGTGTAAGGGCTTCCTAGCGAATCTTCTGCAACCTCGGCGCCGTGTGGGCGGGCATTATTCTGCAACAGGTTGAAGCCGAGCGTCAACATTCCTGGGCGTTTGGACTTGGAGGTGCGCTTCAGTTTCTTGCTAAGTGTCCAAGTGAACAAGTCGAAACGCTCAGAATGTTGTCGGATGGCATCGTTCTGTTGCAGAATAATGCCCGCCCACATGTCACCAAGGTCGTTTCGAGTGTGCCGCAGAAGTTACACATCTCCCATAGTGTCCTGATCCCTTCCCATGCGATTTCCATGCTTCTGTCTCCCGAAGAAAGACATTTGTCGCTTTCGATTTACGAGGGTTGGAACTTTAATAGCGGCAATTATTTATTTACAGCTCGTACAAAATAGATACGTCCAGAATGAGATTTTCACTCTGCAGCGGAGTGTGCGCTGATATGAAACTTCCTGGCAGATTAAAACTGTGTGCCCGACCGAGACTCGAACTCGGGACCTTTGCCTTTCGCGGGCAAGTGCTCTACCAACTGAGCTACCGAAGCACGACTCACGCCCGGTACTCACAGCTTTACTTCTGCCAGTACCTCGTCTCCTACCTTCCAAACTTCACAGAAGCTCTCCTGCGAACCTTGCAGAACTAGCACTCCTGAAAGAAAGGATATTGCGGAGACATGGCTTAGCCACAGCCTGGGGGATGTTTCCAGAATGAGATTTTCACTCTGCAGCGGAGTGTGCGCTGATATGAAACTTCCTGGCAGATTAAAACTGTGTGCCCGACCGAGACTCGAACTCGGGACCTTTGCCTCAGTTGGTAGAGCACTTGCCCGCGAAAGGCAAAGGTCCCGAGTTCGAGTCTCGGTCGGGCACACAGTTTTAATCTGCCAGGAAGTTTCAAAATAGATACGTGTTTCAAGGTTTTACTGACCTTCAAAGTAGTCACCAGCATTGTGTATAACCCGTTGCCAGTGATATGGGAGTCGTACGATACTCTTAGCAGTGTCAGTTGTGTTGACAGTTCGAGCGGCGCGCCCTATTGCCCGACGAATTTGTAGCAGTCCGGAAGCGAATGCAATGAAGTGTTTCCTTCAGTTTAGAAATCGAGCTGAACTCACGAGGGCTTAAGTCAGGGGAGTGCAGTAGTTGATATAGCACTTAGCAGCCCCATCAGTCAAAAAAATCAGTAACAGCTTGCACTGTACGTGCTTGAGCATTGTTCTGCAAAATGATGGACAGGTCCTGCAGAAAGTGTCATCACTTCTGTCTCTATGCTGTTCATTTTTGGAACACAACCTACGACCAGCTTAGAGACAGAAGTATTGACACTTTCTGCAGGACCTGACCATCATTTTGCAGGACAATGCTCAAACACAGTGCAAGCTGTTACTGATTTTTTTGACTGATGGGGCTGCTAAGTGCTATACCACCTACTGCACTCCCCTGACTTAAGCCCTCGTGAGTTCAACTCGATTTCTAAACTGAAGGAAACACTTCACGGCATTCGCTTCAGAACTGCTATTAATTCGTCGGGCAATAGAGCGCGCCGCTCTAATTCTCAACACAACTGGCACTACTAAGAGCATCCTACGACTTCCGCAGAGCTGGCAACGGGTTATACCCAATGCTGGTGACTACTTTGAAGGTCAGTAAAACTTCGAGACACTTATCTATTTTGTGCGAGCTGTAAATAAATAATTGCCACTATTAAAGTTCCAATACTCGTACTTCGGACGAAGAAGTGGACGCTTAGGTAGAATCATAGTTCCATAGGCAACCGCAAACATTTCTCCATGAAGGCACTGACCGTCTTATTTCACAATGTGATAAATGTATTAACTGTTGTGGCTATTGCTTTTGAAATAACAAAGAGTTTACTTACTTTTTTCCATCTGCTTCGTTTTCATTTGACTGTCCCTTATATTTTTTCAAGGTAATGTTTTTGCTAATTTATAGCTGGACAGTGTGGCAGATGATGTGACATACGCTAGTTATTTTTAATGTTTATAGCTTCTGAATTATGACACCGACTATATTCCTTCTTTTGTGACACTGTAAAGACTCTTCGAATAGAACTTCTGTGACATAATATGTGTAACATCTGATCAAACATTATTTGCATAGGTCACAAAAAACGCCAAACTGCTCGCTCTTCGTGGAAGTCGTACCTTGATGTATTTAGTCGTTCAGTGCTGTATTCCAGAAGATACAGGATAGAGCCTACATAGAAGGACGCCAAGTTGCATACGTCTCGGCGAAAGGCAAGGTTCCACATTTTAACCTACTAGAAAGTTTCAGAACAGCACAGTCTCGTCTTACCTCTCGCCTCCGTGGAAGTTGGCGTTGGGCGGCGCCTTGGGCGGCGGCAGGGAGCGGCCGGAGCGCCTCCTGGAGAGCAGCTGGGAGAGGTAGTCGGCCAGCAGCTGACCCGTCATGCGGCCCATGGAGCGCGCCAGCAGCGGCGGCAGCACGCCGTACGGGTTCTGGTTGTCCGTCAGCCCCAGCTTGTCGAAGTCGACTGCAACAGCGCCACTCCCGTCACGCACTCTACAGCTACAACACTACTGGCCATTAAAATTGCTACACCACGAAGATGACGTGCTACAGACGCGAAATTTAACGCACAGGAAGAAGATTCTGTGATACGCAGATGATTAGCTCTTCAGACCTTTCACACAAGGTTGGCGCCGGTGGTGACACCTACAACGTGCTGACATGAGGAAAGTTTCCAACCGATTTCTCATACACAAACAGCAGTTGACCGGCGGTGCCTGGTGAAATGTTGTTGTTCAAAATGGCTCTGAGCACTATGGGACTCAACTGCTGTGGTCATAAGTCCCCTAGAACTTAGAACTACTTAAACCTAACTAACCTAAGGACATCACACACATCCATGCCCGAGGCAGGATTCGAACCTGCGACCGTAGCAGTCGCACGGTTCCGAACTGCGCGCCTAGAACCGTGAGACCACCGCGGCCGGCGAAATGTTGTGATGCCTCGTGTAAGGAGGAGAAATGCGTACCGTCACGTTTCCGACTTTGATAAATGTCGGATTGTAGCCTATCGCGATTGCGGTTTATCGTATCGCGACATTGCTGTTCGCGTTGGTTGAGATCCAATGACTGTTAGTAGAATATGGAATCGGTGGGTTCAGGAGGGTAATACGGAACGCCGTGCTGGATCCCAACGGCCTCGTATCACTAACAGTCGAGATGACAGGCATCTTATCCGCATGGCTGTAGCGGATCAATGCAGCCACGTCTCGATCCCCGAGTCAACAGATGGGGACATTTGCAAGACAACAGCCATATGCTCGAACAGTTCGACGACGTTTACAGCAGCATGGATTACCAGCTTGGAGACCATGGCTGCGGTTACCCTTGACGCTGCATCACAGACAGGAGCGCCTGCGATGGTGTACTCAACGACGAACCTGGGTGCACCAATGGCAAAACGTCATTTCTTCGGACGAATCCAGGTTCCGTTTACAGCATCATGATGGTCGCATCCGTGTTTGGCGACATCGCGGCGAACGCACATTGGAAGCGTGTATTCGTCATACTGGCGTATCACCCGGCATGATGGTATGGGGTGCCATTGGTTACACGTCTCGGTCACCTCTTGTTCGCATTGTCGGCACTTTGAACAGTGGACGTTACATTTCATATGTGTTACGACCGGTGGCTCTACCATCCATTCGATCCTTGCGAAACCCTACATTTCAGCAGGATAATGCACGACCGCGTGTTGCAGGTCCTGTACGGGCCTTTCTGGATACAGAAAATGTTCAACTGCTGCCCTGGTCAGCACATTCTCCAGATCTATGACCAATTGAAAACGTCTGGTCAATGGTAGCCGAGTAACTGGCTCGTCACAATACACCAGTCACTACTCTTGATGCCGGCCGGAGTGGCCGTGCGGTTCTAGGCGCTACAGTCTGGAGCCG
This sequence comes from Schistocerca nitens, assembly GCF_023898315.1. Classification (NCBI taxonomy): domain Eukaryota; kingdom Metazoa; phylum Arthropoda; class Insecta; order Orthoptera; family Acrididae; genus Schistocerca; species Schistocerca nitens. Next base: position 222,631,429 of record NC_064619.1, on the reverse strand, counting down.
AGCGACTGCTACGGTCGCAGGTTCGAATCCTGCCTCGGGCATGGATGTGTGTGTTGTCCTTAGGTTAGTTAGGTTTAATTAGTTCTAAGTTCTAGGCGACTGATGACCTCAGAAGTTGAGTCGCATAGTGCTCAGAGCCATTTGAACCATTTTGAACTACTCTTGATGAACTGTCGTATCGTGTTGAAGCTGCATGGCAGCTGTACCTGTACACGCCATCCAAGCTCTGTTTGACTCAATACCCAGGCGTATCAGGGCCGTTATTACGGCCAGAGGTGGTTGTTCTGGGTACTGATTTCTCAGGACCTATGCACCCAAATTGCGCGAAAATGTAATCACTTGTCACTTCTAGTATAATATATTTGTCCAATGAATACCCGTTTATCATCTACATTTCTTCTTGGTGTAGCAATGTTAATGGCCAGTAGTGTAGAAACTACCTTCCACAGTCCGCATGTTTTATATGCAGGGCACCCACAGTAACTGAAGGTCATGATGAATGAAGATACCGCTGACAGCTGTTAAAACTTGGTTTTAATTGACTACAGTACTGGGCAACGTCAGATGCGACTTACATATTTAAGAACTGAAACATAATAGTAAAATGTACCCCCCCCCCCCCCAAATCCTATGAATCCCTCCAGATCCTCGAGCGCCATGCTCTCCGCCTCGCCTTCTATATACGCCTCCCGTCCCCCACGTGGGTCCTCTATGATCCGATTCCTTTCCCCCATCTGTTCTTTTTCCTCGAACATGTCAGTGTCCTCTATATACCTCCCGCCGACTTGGTTCCCCTCATCCCCTGGTTTCTCATCTCCTCTCCAACCCCCATCCGCTACCGTGCCTTCACCGTTGAGTTTCCCCTACCCTCCACCTCTACACGCTGCATCTCCTTTCCCAAGGTGGCTTCCATCGACTACCCCTCCCAGATGATGCCCTCTCTCCCTCTTTTTATGCCTCCTATCAACTATTATCCTCACCTCCTCCTCCCTGCCTCTGTCCTTTTCCCAGGCTCCCTCTCACCCCTTCCATCCAGTTTTTTCTCCACCTGCCCACTCCTTGACTTCATGCTCTGCCTCGGGACCTTTTTCTTTACCCTCCACTGCCTTCCCACTCCTTGTCGCGTCCGCCCTACCCCCTTTTACTGTCTCTCCATTGGCTGCCCCCCTTTTTTCCTTTCCTCTCCTCCCCCCTTTTTTCCCCTCATCGGTCCGCCCCCGCCCCCCCCCCCCCCCAGTCTACCACAGTGTCTCCTGTAAAGTGCTGTTTTAAGTGCGTGTTCAGTGTTGTGCATCCCCTGTCAGTGTGGTTTTTAACTGTTGCGAACACAAGCTAAGACTGTCGCCGTGTTTTTTAATTGTGCTTGTCTATTTACTATGTGTTTTAATCAGCATCAACGACCCTTTCTTTTTATATTCTCTTAATAATTTTTCGCCTTGTTCCAGTTTTAATCAGTCACCGTTTTATCGCCTGTTCTTATTTTTATGGTGTCTCCTAATTTAGTTTTTTACTTTTCTGTAGGCTGTAGAGTGGCATATTACGCTGCTGCCAGCCCCCCGCCCCCTCCTCCCTCTCTCTGGGGGGATTCGAAATTCATTCAAGGAAAATAAAATAAAATAAAATGTACAGAAAATTTGTGCTAATATGTAGAAACATATTTGAAGGCGTGTACTCGCAAAAATTACATTAATCCATCGCACCGTAGGTGAACCAACGTTCATAGTGAAGGTACTGCCACTGAGAGAATATTGTCAGTATTGAAAGAAACTAGACGAAATAACGGTACCTGGAAAGGTGGTCGAGTTCTTTGCATGTCCAAGAATCTAAGAAAAAGAAACAGTGCTGAAGGCTAAAACCGATTTCGGAGATATAGCTCAGACGCAGTTAACGGTGGATATAGTGTTAGACCCTGGGTACACAGTAGAACATACTAGGCAAGCCTCTTATCTTACCATCTCACACCAGACACGGAAGGCGCAGCTTACAACAGTAGGATCTTCCTTCACTGGTCAGCAGGAAACACTAACATACTAGGTAAACACTCGTAGTACCTATCACGCGGACGTTGAGACGCAGTGTGCGCTGGGTCGCTTCCTTACAATACAGTTATCTATGAAAATAATCAGATTTTGCCAAAATATTGTTGTTGTTGTTGTTGTGCTCTTCAGTCCTGAGACTGGTTTGATGCAGCTCTCCATGCTACTCTATCCCGTGCAAGCTTCTTCATCTCCCAGTACGTACTGCAGCCTATATCCTTCTGAATCTGCTTAGTGTATTCATCTCGTGGTCTCCCTCTACGATTTTTACCCTCCACGCTGCCCTCCAATACTAAATTGGTGATCTCTTGGTGCCTCAGAACATGTTCTACCAACGATCTCTTCTTCTAGTCAAGTTGTGCTACAAACTTCTCTTCTCCCCAATTCTATTCAATTCCTCCTCATTAGTCATGTGATCTACCCATCTAATCTTCAGTTCGAAAGCTTCTATTTTCTTCTTGTCCAAACTATTTATCGTCCATGTTTCACTTCCATACATAGCTACACTCCATACAAATACTTTCAGAAACGACTTCCTGACACTTAAATCTATACTCGATGTTAACAAATTTCTCTTTTTCAGAAACGCTTTCCTTCCCATTGCCAGTCTACATTTTATATCCTCTCTACTTCGACCATCATCAGTCATTTTGCTCCCCAAATAGCAAAACTCCTTTACTACTTTAAGTGTCTCATTTCCTAAACTAATTCCCTCAGCATCACCCGACTTAATTCGACTACATTCCATTATCCTCGTTTTGCTTTTGTTGATGTTCATCTTATATCATCCTTTCAAGACACTGTCCAATATTATTAAGCCTTAAATACAAGTGACTGTACAACTTGTTCTAAACACTACCTTTTATGTGTCTAAAAACTTCCACTTCTTCCAATAGATCAAAACCTGGCCTTTTTCTTTTCTATGGAGATTACAAGATTTTCTGCAAGACATGTGGTACTATTCCGATCTTCCCACTGATGCGACGTTAATGCAGATTTCGTACTTTTTAAATGAATATGTTCCTGGAACCTTTTTACGGAATGTCCTAACAGTTTACAGTGTCTATTTTTCGGGGCACTCATTGCATTTGATACACTAAACACCCTCTGTGTTACTTTTGTAACACACTCTCTATGTCTAACTTTTTCAGCCAGGTTAGAAGAAATGAAATACCCTGGGACAGTATTTTTGGATCTCATACAACGGCCAGTTTTCTCCGAGAGGGAACCCAGATACGGTAGTCCACTTAAAAAAAAAAACCGCTTCATTGCTCTGACCAGTCGGTTAAAGCGTTATACCGTCCCATCTAGATCCCATCTGTGAGACAACATATTTTTTTTCTTTTTTCAATACTACTCTTATTGACAGCATTAATAAACTCTTCTTCATATCCATTTTGATAATCAACGTATTGTATAAGTGCTTATTCTTTTACTTTGGGTCACTTTTGAAAGGAGGACTTGGTTCATACGATTCAGCATAGCTCGAAAAGCAGCATACTTAAGTGGGTAACATGAATCTTTATGAGCAACCCAGTCTGTCGTTATAGGCTTTCTGTAAATGTCAGTTTGCCATTTTTGGATCTCTCACTGACATTAAAAATTGGAAAAATCAGTTCTGCCAATTGCCTTTAACACACGTCTACTGCTACAACACAACTGTTCACTCTATTATAACAACAACATGCAACGGCGTAATACAAAGTCAAACATATCATTTTACACATTCAGTATAAAACTGCCTTCGGCCAGCGACACCTTGCACCCACACCCTCTCAGCCGCTTGCACTGTAGTTGTAAGCACAGTACGCCAGATATGACCTGACATTAGGGTCATGAGCGTTGACCATTTTATCACGATTTTACTCTGTCTGACGTTGGCATTTGTGATTACATATTTTATGTGCCTTCATGAAGACAGGTGTGTTTGCTAAGCATCCAGACTATATTTATTACGATTCTGGTTGTAATAGTTGATAGCTTACTATTACGTAATTTTTTTTCATAAAAATGTACATTTTTCTTTACACATCAATTTAAAGATGATATAATGATTGCAACCGTTAATGGAATAAACAGATATTTGCGATCAGAGACTCTTGCGGTATTTACAAAATTTCATAACATCGGATCGCTGTCACCTTCATAGTGACTATATCACTCTTCATCTGCACAAGAACGTCAAAAATAAAACTGGTAGATACAGTAATTAATAAGGAGCTATTCTTTCGAATTTTGGAAGAAAGAAAACTTGAGTAAAAGAAATTTATACCTTAACTTGAGTAAAAGACGGGACATTTTCAACAGTGATAAGCCGGCCCTGGTGGCCGAGCGGTTCTAGGCGCTTCAGTCCGAAACCACGCGGCTGCTACGGTCGCAGGTTCGAATCCTTCCTCGGGCATGGATGTGTGTGATGTCCTTTGGTTAGTTAGGTTTAAGTAGTTCTAAGGCTAGGGCACTGATGACCTCAGATGTTAAGTCACATAGTGCTTAGAGCCATTTGAACCATTTTCAACAGTGATAGGACACTTCATGTGGCACCAAGGACTCGTCAATTTGGTGATGGATGAAAGTATGAGGGATAAAAGTTGTAGAAGAAGACCAACAGATGAATAAGTTAAGCAGCTTCGAATAGATGTAGGTTACAGTAGTTATTTGCAGACGAAGAGGCTTGAGCCATTGGCACACGGCGCGAGGCAGCTAACATTGACTTGGAGGCATACAGAACATCCAACGTCATGAGACGCAGCACTGTCAAAAAAATAGTTCAAATGGCTCTAATGACTATGGGACTTAACATCTGAGATCATCAGTCCCATATACTTAGAACTACTTAAACCTAACTAACCTAAGGACATCACACACATCCATGCCCGAGGCAGGATTCGAACCTGCGACCGTAGCAGCAGCGCGGTTCCGGACTGAAGCGCCTAGAACCGGTAGCACTGTAAGCACAAGGAACAATGTAGTTAACGTGATTTTGCGTGCTCAGCCTCTCCAGCGCCAGTTGTCTGCTTTACGGGCGTAAAATTCCGACGTTACCTCTTTTAGAACGTACATTTCCTCCGTCGTCCATAAGCTAATTATGCTGTTCTGCCTGTAATATACAGGGCTATTACAAATGATTGAAGCGATTTCATAAATTCACTGTAGCTCCATTCATTGACATATGGTCACGACACACTACAGATACGTAGAAAAACTCATAAAGTTTTGTTCAGCTGAAGCCGCACTTCAGGTTTCTGCCGCCAGAGCGCTCGAGAGCGCAGTGAGACAAAATGGCGTACGTCGTGCTTGAAATGCACTCACATCAGTCAGTCATAACAGTGCAACGACACTTCAGGACGAAGTTCAACAAAGATCCACCAACTGCTAACTCCATTCGGCGATGGTATGCGCAGTTTAAAGCTTCCGGATGCCTCTGTAAGGGGAAATCAACGGGTCGGCCTGCAGTGAGCGAAGAAACGGTTGAACGCGTGCGGGCAAGTTTCACGCGTAGCCCGCAGAAGTCGACGAATAAAGCAAGCAGGGAGCTAAACGTATCACAGCCGACGGTTTGGAAAATGTTACGGAAAAGGCTAAAGCAGAAGCCTTACCGTTTACAATTGCTACAAGCCCTGACACCCGATGACAAAGTCAAACGCTTTGAGTTTCGGCGCGGTTGCAACAGCTCATGGAAGAGGATGCGTTCAGTGCGAAACTTGTTTTCAGTGATGAAGCAAAATTTTTTCTTAATGGTGAAGTGTTTAAACCTCCTCTACCAAGAAACGTGCCAGAACTGCGAGCTCGCATCAACGATGCTTTCGAACTCATTGATGGGGACATGCTGCACCGAGTGTGGGAGGAACTTGATTATCGGCTTGATGTCTGCCGAATCACTAAAGGGGCACATATCGAACATTTGTGAATGCCTAAAAAAACTTTTTGAGTTTTTGTATGTGTGTGCAAAGTATTGTGAAAATATCTCAAATAATAAAGTTATTGGCCGGCCGAAGTGGCCGTGCGGTTAAAGGCGCTGCAGTCTGGAACCGCAAGCCCGCTACGGTCGCAGGTTCGAATCCTGCCTCGGGCATGGATGTTTGTGATGTCCTTAGGTTAGTTAGGTTTAACTAGTTCTAAGTTCTAGGGGACTAATAACCTCAGCAGTTGAGTCCCATAGTGCTCAGAGCCATTTTTTGAATAAAGTTATTGTAGAGCTGTGAAATCGCTTCAATCATTTGTAATAACCCTGTATATGAATAAAAACGCCAATATCAGTGAATATGTAATAAGACAAAAATGGAAGATACACGACCAGTCAGTAAAGATACCTGCTTGTTAAAGTTCACCAAATCAAACAAACTCACTCGTGAAAGAGAAGGCACTTATATTTACATAACATCAAGTACAGAATTATTTTTATTAATTTCGTAAGAAAATTCCACAACCTTTTGGAAGTCGTGAAAAAAAATAGAACTGGACTCAAACCCTATACCAACCTAACCCCGGTTCCGTAACTTGGTGCCTCTACCCAGAATGTTTTTTTTTTTTTCCCTGTAGCTTCCTTATTAGCGATTTTGTATTTTATATTATAGCTTTCTGTACGCTTTAGTTGCCGAAACGTGACTAATTTAATTTAATTCTAATAAATCCTAACAAGAACGACACGTTTTTCATGAATCTTCAATGTGCTGGCACCTTAAAATGGTTTATCTTGATAAATCCGGCTTATAACGCGATAACAACTACATATGAGTATTCTTTCACCACTAATATGACGTTTTCCGTCGTTTTATTGCAACAGACCATACCAATAACAATTCTTTCTCTACGCATTTAATGTACTGTTACTTACAAAAGGCATATAGCCTGAAACAGTGCAGGAACTCGACGTGGCATGGACTCAACAAGTCGTTGGAAGTGTCCAGTAGAAATATTGAGCTATGCTGTCTCTATGCCCTCCATACTTGCGAAAGTGTTGCCGGTGTAGGATGTTGAGCACGACCTGACCTCGCTATTATGACCCATAAATGTTCGATGGGATTCACATCATGCGACGTGGGTGGCCAAGTCATTTGCTCGAATTGTCCAGAATGTTCTTCAACTCAATCGCGAACAGTTATGACCAGATAACATGATATCGTTCACTACGTGATCAAAAGTATCCGGACACCATCCAAAACATACGTTTTTCATATTAGGTCCATTGTGCTGCCACCCTACTGCCATGTACTCCGTATCAGGGACCTCACAAGGGAACCTCCCCATCGCACCCCCCTCAGATTTAGTTATAAATTGACACAGTGGATAGGCCTTGAAAAACTGAACACAGATCAATCGAGAAAACAGGAAGAAGTTGTGTGGAACTATGAAAAAATAAGCAAAATGTACAAACTGAGTAGTCCATGCGAAGATATGCAACATTAAGGAACGTCTCAACACAGGAGCGCCATGGTCCCGTGGTTAGCGTGAGCAGTTGTGGAACGAGAGGTCCTTGGTTCAAGTGTCCCCTCAAGGGAATATTTTTTTATTTTTATTTTCGCAAAGTTACGATCTGACCGTTCATTCATTGACGTCTCTGTTCACTGTAATAAGTTTAGTGTCTGTGTTTTGCGACCGCACCGCAAAACCGTGCGATTAGTAGACGAAAGGACGTGCCTCTCCAATAGGAACCGAAAACATTTGATCGCAAATTCATAGGTCAACCGATTCCTCCACAGGAAAACACGTCTGAAATATTATATACGACACTGGTGACGGCATGTGCTTCACATTACAGGAATATGTTGTCGACCCACCTAACTTGCACACTTGGCGAATGGGTAAAAAGTTTCTTCTACCTTGCCCGATTTAGGTTTTCTTGTGGATGTGATAATCACTCCCAAAAAAGTGATGAAAACATAAGAGTTTGTCACATAAACGGCAACAAATGAATGCAAGTTTCACAGTCGCACAGTTTTCCCTGTGCTCTGTCAAAACATACGTTTTTAACGTTTTCAAGTTTTTCCGTGTGTAGACCGTCAAATCCTGCATGTGTCCAAGCAAATCTGAACATGTCCTGGAATTTTGGAGAGCGAAGTTGATCATGTCTGAGTGCATGAACTTTGATAATTGTCTGAAAATAAAAAATTAAAACTTTTCACTCGAGGGGATTGAACCAGGGACCTTCTGTTCGGTAGCTGCTCGCGGTAACCACGGGACCACGGTGCTCATCAGTGTACATGTACCTTGATGTGGCTTATCTTGGACACGGACTACTCAGTTTGTATATTTTGCTTATTTTTTTCATAGTTCCATACAACTTCTTCCTGTTTTCTCGACTGATCTGTGTTCAGTTTTTCATGGCCTATCCCTGTGCCAACTTATAACTAAATCTGAGGGGGGTGCGATGGGGAGGTTCCCTTGTCAGTAGTAGTCATTAGAAATCTTGAGAGAGCAGAATGGGTCGCTCTGCGGAACTCACGGATTTCGAACATGGTCAGGTGATTGGGTGTCACTTGTGTCACACTTCTATACGCGAGATTTCCACACTACTAATCGTCCCTATGTCCACTGTTTCCGATGTGATAGTGAAGTGGAAGCGTGAACGGACACGTACAGCACGAAAGCGTACAGGCCGATCTCGTCTGCTGACTGACAGAGACCGCCGACACTTGAAGAGGATCATAATGTGTAATAGGCAGACGTCTGTACAGACTATCACACCGGAATTCCAAACTGCATCAGGATCCACTGCAAGTACTACGACAAATATGCGGGAGGTGAGAAAAGTTGGATTTCATGGTCGAGCGGCTGCTCATAAGCCAAACGACGCCTAGCTTGGTGTAAGGAGCGTAAATATTGGACGATTGAACAGTGGAAAAACGTTGTGTGAAGTGACGAATTACAGTACGCGATGTGGCGATCCGATGGCAGGGTGTGGGTATGGGGAATGCCTGGTGAACGTCATCTGCCAGCGTGTGTAGTGCCAACAGGAAAATTCGGAGGCGGTTGTGTTATGATGTGGTCGTGTTTTTCATGCAGGGGGCTTGCACCCCTTGTTGTTTTTCGTGGCATATCACAGCACAGGCCTACATTGATGTTTTAAGCACCTTCTTGCCTCCCACTGTTAAAGAGCAATGCGGGGATGGTAATTGCATCTTTCAACACGATCGAGCACCTGTTCATAATGCACGGCCTGTGGCGGAGTGGTTACACGGCAATAACATCCTTGTAATGGACTGGCCTGCACAGAGTCCCGACCTGAATCCTACAGAAAAACCTTTGGGATGATTTGGGACGCCGATTTCGTGCCAGGTCTCAATGACCGACATCGATACCTCTCCTCAGTGCAGCACTCCGTGAAGAATGGGCTACCGTTCACCAAGAAACCTTTCAGCAACTGATTGAACGTATGCCTGCGAGAGTGGAAACTGTCATCAAGGCAAAGGCTTTGCCAACACCATATTGAATTCCAGCATTACCGATGGAGGGCGCCACGAAATTGTAATTCATTTTCAACCAGGTATCTGGACACTTTTGATCACATTAGTTTGGGAACATAAAGACCACACATAACGCCAAATGGTCTCAACCTGGCGAATATAACCATTTTCAGTCAATGATCGGTTCCTCTGGACCAGAGAACCCAGTCCATTCCATGTAAACATAGCCCACTGGAGACACCACCAGCTTGTACAGTACCTTGTCGACAACATGGGTCCACAGCTTCGTGGGGCCTGCGCCACATTCTAACCCTACCATCAGCTCTTACCAACTGAAATAGCGGGACTCATCTGACCAGGCCATGGTTTTACAGTCGTTTAGGGTCCAATCGAGATGGTCAAGAGCCCAGGAGAGATGCTACAGGCGATTGCATGCTGTTAGCATAGGCACTCGCGTCGGTCATCAGCTGCCGTAGCCCATTAACGCCAAATTTTGCAGCACTGTCCTGTCGGAAACATTCGTCGCGCGTCCCACATTGATATCTGCGGTTACTTCACATGGTGTTGCTTTTCTGTTAGCCCTGATAACCCTACGCAAACGCCGCTGCTGTCGGTCGTTTAGTGAAGCCCGTCGGCCACTGCGTTGTCCTTGGTGAGAGGTAATGGCTGAAATTTGGTATTCTCAGCACACTCTTGACACTGTGGGTGGCTAAATATTGGATTACCTTACGATTTACGAAATGGAATCTTCCACGCGTCTAGCTCCGACGATCATTCCGCGTTCAGAGTCTGTTAATTCCCGCTGTGCGTCCATAATCACTTCTGGGACCTTTCACATGAATCACCTGAATAGAAATTACAGCTCTGCCAATGCACTGCTCTTTTATACCTTGTGTACGCGATACTACGGCCATCTGTTTATGTGTCACCTCAGTGTAAAACCCACCGAACATTGAGTTTTACTGAACACAAGTACATATCGAAGTCTTGCTTTCTGAGGGGTGAAGCTTTCCGCTTTGGCGTAGGGTGCGTTCTTGCTTAACATTGGTTGTACTTTACGTGACACGTTGCGACAATATCGAAGAAATTTTGTTTCACGTGATGAAATGGCTCCTCAGCGAGAAATAGCAGGAAGTGACGTCACAAAACTCGTAGAGCGCTACGTCAGCATTAGCTATCTCGTCCCGTGTGCCGACGGCTTTACACATGGTAGACAAGCGTGGAAAGCTGCACCCTCTTGAACTGAAGACCGCAACAACAACAGAGGCAACCAATCAGGTTCTTCGCATACAAGCCACATAGTTTATTACCTTAAGGTTATGAATGCAGTGTAACTTACTGGTGAAGGGCAAGCTGATGGACATGTTGGAGAGGAACCCGTCTGGGGGGTACCGCACGAAGGGAAGCGACAGCGACGGCGTGATGACGAGCGAGGTGCCCGGCGGCAGGGCTAGGCGGCCGTCGTTGGTGACCCAGAGGAGCCTCTTCTGGCGGGACAGCGTCCGCGACGGCCGAGGGCTGTCTGGGGACCCGGAGGAGGCGTGGGTGGGTACCGCCTGCCACAGCGCGGTCCCCACCACCAGCACGAGCAGCGGCAGCGACGGGGCGCTGCGCGCGGACATGGCCCACCTGCAACACCCAACAACGGCCCCGCTCTACAGCGCTGGCTCCCAACCTCTCTGTCACCCCTAGTAAGGTATGTGCTAAGGTCTGATCAGGGTAGCTCCAGAAAATTGTCGGTAGTTGCCATATTACCACTGTGCAGGAAATTAATATGAAAAGTAATACACAATAACTGTATGCAGTGGACATTTGTTGCAAAATTTTTATATATCTTGACGGTAACAATAACATCACATACTCTGTAGCAATAACAGTAATTAGTTTTATAGAATCTTTGATGGTTAAGAGAGCTGGGCACGCGCAGTAAAAAACCGAGGGGTCGCAGGTAGGTGCCCAGAGAAAGCACACGTGTGCAAACAGCTTTAAGGCAGGAGTCGCAGCTAGGTGCCCGGAGGAAGCAGACTTGTGGTGACAGCTGTAAGGTAGGTCGCGCTCGCTGCCCCAGACCAAACCTTAGCACGTAAATGAGAGAAGATATATAATGATTGCAATTTGGTTTTGTTAGATAATATTCAGAGTTAGGATTTGTAGGTCCAAGGTTTGACACAGTAAGCGTTTGGTACAATTTTTGTAAGAGTGTTTCGTGCTACGATAGGTTTTGTGTATGACTTAAAAATTTAACAATATATATATTGAAATCAACTTTGGGTTTCTAACAGCCTGAATCATAATCCAAATCCTTTGCTTAAACTGAATATGAAAATGAGTAGTAGAGTAAAGTTACCCACCAATGAAAGAACCAAGTAAACATCAGGGCCAAAAGTTAATTTTCCATTACCATCTTAATGCCATTGCACAAACGGCATTATTCTCTTAAATTTTATTGTTAAGTCAAATACATGTTGCATTTCTGGCAAAATGGAGGAGTGCAAGAAACAAGTTCACAGACGCAGTCAGATACAGGTTTGCTGAATAATTAATTTAGAACAATCTTATCACTGATACTTTCACAGAATAAAAGGATACAATTTTCGTTAGATACTTTCACCATGAGGACAATCAGGTATTAGCTACTACCCCTTTTTCTCCACTTACCATTTTATTGTATTGTATGGAACTGGGGACCTAGAAACGACGGAGAGGCTTCGTCCCCGCCGTAGCCCTCATTCGTACACAACCCCACAACAGGCTACAGCAGTCCACTCACCCCACGGCCGCCCCACTCTGAACCCAGGGTTACTGTGGGGTTCGGCCCCCACCAATGGACATTCCCCCCCCCCCCCCAAATGTTTGCGTTGTAGAGTAATTATGGTGTACGCATACGTGGAGACAGTGTTTGCGCAACAGTCGCTGACATAGTGTAACTGAGGCGGAATAAGGGGAACCAGCCCGCATTCGCCGAGGCAGATGGAAAACCGCCTTAAAAACCATCCACTGGCTGGCCGGCACACCGGACCTCAACACTAATCCGCCGGGTGTATTCGTGCCGGGGAACGGCATGCCTTCCCGCCCGGAAAGCTGTGCATTAGACCGCACGGCTAACCGGACGGGCGTCCTCTTACCATAGTCTAACTAAACTTTTATTTTTAAAATGACGAAAGGGAAACGCTGCGCTCGGTTTTAAACAATGGTAAGGGACAGCTAAAGGAAAACAGAGTTATTGTGTGTAAAACATCAGTAATGTGCTTTGTCGATATTATTTATGTTTAGGAATTCAAAAATCAAATGGCTCTGAGCGCTATGGGACTTAACTTCTGAGGTCATCAGTCCCCTAGAACTTAGAACTACTTAAACCTAACTAACCTAAGGACATCACACACATCCATGCCCGAGGCAGGATTCGAACCTGCGACCGTAGCGGTCGTGCGGTTACAGACTGTAGCGCCTAGAACCGCTCGGCCATCACGGCCGGCGTTTAGGAATTGAAATCCCATGAAGTCAAGATCCTAAATGAAATCTTCTGTGTTTGTGTTGACTACTAGTTTCGGCTAACAATCTAGCCATCCTCTGATCATAAGACTTTCTTGATTAATGCTGGTACCATTAGAGCTTTACACTTCGTTAAAATCTTTCTTAAAATGACGAAACCCACATGATGGAAGACAGCTTTTCATCGTTCGTGATAATCTTTCAATTTCACTTTCCACGACAATTACAAGCTATTATTAATCATGTCATGTGTGGATGTTGTCATTTTAAGAAAGATTTTAACGAATGAAATGACACAACTTCAGAGACTTTACTGGTCTCATACAGATATGATTTTATGTATATAGACTGAAGCGGAGAGTGAAAATTTGCGTCAACGCCGGGAATCGAACCCGGGACTCATGTGTATTACGCACGTGTGTTAACCACCAAGCCATCTCAGGACAGCAGTTCACTGACCTGGGAGGATTACCGTGGCAAGCCTCGCTCCTCGATCCAAATTCTCACTGTACCCCATTGTATTGTAAATTCCCCCTTAGACACGAACAAAATTGCTGAGGCTCTCCATGTTCTGGAGTAGCACCTAAGCGTCGATAGTGAAACGCAGGTGCAGGTACTTTTACAAATGCAGTGACACAGATTCAGAGACTTTATTTTTCTCATACAGATATGATTTTGTGTTTATACTAGACTGTGGCGGCTGTGAGAATTTGGGTCGAGGAGGGAGGCGTGCCAGGGTAATCCGTGCGGTTGTCTGAAGGTGGCTTACTGACAAGGGAACCTCCCCATCGCACCCCCCTCAGATTTAGTTATAAGTTGGCACAGTGGATAGGCCTTGAAAATCTGAACACAGATCAATCGAGAAAACAGGAAGAAGTTGTGTGGAACTATGAAAAAAATAAGCAAAATGTACAAACTGAGTAGTCCATGCGAAGATATGCAACATTAAGGAACGTATGAACACAGGAGCGCCAAGGTCCCGTGGTTAGTGTGAGCAGTTGTGGAACGAGAGGTCATTGGTTCAAGTGTCCCCTCAAGTGAATAATTTTTTATTTTTATTTTCGCAAAGTTATGATCTGCCCATTCGTTCATTGACGTCTCTCTTCACTGTAATAAGTTTAGTGTCTGTGTTTTGCGACCGCACCGCAAAACCGTGCGATTAGTAGACGAAAGGACGTGCCTCTCCCTTGTGAGTAACACACCAGCCTGGTAAGCACGAGACCCGGATTCGTTTCCCGACATTGGTACAAATTTTTACTCGTCGCTTCAGTCTATATATATATAAAAAAGATTTTCACGATGTGTGAATCCGTAATGCCATAAACACTAATCAAGAATGTTTTATGATCAGAAGATGGCTAGATTGTTGGCCAAAACTAGTAATCAGTCCAATATATAAATTACAAGTGTGATCTTCTCTTCATGGGTTTTCAATCCCTAATATAAACAAAAAGTTTACAACAGATCGCGTATCCCCTTGTTGACGACGTCGACAATTTTGTTTATCCATGTTAGTTGTCAAGCTCCACAATTAACGTAGAAATGGCGGCTCTACCTAGTTTCACAACCTCGCGAATTGCAACTTTGTCAGGAAGTGTGCATGTAAACAGTGATAAGTGCCAAAAACATGTCTGCCAGTAGCAGCAGCGCTTCCGGTGTTCGTACCAGGAAAACGCTTTTCAGGAACGATTTGAAGGAATCTGAGGATGATGCGGATGGCTAAGACTCAGAGAAAGGTCCTGAACGCAAGTGCGCTTCAAAATTTGTTGCTAACCACGTAAATCTGAACATTTATTTAAGCACGTCGACAACGTTAAATTATGTCCCTTACCATATTTTGCGTGTATTCACGTGACATGATCATGGTAGAAATGTTACCGGCTTTCCTTAACTTTGTGTGTACTCCCTGTAGTAAGATGCATCCTAAAATTAATTTTATATTATGCTGAATCAAACATTAATTTTGTGGTTGTTATACTGCATCATTGCAAAAACTGTCAATGCAAACCTGATTCTAAAAAACTGAAGCAATTTGGACCTTTTAAATTTGTATGCTTGAGAAGTTTCACAATAATATTTCGTTAATTTAGCTAGCAAGTGAGCAGTGGTAAGCCAGTGCTAACCCACATTAAGTGCGTTATGTTTGCAAGCAGACAGTGTTAAATACCATTGACGAATTTTTGAGAATAACAGTTTGGTTAGGATTTTCCACTTTAAAAATATGTCGTTACATTAATGTATATGAATGCACTGACTTATCTGAATCAAAGACTCTCATTGCATTTATTCCAAATACCTTATTTATTAGATTTTATTGAAACTTTACTGCGCAATTTCTCAAAACAACCAACGTGTCTCTTATTATTGTTAATTAGTGTTCAAGCGATATTTACTTTTTATCGGCATTTTCTTAATGAATGAGTGAGACAGTTGGTACAGATCATGTGTAGCATTTTTTTATAGAATTCTGAAGAAATTCTCGGTGTATCACAAGTTCTACCTGCAATTTTATCTCAGAACTATCTTCTTTGAGGGTAGACACTTGTCACAAAACAAGCTTCCTCTGTCATACTTGGTTCACCCACACGCTGCACCCCCATATACAGTCAAGTTAAAATGCATGAACTAGACAAGCTGTTCGTAAATCATTTGACACCTGGACTCCTTACTCCTGAACTGGCACACAGTGGAAGACTTGAGGCTGCCAGTCTTATGTGTCTGGCCACCCACTATTAATAAGCAAGCCTTACAGTAGTGTAGGAACCATTACATATTTACCGTTGCGTTGTATTATCACTTAGCTCCTTTATGTGTTGTGATGTGAATAATGAAGCAACTTCTGGTACATTTCAGGAACTGATTACAGCTGAAAGAAGTAACTTTCATGACATTCTTAAAAGCATACATCGCAAATTTCCTCTCATAGATGTATGGGAGCAAGTGCAAGTATAATAGGACTTTGTGAGGAAGATTTTATTTACATACGTACTCTTTTAAAAGCTGTAACCTCCACCACATTGTGTCATGTGTTAACACTGGCACTTGAGAAGAACGTTGTTAATTGTAACTTACGTAATCAGTATTACAGTCTAACGAAATAGTGATAACAGTTCTGCAATTTCAAAAAGAATTTAGATTCGTGACGAAATACAGTCGAATAGTTTTTTCTTTTACCCCTCAGGAAATTTCATTTCCCTCAGAGGTAAATGAAATTACCCCCCCCCCCCCCCAGCCGGCCGCGGTGGTCTCGTGGTTCTAGGCGCGCAGTCCGGAACCGCGCGACTGCTACGGTCGCAGGTTCGAATCCTGCCTCGGGCATGGATGTGTGTGATGTCCTTAGGCTAGTTAGGTTTAAGTAGTTCTAAGTTCTAGGGGACTGATGACCACAGCTGTTAAGTCCCATAGTGCTCAGAGACATATTTTGAAATTACCCCCAGGTTGGGAACCACTGCTCTAGGGTAACACTTTCCATACACAGAGGCCACTTTTGGAGTGACAGTGCACGTAAGTATGAGGAACGGGGTTCTTCATGGTAATGTTCGCCAATTGTGCAATATTACTGAGTGTACAATGTTTTTGACATTCATGATAGTGGTGAAGGGATTTTACCTGGCAGCTTCTCTGAACGTGTCACGCAACGAATTTCATATTGTTATATGCACATCCTCATGGTCAATGTAGTCAACCCTTTTGTACTACATCATAACTGCAGACAGTATTCAGTACTACCATTGACTGCCCTGATAAGTACTTCTTCTGTTCTTTGTCTTTTATTACGGTGATGGTCCAGATATTTTTCTGCTGCCTTAAAAGCGTCCTAGCTGGCTCGGGCGACATAAAAGTTTACTTGAGAGGTCCAGGGGGTGGGAGGGGGGGGGGGATCTAGAAAGATGTTCAAAGATGAAAGTTGTGTTACAGAGCAGGTAGGCACACAGAAAACACTTGTGCTCACCTCTTCACTCTGGACGGCCCAAGAGCTGGCCCGTCTGTCATGAAACTCAAATGTATGATGCCTAAAGAGATCCTTTTGGAAAGTTAAAGTGTATATCCTGGTGCAGACACCAGAATGGCTGAGGCGGACCTGCTGTTACTCTGCGATCTCGGCACGGAAGAATTTTAGTTTAAAATATTTGCAGCGGTCTCTCTGATAGACTCACAATAATTATCTCTGTATAATGTGTTCTTTCACTCATGTACCTACATGTATACCGCTCGACAGGCCTGGGTTATAAACCTGCCATGGAGTGGGAGAGGTTTTCTGCCTTCCTTCCCATGCCAAGCTATCATTGGTCAATAGTGGCAAAATTCGCGGGGAGTAGAAGTTTGTTTAACTTATTTACAAAATTATTATTGGACGGACTTTGCAAGGCCTGCTGCAATTGGCCGGCGAGATTCCTATCTTGGCAGAAACGTCCAGGGGGTAAGAATTGGTGAGGAGGACCTGCTGTTACTCTGCGATCTCGGCACGGAAGAATTTTAGTTTAAAATTTTTGCAACGGTCTCTCTGATTGACTCACAATAGGATGTCTCTACTTTAGTACTGAGTACAGAGTGTGAGCTGGACTCAGAATTTCCAGCCGTTACTGCTTCTGCCTTCCACATTCAAGTTGTATGCCAGCGGCAGGAATGAACCGTCGATGCAGTCACCGAGTTGACGGGGATGCGATGCTAGTTAACTTTCATCAAGAGCTAACTGCACAGTTTTAACTTCCACAGCCAGCTAGTTGCTTCCATCATGCACTTTGGCGTTTCTACTGGTGTTCGTACTTACACTCCTGGAAATTGAAATAAGAACACCGTGAATTCATTGTCCCAGGAAGGGGAAACTTCATTGACACATTCCTGGGGTCAGATACATCACATGATCACACTGACAGAACCACAGGCACATAGGCACAGGCAACAGAGCATGCACAATGTCGGCACTAGTACAGTGTATATCCACCT
Source organism: Schistocerca nitens (assembly GCF_023898315.1). NCBI lineage: Eukaryota > Metazoa > Arthropoda > Insecta > Orthoptera > Acrididae > Schistocerca > Schistocerca nitens. The sequence continues at coordinate 222,613,551 of NC_064619.1, read as the reverse complement.
TTCGCAGCAATGCAGGCTGCTATTCTCCCATGGAGACGATCGTAGAGATGCTGGATGTAGTCCTGTGGAACGGCTTGCCATGCCATTTCCACCTGGCGCCTCAGTTGGACCAGCGTTCGTGCTGGACGAGCAGACCGCGTGAGACGACGCTTCATCCAGTCCCAAACATGCTCAATGGGGGACAGATCCGGAGATCTTGCTGGCCAGGGTAGTTGACTTACACCTTCTAGAGCACGTTGGGTGGCACGGGATACATGCGGACGTGCATTGTCCTGTTGGAACAGCAAGTTCCCTTGCCGGTCTAGGAATGGTAGAACGATGGGTTCGATGACGGTTTGGATGTACCGTGCACTATTCAGTGTCCCCTCGACGATCACCAGTGGTGTACGGCCAGTGTAGGAGGTCGCTCCCCACACCATGATGCCGGGTGTTGGCCCTGTGTGCCTCGGTCGTATGCAGTCCTGATTGTGGCGCTCACCTGCACGGCGCCAAACACGCATACGACCATCATTGGCACCAAGGCAGAAGCGACTCTCATCGCTGAAGACGACACGTCTCCATTCGTCCCTCCATTCACGCCTGTCGCGACACCACTGGAGGCGAGCTGCACGATGTTGGGGCGTGAGCGGAAGACGGCCTAACGGTGTGCGGGACCGTAGCCCAGCTTCATGGAGACGGTTGCGAATGGTCCTCGCCGATACCCCAGGAGCAACAGTGTCCCTAATTTGCTGGGAAGTGGCGGTGCGGTCCCCTACGGCACTGCGTAGGATCCTACGGTCTTGGCGTGCATCCGTGCGTCGCTGCGGTCCGGTCCCAGGTCGACGGGCACGTGCACCTTCCGCCGACCACTGGCGACAACATCGATGTACTGTGGAGACCTCACGCCCCACGTGTTGAGCAATTCGGCGGTACGTCCACCCGGCCTCCCGCATGCCCACTATACGCCCTCGCTCAAAGTCCGTCAACTGCACATACGGTTCACGTCCACGCTGTCGCGGCATGCTACCAGTGTTAAAGACTGCGATGGAGCTCCGTATGCCACGGCAAACTGGCTGACACTGACGGCGGCGGTGCACAAATGCTGCGCAGCTAGCGCCATTCGACGGCCAACACCGCGGTTCCTGGTGTGTCCGCTGTGCCGTGCGTGTGATCATTGCTTATACAGCCCTCTCGCAGTGTCCGGAGCAAGTATGGTGGGTCTGACACACCGGTGTCAATGTGTTATTTTTTCCATTTCCAGAAGTGTATTTTTTCGGGTTCTTTCTTTAACCACTAACACTTTTGACAGTCACTAAGGATATCCGGAACTTAGTTTCACAATCATGCTTTTATTGTGTTCTCCCACCCATGCGAAGGTTAGATTTCATAATCACACTCCCTTATCCATTTATTAAATGTTCACATACATATCTCTGTGAGTGGTTATATGCTGATGCTTTATAGTAATAAACCAAACTGTTGTAGTGACCACTTGTTTCTGTTGTAGACAAATGAGCCCTTCATCAATATATCCATAGATGGGGCCGTAGTATCAGGTTTCCGCCAAAAAGACGTTTCCATTGCGTGTCATTATTTTCCTTCTTAAATCTGCATGGTCTTATGGGGAGCTTCCTTTCTCTGTAGGTCACCAGGTGACTGGACTTACAGCATCTTAGGGGTATGTTAAGCAGCTCATCAGCACCTCACATGGGAATTTGTGGGCCCTCAATCAGGATTTTCGAAGTCTGGTACCCTCTGAGTTTTACTGATCGTATTTTAGCCAGAAAATTGGCATTTTAGTGCTTGATTCGGCCACCCCTGTCAATTTTCCTTCAATAAGACGTTTCCGGTGCGTGACATTATTTTCTTTTTTAAATTTGCGTGATCTTATGCAAATCACTAGGGTTCGAACTTTAAGTATCTTAGGGGTATGCTAAATAGCTCAAGCGACACCTCACAGGGTGTACAAGGACAGGACATAATGTGAAGTCAATTTTTAAGAAAGGTACTTTTTGAAGAGAACTGTCTTCCAGGTAACAGAACAAACACTCGCTTTTGACGATGACATGGATATAGTCGTAAGAACTCTGAGGGCAACAGAGGTGAAATTCATAGCACTTAAATAGGCCAGTAGGATTATGGGATCGAATATTAAATAGAAAAAACATAAAATACAGGTAAAAGCACGTAAAGAGAACACGCCACCTCAATAACTACGGGCAATTATACTTTAAGAGACAACTGTCTAGTTTCAGTAGCTCAGATCGACAGTCACACTCTCAAATGAAATCTCTTATTAAATTGAAAAGAGGCTAACAGTAGCAAACAGAGCTTATTTTGCATTGTTAAACTATTTTATTCAAGGCTCTTAACTCATATCACCAAATCAACAATTCATAAAACATAAGAACAGTGCTGAACTTGTCAAAGTGGAAGATAGAGGAGGACGTACAATCATGATTTCTACACTGTATTAGAAGAACACTGAAATCAGCCAGACAGAGCTGTACAGGGGTCATGGCATGGATGAGTATTACAGATGTGGCCAGAAGAATATTAAATGGAAATCCAGAGGGTCAAAGATGATCATATAGTCACAGGTATGCAAATGATAAATGTAGGTGGATGTAAGCTTTCAGCACATGTAAGTAGAGACACTATGGAAAGAGGAGGAGTTTCCATATATGTTAAAATCTGTCACAATGTGAAAAATTTGGAAAATAAAATATTTTGCGTAGAGCAACATATAGAAGCATATGCCTGTGAGCTTAAACTAAAGAATTGAACTTTTATAATTGTAGCTGTGTATAGATTTTCAACTATTTTTGAAAAACTTGGATTCTTTGTTGTGCTGTCTGTCAGACAGAGGAAAGCAAATTGTTGTTTGCGGGGATTTCAATGTAGATTTTCTGAAAGTGGCCAATAGAAAGCTTGACCTTGAAGTATTACTTGGTTCTTTCAATTTGATGCCAGTTATTGATTTTCCTACTCAGGTGGTACAGGAAAGCAGCACACTGATAGATAATGTTTTCATAGACCAAGATAAATTTAATGAAATAAAAACTTTTCCTGTTAAGAATGGTCTATCTGATCATGATGCGCAGGCAGTTACAGTATATGATATAGCTCTATACAGTAAGGCAAAACATTCCTCCAAAGTAGTGTGTTCAATTAACGATTTAACGACTGAAAATTTTAGGGAAAGCTTGCAACAGTTGGACTGGGATGAGGTGTATGGGGAACATGATGCTAACTTAATATTGAACCTATTTCATGATATCTTTGTGAGTATATTTGAAAACAATTTCCCTAAGAAAACAGGAAAATATAATTGTAAGAAACCATGTAAAACGCCATGTCTTACTAAAGGAATAAAAATATCTTGTAAACAGAAAAGGGAAATGTATCTTATAGCTAGGAGGAGTAATGATTGCAAAGCAGTGCAAAATTGTAAATTCTACTGCACTGTATTTAGAAAAGTAATTAAAAAGTCCAGAAGTATGTGCATTATGTCTGAGATTAGCACATCTGATAAAAAAATTAAAACAATATCGAATATTTTAAAATGAGAAACAAGGCAACTGAGAGCACAGGACGACTGTATTTCTATCAAACTCGATGAAAAGTTTGTTAACAAGAAGTCAGAAGTAGAAAACATTTTTAATTATCATTTTTTAAGTGTTGTAGAGAAAATAACATCCAGCTATTCATCAGAAAATGCAAGGCAGCATATGGAAGTGGGAATACCTATGCAATTTCATAAAATTGAAATTCAACCCACCTCTCCTATTGAAATTAGGAAAAAAATAAATTCATTCAAAAGGAAAAGCTCACATGGAATTGATGGAGTTTCAAACAGAGTACTAAAAGCTTATTCCCAACAAATAAGTAGGATTTTCAGCCACATATGTAATAGCTCACTGAAACAGGGCATTTTTCCAAATAGACTGAAATATGTTATTGTTAAACCATTGCATAAAAAAGGGGATAGGTGTGATGCTAACAACTATTGCCCAATCTCACTTCTAACAGCTTTATCCAAAATTATTCAAAAAGTAATGTATTCAAGAGTAGTATCACATATTTGTAAAATTGAAGTTCTAACAAAATGTCGGTTTGGTTTTCAAATAGGGTTTTCAACAGAAAATGCTGTATATACTTTCACTGATCAAACATTGAATGCATTGAATAACCGAACATTACCCACTGGGATATTTTGTGATCTCTCAAATCCTTTTGATTGTGTGAATCATGATATTCTTCTAGATAAACATAAGTATTGTGGTATGAAAGAGACAGTGCACAAATCGTTTGGTTCATAATTAACTGGAAGAATGCAGATGGTTGAAATCAACAATACAGATAGTCTACAAAAATCAGCAAAATCCTCTAGAATGGTGTCCCACAATGTTCAGTCTTGGGTCCTTTATTGTTCAATATATACCTTAATAACTTGCCACTCTGTATTCATGAAGGTGCAAAACTAGTTTGATTTGCTGATGCTACAAGTATAGCAATCACACCCAACAAGCAAGACTATGCTGATGAAATTGTAAATAATGTCTTTCAGAAAATTATTATGTGGTGCTCTGCACATGTACTCTCACTACTGTGAATGGCATAAGACCATTGATAAATACGGACTAAGATCAGAAGTCTGTTGCTAAGGCAGACCATTCAGAATTTCTGAAATTGAATTGGAAGAAACACATCACTGATCTGCTGAAACGGTTAGGTTCAGCTACTTATGCTATTAGGGTTATTGCAAATTTTGGTGATAAACATATCAGTAAATTAGTCTACTATGCCTGTTTTCCTTCAATACTTTCATATGGCATCATATTTTGGGGCAATTTGTCATTAAGAATGGAAGTATTCATAGCACAACAGTGTGTCATCAGAATAATAGCTGGAGCCCACCTAAGATCACCTTGCAGACATTTATTTAAGGAACTCGGGATATTCACAGTACCTTCGCAATACATATATTCACTTATGAAATTTGTCATTGACAAATCGTCTCGATTCAAAAATAACAGTGAAATGAGTGGCTGCAACATTAGAAGAAAGGATGATAATCACTATTCTGGATTAAATCTCACTTTGGCACAGAAAAGGGTGAATTATGCTGCCACAAAAATCTTTGGTCATTTGCCAAATAGCATTAAAAGCCTGACACAGTCAACCAACATTTAAAAGTAAATTAAAAGAATTTCTGAATGATGAGACCTTCTACTCAATAGATGGGTTTATATATATAAAGAAGAAACTGTAAAAAAATATTTTGTGTAAAGAAAACTTATGTTAAAGTGACACGTTCCACATCATTACGGAATATCATATTCATGATCTATGGAACAAGAATTAATCTATGTATGTATGTATGAGGTCGACCAAGAACCAGATGGAGAGATGGAGTCATAATGATCTGTAGAAAATGGGCTGTAGGTAATGCTGCCACAAAAATCTTTGGTCATTTGCCAAATAGCATTAAAAGCCTGACACAGTCAACCAACATTTAAAAGTAAATTAAAAGAATTTCTGAATGATGAGACCTTCTACTCAATAGATGGGTTTATATATATAAAGAAGAAACTGTAAAAAAATATTTTGTGTAAAGAAAACTTATGTTAAAGTGACACGTTCCACATCATTACGGAATATCATATTCATGATCTATGGAACAAGAATTAATCTATGTATGTATGTATGAGGTCGACCAAGAACCAGATGGAGAGATGGAGTCATAATGATCTGTAGAAAATGGGCTGTAGGTAATAGAAAGCTCGACTGCTGGATCCCGGAAAAGAAGAAGAAGACGTTGAAAGTAACATAATTTCTCTACATTATCTCTTTCAACCTCTTTGCACTTGTTTCATCCCTCGACAAGCATCCAGATTCGACCTGGAAAAAGATTTATAGCGTCTTGCACATCCACTCTTGCTACGCCGTAGCAGCCTCTCATCAGAGGCAAACTTGGATTCGTGCATGTCCTCCTTCATCGGACCAAAGGGGTAAAAATCACTTGTGTTAGGTCAGCACTATATAGCAGGTATCCGAGCAACTCAAATTCGAGATTTTGAATGCACTGAATTGTTTTCTCAGCTGCATGGGGCCCGGAATTATCCTTAACCAAAATCACAGTTTGTGGAAGCTTCGCTCTTCGTTTTAGGCGAATCCGGCTGGGACTCATACGTCACCCTGGACACTGCACAAAAGCTGACTAGCGATGGTGGGCTCTCGCCAGACGCCGTGGCCCGCGCCAGGCGTCGCGCTCGGGATCTCTACGATTCTGCCCTCAACTATGGTGTGAGGCCTTTGTCTAGCGACCAGCATCGCCAGTATCAAAGAACTTCGGTTCGTCTAACAGCATTGTCACGTCATATGATAGAGAAGATCCGCCAAGGATTGGACTTGGATTTTATCGGACTTGGACGACTGAGCTATTTGCGTATGACGACTTGGCTGTGGATTTCTAGGCTTGTTCTGTTAACAGGTTAAAATCTTATTGTATTGTGTTTCACTTGTGAATAAATCAGAATATTCTCGAAGTTGTATGAAATACTTCAGTGGTCGTATCCTCATTGCCACTGAAGTATTCGAAACTACTCGGCATCCACACGTATTATAAAAACATGTGTTCGTATCTGTGTAAGTGTATGTTCCACAAATCCTCTTAAACCACTGTACTGATTTCAACCAAACTTGACACACATATCCCTTACTGCCAGGCAACAATCGCTGTCGGAACCACCTACCTATCATAGCTCAGGAGATATGATGTCATAAACATTGTGATGCGTGAAAAACTGCCGCATCAGTATGACGTTTAAATTTATTACTTTTGTGCTATTAACTGTATTCGCCTTAAATTTCAAAGGTGTTTTCGCTAGTACAGGTAAATGAAATTTTTCAATTACTTCACTGCTGACACACTACACTTTTTGTTTTTGTTTCTAATAGAAAATTTGCAAAAAAATACCGGGTTTGTCAGCTAGTCTACTCTAATTTATGCACAACTAAGTGCAATGCAATAACGTCATAACCTTTCCATGCCGAATCGAAATCGAATAGAACCAAAACAAAATATGAGCGTTTAACCAGAAAGCCCAGAAATCCACAGCCAAGTCGCAGCACGCAAATAATAGAAAGTAGCAGTCTGGTAAATTGCAAGTCGAAAGCATGCCAGATCTTCTCTGTCAGTCAGATGACGTCATAAGACTGCCGAAAGATACGAAGACCTTCTCCGTGGCGACGACTGAATCTGAGCCTTCATCACTATTGGGCCGGGATGCTCATTCTTGTAGCATCTTCTGACCTGACGTTTAGGCCTTCGTAATGAGGCATTTCTCTGGGAATGGCTGCATACTCAAGAACTTTTAACATGATCTAAAACTTCCGTGAAAGTCTAGGGCCGTATGTGAGTTGATCTGAGTTACTGTTCATGACTTATTATCGAATACGGAGCATTACACTCAATGCATCGTCCAGTAGCACGCAGTACCCAGCAAGCCCAATGAATGCTCAGTTTAGGATCCTGTACCACTATGTAATATTTATACCAAAGATTTGGAGCATCCTGAACAAGATGCCATCTTGGAACTCACAAATCCTCAATTCCTTCTCAAGCGCCCAAATACCCATGATGAAAGTTTCTTCCACCAGAAGAGCCCGAACTAGCTAGCAAAGGATTGAATGTCGTAACGCATGCGTGCGTTGGCCTCTTGGAGTTAAGTCTGAAACTTAAAGTGCAAACTACCGAAATCCTCTACATATGACTAGCAGAGATACCATCAGAATGATCACAAGGCAGGACCAAAGCGGAGATACTGCAAGAGCGAGTAGTCGATACGACGTGTTGTTAAAGTCGCGACCAGGTTACTTAAAACCAAATAGTGTGGTCACACGGGAGACTGCAGGTGAGCGGAAAGAAGCGCGTAATCCAACCGCGCTTTCGTTGCGCAACCATATTAGCTTACGCCAGGGAAATCTGAGTAAAGAATCAAGCAACATGAGGGAAAAACACATGTTATATTTTGTCGCGATAAACCAGGTGTGAAAGTATGGATAACTGTGTATGAAACCAAACACAACCACCGGCCAATTATCAACAGGTGTGGGTTGTGTACATTGTGTGTGATGTGAAGTATAAATTTCTATCAGCACAGTGGTACAATAAGAAAAATGCGGAACTGCATTAAATAACCACATATGTAAAATGTTTTAGCAAAAATAACACGCAAAGAATCCATGTTGTGACTTGTGACAACCCAATTTAACAGGTAACCTTTACAAGACAAGGCAGTCATGCTATCTCTGAATATTAGTACCCATATCTTAATGCGATGGCTGGTATCAGTCTTCATCAGTATTATGGGAAACTCAGAATTGGAAAAGGAAGCAATGAGATTTCATCTTGCCAAAACTATTGTCAGCAGTAGCGGAAAAAGCATTGTGATCCTTGAATTGGAGAAAGAGATTAACTTAGTGGTAATAAAACAGCCCTGAATCACCTTCTCTTTGTTGATGTTAGATTATTGTTTGCTCCGAATACAGATAAATTTCAACAACAAGTGAAAGTTAAAAGAAATCATGATAACTGTTTACTTAAATAAATTTGTGTTTTCCCGGCTAAAGTGTTATGTTTTTATGGTTTGGCTCCTTACCACTCCCAGCTCTTTGCTTTCTAACTTATTGCAATAGTGGCCTGTAATACTACTTGCGTAACTAGTGATGTGCTTAAATTTAGTTCATTTAGCTTCACAAAAATACCAATGTTTAACTAAAACTTCTTCTGTTGGACGGGCATCGTCCAGAATAATTGGTTTCAGGTTACATTTAAAATTTACTTTGCTACCAGGAGGATATTTTATAGTACTGAGCAAATGATTTTCGGTTGCGTACATATCTCCTTTCTGCGACACAAACAGTATTAGTAATGAAAAATATAGGTCTTTTATCATCCAGTGCTGTAACTGTGAAAAATGACTATTCTTCTCAAATTGTGAGGGGTCGCTTACGAGAGAAATTCACGCGAGAATATATTTATTGTGAAGCAATGATAAAACTTCTTGAAGAAGCTTCTACAAGGTGGCTGAATGTGGACATCACATATTACTCCAACAGCTTCCTTTTTGTGCAGGAAAATACTTTCTCTGTAAGTGATAAGTTACACCAGAATGTATCCATAGACCACTAGTGAGTGGAAACATACGAATTTCGTTTATTTTCCAGTACTTAGCACCTGTACGAAGAGCAAAAGATTGAAATGTAGCAGACAAATTTGCATGCATTTTTCATTAATTTTAATATTGGTTTAATAATTTGGAGAATGAGAATGCATAAATTTATTGGTCGATTGAACTGAGAATATTTCTTACAAAGATCTTGGATCACAGTGACTGATTGTACAGCGCCTGTGTCCGCAGCTCGTGGTCTCGCGGTAGCGTTCTCGCTTCCCGAGTACGGGGTCCCGGGTTCGATTCCCGGTGGGGTCAGGGATTTTTCTCTGCCTCGTGATGACCGGGTGTTGTGTGATGTCCTTAGGTTAGTTAGGTTTAAGTAGTTCTAAGTTCTGTTAAGTCCCATAGTGCTCAGAGCCATTTGAACCATTTTTGAACAGCGCCTGTGTAATTTCCCTCATTTAACATGGTAAAGGACTCTCTGGTTTTTGAATGCTTTTGCATGCTTTAGAAGACACAGTTGTGGAGTTGAATGCGAGTAGAAAGATTATAGAGGAAAGGCGTTCGGTGCGGCCCAGACATTGAATTTGTTGAACTGGACTGACATGATGTCCCTGTGGGCTGCAGATCCATTGTCCGGTTTACAATGCCCTCATCTACACCATGAGTTGTGAGTGAAGGCAGTTTTCTCATACTTTGCAGACAGGCTTTGAAGATAGCCATCAGCCGTTTCTGTAAACACAAGGCGGCCAAAACAATGCGATTGCCTCGCAGGCCTTGACGCTTCTTGTTGGGAAAATGCGAGGTTGGCTTTTTAAAGTCTGACATCAGGAGTACAGAGCTGGTGCAGACGTTTTTCATTAGAAGGGTAGAGTTTTGAGACAGGATTGGCATCTAAATGCGACGCACTGTATTGGTGGGACTCTGCATTCTGGAAGGAAACCTCGGTATTGGGCCACAGTGTTTTCTAAATTTGCTATTGGCAACAGACACTGTTAGGCGGGAAGAAATATGGCACAGGAGAGTAAAGGAAAGGCAAAGTCTAGATCTGATCGCGAACCTCGGTAGAGAGTGGTCCGGATTTGACATTTGTCGCGGACTTTGGTTGAGAGCAGAGAGTAGTAGAGTTTAGCAGAGGACCAGAGGACGGTGTTGCTGATATCAAAACATGCCCTCATCTACTCTGGGGAGATATCTCCATGCCAGCACACTAGAAACTTGACGATGAGCATTAACATTGGCAACAGCAGTTTAACTGATTTTGTTCCGGAATTCTGGAATATCATACTACTGGCCATCTCAGGTTCAACATTCATGCGTTGAACGTATGATCAGATTAACCACTCACCAACTTAGCATCACGGTTATTTCCATTGGGATTTGTTGTTGTTGTGGTCTTCAGTCCTGAGACTGGTTTGATGCAGCTCTCCATGCTACTCTATCCTGTGCAAGCTTCTTCATCTCCCAGTACCTACTGCAACCTACATCCTTCTGAATATGCTTAGTGTATTCATCTCTTGGTCTCCCTCTACGATTTTTACCCTCCACACTGCCCTCCAATGCTAAATTTGTGATCCCTTGATGCCTCAGAACATGTCCTACCAACCGATCCCTTCTTCTAGTCAAGTTGTGCCACAAACTTCTCTTCTCCCCAATCCTATTCAATACCTCCTCATTAGTTACGTGATCTACCCACCTTATCTTCAGCATTCTTCTGTAGCACCACATTTCGAAAGCTTCTATTCTCTTCTTGTCCAAACTAGTTATCGTCCATGTTTCACTTCCATACATGGCTACACTCCATACAAATACTTTCAGAAACGACTTCCTGACACTTTAATCTGTAGTCGATGTTAACAAATTTCTCTTCTTGAGAAACGCTTTCCTTGCCATTGCCAGTCTACATTTTATATCCTCTCTACTTCGACCATCATCAGTTATTTTGCTCCCTAAATAGCAAAACTCCTTTACTACTTTAAGTGTCTCATTTCCTAATCTAATTCCCTCAGCATCACCCGACTTAATTTGACTACATTCCATTATCCTCGTTTTGCTTTTGTTGATGTTCATCTTATATCCTCCTTTCAAGACACTGTCCATTCCGTTCAACTGCTCTTCCAAGTCCTTTGCTGTCTCTGACAGAATTACAATGTCATCGGCGAACCTCAAAGTTTTTACTTCTTCTCCATGAATTTTAATACCTACTCCGAATTTTTCTTTTGTTTCCTTTATTGCTTGCTCAATATACAGATTGAATAACATCGGGGAGAGGCTACAACCCTGTCTCACTCCTTTCCCAACCACTGCTTCCCTTGGGATTTTGTGGGATTAAATCTGAGTCTCAGATCAGGATTTGAGTTAACAGGAAGCGACCATTGTTAGGTAGTGGAGTAACACTGATACCCATGATACTCTAATGCTGGTGAGTTCAAACAGTTAGCGTTAGTCAATTGTTTCACTGTCTGTTTTTCAAGGGTGACCATAATCAGTTTTTTAATGTAATAAACAGCAGATTGTTTTCATCAGATACCTTCCAGTAACATTATTTTTATAACCGAAACCCCCACTTTAGGGTCTACATCTAGGGTCTAATATTGCGTTATCCACGTCAGAGTGTGCACATGTAAAGTTATAGGTTAGGTCTTATAGAAGTGGCCTGCCAATACTTACATTTCTGGGTTTGCAGACTAAATCATGAAGACGGCATTCCGCTAGATGCTGAACTTACTTATTTGACTGTCGGCGTAGGTGATTGCATTTGAGCAGAGACATTTCATGAGGTAAGATAAATGCTGGATATTCTATAAGATCTGGTCCTTGATTGTACTGGCGGGACATAATATTGTAGTCAGTCTAAGGCTGGAATAAGATAATCATCTTAACGCATCATGTTCTTGAGTATGGCGGCAATCAAACATTCGTCACCCACTTATTATTTTTCCACTGGAACATTCCACGTACCAAGTGAAACAATCCTGCCGTTGTTGAAATTCTCTGATCACAGTAAGTTATAACTTGTCTACGGTTCACTTAGACGAATTTTGAAACAAATTACTTGTGACCTGCGGCTTAGCGTAGGAGTTCACCTACACCATTGTGGATAATAATAATCTACGGAATACTGCTCGATATTTATACAATTATGTATACATGTGTGTTTCTGTATTAATTTAACCATTTCTCTGGAATACCTGCAGCAATTACAAGCAAACATCACACACGTATTACTTAGTACGCATTTGGTACTTACATTACACACTGTTGTTAATTACGAACGATAAAACCACTTTCAATGTCCTCTAATTTAGGTTTTCCAGTTCTTTATACAAGATGACGTCTTGTGCTTGGTGTATTATATTACATTTGTAGCCAGTTTGAAATGGAGTTGTGTCAGTGATACGTGTGTTACATTTAAAAACTGCACTGTGCAAAGTAAGTAAAGGATCAATCACACGAAACCTGGTAACTGTCTCTCATTGCGACGCATAATTTTTAAATTCGGTTCAAAGGTGATTAAACTTTTCTCTGTAGTGGTGAAACAGCGTGGCGCCATGCGATGTCGCCGCCAGGCTCAGCGATGCTTCAAACAGCAAGATGTCGACACATGTGAAAAAAAAAGGACAGAGCTTAGAATTTCATGTGACGTATAAATCGGATTAATGAAGCCACATTAGCACCAAATTACACCAAAATTCTGCCTAATTGCACCGTGGATGTGTCACACGTTGGAAAGGTCGCCACACCTCTGTTACCCACATTTCGTACCTTCTTTTGTTGCCTCTATCATGGACATCAGCACAGCACCGCCTGGCGCTGAAATCAGCCGGTTTCCGTATTAGTGGCCGCGGAAAACGTTTCATACACACTGTCGCTTACAGTCGACACAAAAAGGCCTTAGGGGGAGATATAAAGGGCTTCAGTGAAATTAACCCTTTCCTTTCACACACGTTCCATAGCCGGAAACGGTAGTTGGTTGGCTCTGAGCACTATGGGACTTAACTGCTTAGGTCATCAGTTCCCTAGAACTTAGAACTACTTAAACCTAACTAACCTATGGACATCACACACATCCATGCCCGAAGCAGGATTCGAACCTGCTACCGTAGCGGTCGCGCGGTACCAGACTGTAGCGCCTAGAACCGCTCGGCCACACCGGCCGGCAAAACGGTAGTCTACAGTGCGATCAGCAGCAGGAAGACATTCTTAAGAGTCTTTAATACTGCTGACATCTCCCTGGCGCTTCAATACTTCACTAAGAATATCGTGGGCTAGCAACCCTATCGAATGTGGTCTCACACCTTTGGATTTCAGTGTAAACACAATTTATGCTCTGGTGCAGAGAGTGGAAGTACTAGGGACCTTTGAAAACCATTCGACGAAATTTGAGCGCAATCCAAAAGAGGAAAGGGTGTTTATGCTTTTTCAGTGCTTGTGTTTTTTTGCCTTCCTGTGGTGTGATCACGCATGGGTGCAACATTGAGACATACGAAAATACGGGGTGTTCAAAAAGTCTCTCCGCAGTGCAGAGTGATGGTTAGCCGCGCGTGCCGTATGACTGTTCGCCTGCCTGGGTTACTTACTTCCCTTCAAGTGGACTCTCCCAACATTCCACTGTTTCGTTTTTCTCAGCCAGCGTCAATAGTGTTATGCCGAAGCCAAGGTAGCCCCTGAGGGCTGGCAACCCATATTACACCACAGATGACAGGGTTGTCTATGTATACCGAGCACTACTTCTTGCAGTGGGATCTCGCGCCACGGCCTGCAGGAAGTATCACGACGCCAAAACCTGAATGGCTGGAGACAGCTATTTGGGGGTAAGAACCAGCCCCGAAGTTCAGTTCACTCCAGATGCCGATCTCGTGGACTTCGACCGCTGAGGATTACGTCTTCGTCTCTGAATTGGACTTTTACTAGTGTGTGTGTGTGTTACCACGAAACTTTGTGGAAAATTAGAAGTGAACTTTTGTTTGCCTCAATTAGAGATTGGCATCGTTATTGTTACCTTTCTTTTGTTATTCAGTCATCAACCTTGTAAACCTACATAAATAAAAGTTGTGTTTGTGAAAAACTGCGAATTGTCAGTCACAACAACTAGTATCGTTGGTATGTATCGTCACGTGTTGACGTGAACGTTTAAGTTTAGTTCCTTTGTTCGTTTGTTTCGTTTTTGTCACTATTAAAATGCTAACCATTGAAGAGCGTGTGTTTTTAGTTGAACAAGTGTTCAAAGCTGACGGTCAATACAGAGTTTCAGTTCGTGAAACATTTAATTCAGTTTTCCCGGAGACAACACTCCCACATTGCAATACTGTGCGAGATTTGATTAACAAATTTCGAAGTACGGGTTCAGTGACAGATGCACCGAGAAGTGGTCGTCCTAGCGTTTTGTCCGAGGATAAACTACTCGATATTTACGATAAATTGTCCAAGAGTCCGAACAAGTCAGTACGAAAACTCGCCCAGGAAATTGATGTTAGTGTCGGAACTGCCCACACAGCTGTAAGGAAAGAATTAGAACTTTTCCCCTACAAAGCGACAGCCGTGCAAGAACTGAAAAATACTGATCATGGCAAGAGACTGCATTATTGTCAATAGTTCAAAAATTTCGTTCAACAAAATATAAGGGATATTCTCAATGAAACGTTTTTCACTGATGAGGCGTGGTTTCATTTATCCTGGTACATGAACTCACAAAATTCTCGTATGTGGAGTACTGCAAATCCATTGTGTATTCATGCGGAACCACTTCATTCTGTGAAAATAGGAGTTTGGATTGAAATTTCTAGACGTCGGATTCAGGGTCCCATATTTTTCAACGAAACAATAAACGCACAACGATACTGCAGTGATATTCTATACCTATTCATAGAAGAACTTGTGTTGAGTGAAATACTGGACGGTTATTTTCAACAAGATGGTGCAACCGTGCATACAGCTCGCGTTTCAATGTCACTGCTTGCTGACGTTTCTGGTGATCGCATAATTTCACGGGGACTTTGCCCTCCCCGATCGCTGACCTAACACCACCTGACTTTTTCTTCTGGGGTGCACCGAAAGCAACTGTCTATAAAAACCGTCCAAAATCCATCGATGAATTGAAAATTGCAATATCCACTTTCACTGCTTCTGTTACAGAAGGAATGTTACAACTTGTGTATCGAAACATGATTAGACGATTTAATTGTGTATTCAACAACAGGGGGGACACTTTTAACATATAGTGTAAGTAAAGATGAATATTAAATGAATTAATAACTTGTATTTCATTGAGTTTCATTTCGGTATATTCACTGCGGCATTCGGCACTCGCGGCTAACAATCATACGGCACTGCGGAAAGACTTTTTGAACACCCCGTATAACGGCAAAGGGTGCCTCTCAGCCTCCCCCTCCCCTCCACAATTTGGCAATATCTCGGTGGCATGGCAGCCGCCAATATTTTCTGAGAATTTGGAAATGTACCTTTACAGGGAAAACGTGTGAAGTAGCCCTGGCACCTACAGGCATGCAACTGCATCGGAAGAGTGTCAAGTAATTGCCTACCTGCAGGCGCCTAGGTATACTTTGCAAGTTTTCTCTGCAAAAACACATTACTTGAATGCTAAATAATACCGGATAAGTGCCACCGAGGGTTTTTCCAAAATAGGGTTTGGGGTGTTCCTAGAGGGAGGGGGATGTGCTACACTTTGCCGTTGTATTTACGCATGTGTGAATATTGCAGCCCTCCATGATCGCGCCACAAGACCGTATAAAACAAGAGCACTAAAAGGCAAAGGCACCCTTTGCTGCTTCGGATCATGCTCAAATTTCGTCGGATGGTTTTCTACGCTCCCTAGTGTTTCCACCCTGTACACCAGAGCACAAATTGCCGTCGCACTGCACTCCAAAGGGGGGGGGGGGGGTGATCAGTCTCAATGGGGTTTCTAGCCCATAATATTCTCAGGGAGATACCAGCAAGAGATACCAGCACTTTTCATGATTGTCAAGAACCTCTTCCTGCTGCTCATCGCACTGCAAAATGTCGTTTTCGACAGCGAAATATGTAGGTATCAATCTCGTAAGGAAAAGGGTGATTTCATTGACACCCCTTATGCCACCTCCGGAGGCATAAGGGGCCGATTCTGAGTGGCCGTGGGTCTCAGACGTCTTCCTCGGCCACTCACAAGGAAACCGCGTGATTTAAACGCTGGACGTTGCTTTCTGGCTTCCATCGCAGAAGCGTCAATAGAAGGAGTGAAATGTAAGAGGAGCTGTGACGACCTTCCCTTCATGTAAAACGTGCACTTTGCGTTGGTCAGAATTGTGAAATTTCGTCAGTGTGACATGATTATCCCACCTTACAAGTCACATGAAATTCTGAGCTCTGGCTTTTTTTCCGCAACTTACGACGTCTTGCTTTTAGAAGTGTCGTCCAGACCGAAGGTGACATCGCAGGGCGGCACGCTTTTGCGCCATTACTGAGGAGGGTTGTGGGCACCTTTGAGCCAAATTTCAAAGCTATGCTTCGTAAGTCCGGGGTTTCGAAAAGTGACCATTTAATTGTGTTGTACAATGTATTTAGTGCTACGTGGGAACAGACACTTCTTCCCACACGCACAGGTCGAAAATCTGCATAAATGTTTCCGTGTGCCACTAAATGGTTTGTAAACTTAACACTTATATTACCGTCGCAACTGCATCTGAAAGTGGCCACAGGCGAGAACTGAACATTATTGTAATGTAATAACTGATGACATCGTATAAACAATTTGAAAACCTATGGTAGATATTTAAAATGGTTTTATCATTCAGAAATTACGTTGAGACTGTGGACCCACACATGAAGAAACTACTGTTGTTTTTGTTGTGCTCTTCAGTTCGAAGACTGCATACGGAACTACTGCCACCGTTCTAGCACTTGGGCGTTCATACAGTAGACAGGTATACCAACATAAAAAATAATACGATATTGCAGTGCCTGTGTTATCCCGAATCGCTCTAAAAAGGCACTGCGGCGACTATAATCGTTATTAACTACATTAAAGGTATTCGCAGTTACGAATATGGACAAACATCAGCTGTAGAGCGGAAGGACAACAATGAAAATGTGTGTCTGACAACCAGCAGGTACATTGCATCGTGATTCAGAATAACAGGGGTATTGAAGTATCGTATTTATCTGCCATCACTGGGCAAGCGACTTTCATGTAAAGTGTCTTGCCTGTACGGGAATATACACTCCTGGAAATTGAAATAAGAACACCGTGAATTCATTGTCCCAGGAAGGGGAAACTTTATTGACACATTTCTGGGGTCAGATACATCACATGATCACACTGACAGAACCACAGGCACATAGACACAGGCAACAGAGCATGCACAATGTCGGCACTAGTACAGTGTATATCCACCTTTCGTAGCAATGCAGGCTGCTATTCTCCCATGGAGACGATCGTAGAGATGCTGGATGTAGTCCTGTGGAACGGCTTGCCATGCCATTTCCACCTGGCACCTCTGTTGGACCAGCGTTCGTGCTGGACGTGCAGGCCGCGTGAGACGACGCTTCATCCAGTCCCAAACATGCTCAATGGGGGACAGATCCGGAGATCTTGCTGGCCAGGGTAGTTGACTTACACCTTCTAGAGCACGTTGGGTGGCACGGGATACATGCGGACGTGCATTGTCCTGTTGGAACAGCAAGTTCCCTTGCCGGTCTAGGAATGGTAGAACGATGGGTTCGATGACGGTTTGGATGTACCGTGCACTATTCAGTGTCCCCTCGACGATCACCAGTGGTGTACGGCCAGTGTAGGAGATCGCTCCCCACACCATGATGCCAGGTGTTGGCCCTGTGTGCCTCGGTCGTATGCAGTCCTGATTGTGGCGCTCACCTGCACGGCGCCAAACACGCATACGACCATCATTGGCACCAAGGCAGAAGCGACTCTCATCGCTGAAGACGACACATCTCCATTCGTCCCTCCATTCACGCCTGTCGCGACACCACTGGAGGCGGGCTGCACGATGTTGGGGCGTGAGCGGAAGACGGCCTAACGGTGTGCGGGACCGTAGCCCAGCTTCATGGAGACGGTTGCGAATGGTTCTCGCCGATACCCCAGGAGCAACAGTGTCCCTAATTTGCTGGGAAGTGGCGGTGCGGTCCCCTACGGCACTGCGTAGGATCCTACGGTCTTGGCGTGCATCCGTGCGTCGCTGCGGTCCGGTCCCAGGTCGACGGGCACGTGCACCTTCCGCCGACCACTGGCGACAACATCGATGTACTGTGGAGACCTCACGCCCCACGTGTTGAGCAATTCGGCGGTACGTCCACCCGGCCTCCCGCATGCCCACTATACGCCCTCGCTCAAAGTGCGTCAACTGCACATACGGTTCACGTCCACGCTGTCGCGGCATGCTACCAGTGTTAAAGACTGCGATGGAGCTCCGTATGCCACGGCAAACTGGCTGACACTGACGGCGGCGGTGCACAAATGCTGCGCAGCTAGCGCCATTCGACGGCCAACACCGCGGTTCCTGGTGTGTCCGCTGTGCCGTGCGTGTGATTATTGCTTGTACAGCCCTCTCGCAGTGTCCGGAGCAAGTATGGTGGGTCTGACACACCGGTGTCAATGTGTTCTTTTTTCCATTTCCAGGAGTGTACATAATGAATGTACAAGTACGACTGTAGGCAGACGGTTGGCGACATATGGAAATTCGAATCTGGACGTAGGTCGTGCGCGGCCAGCCAGGTGAGTAGTAATGCATCCCTAGATACGCTGCAGTACCGGTTTACTTGTCGTGGTCACCCAGCAAACTCGGCCTGGCTCAGGAAGGAATTTACTTCTCTCACTCGTTCTATTGAACCGGCAAATTAAAATGATATCGTTTTGCAGCCAGTTACTTCTTTTTTTCTGAGGACAAAGACTAATACTGCAATTTGGCTGGTTGGTCATATTGTGCATTTTGTAGTTGCTGGTGAGTGAGATTGTGGTATCGATAGCAACGCATAGTTTCGAAGGTTGGCAGTACCACGAGACACAGACGACAGCGCCCTCTGACCGGTGCTGTCGAGGTCTACGAGCTCCGCGACTGCTTCGACCCATTTTCATCAGGTGCAGCCAGCCAGGAAACTTCGTTTCAGTTTGCTCTCCATCCGACGGGTCGAAGACTTCGCATCTGTACATAGTTATGTATTCTTTCTCGCACCAGTAAACCATTTTTAAACTCACTGCAGTACCGACGTAATTTTCCCGCTCTCGTTCCTACCCAGGCGCCGCCTCCCAGGAGGGATACAAAAGAGATGATGACAATTTCGCTTTTCGCCAGTTTATGTCTAAACGTTGGAACACGTGAGGCAATAGTGACCCTACGAATTATCTTAGAAGAAAGATTAAGGAAAGGCAAACCTACGTTTCTAGCATTTGTAGACTTAGAGAAAGCTTTTGGCAATGTTGATTGGAATATTCTCTTTCAAATTCTGAGGGTGGCAGGGGTAAAATACAGGGAGCGAAAGGCTATTTACAATTTGTACAGAAATCAGATGGCAGTTATAAGAGTCGAGGTGTATGAAAGGGAAGCAATGGTTGGGAAGGGAGTGAGACAGGGTTGTAGACTATCCCCGATGTTATTTAATCTGTATATTGAGCAAGCAATAAAGGAAACAAAAGAAAAGTTCGGAGTAGGTATTAAAATCCATGGAGAAGAAATAAAAACTTTGAGGTTCGCCGATGACATTGTAATTCTGTCAGAGACAGCAAAGGACTTGGAAGAACAGTTGAACGGGATGGACAGTGTCTTGAAAGGAGGGCATAATATGAAAACCAACAAAAGCAAAACGAGGATAATGGAATGTAGTCGAATTAAGTCGGGTGATGCTGAGGGAATTAGATTAGGAAATGAGACACTTAAAGTAGTAAAGGAGTTTTGCTATTTGGGGAGCAAAATAACTGATGATGGTCGAAGTAGAGAGGATATAAAATGTAGACTGGCTGTGGCAAGGAAAGCGTTTCTGAAGAAGAAAAAACTGTTAACATCGAGTATAGATTTAAGTGTCAGGAAGTCGTTTCTGAAAGTATTTGTATGGAGTGTAGTCATGTATGGAAGTGAAACGTGGACGATAAATAGTTTAGACAAGAAGAGAATAGAAGCTTTCGAAATGTGGTGCTACAGAAGAATGCTGAAGATTAGATGGATAGATCACATAACTAATGAGGAGGCATTGAATAGAATTGGGGAGAAGAGGAGCTTGTGGCACAACTTGACTAGAAGAAGGGATCGGTTGGTAGGACATGTTCTGAGGCATCAAGGGATCGCCAATTTAGTATTGGAGGGCAGCGTGGAGGGTAAAAAACGTAGAGGGAGACCAAGAGATGCATACACTAAGCAGATTCAGAAGGATGTAGGTTGCAGTAGGTACTGGGAGATGAAGAAGCTTGCACAGGATAGAGTAGCATGGAGAGCTGCATCAAACCAGTCTCAGGACTGAAGACCACAACAACAACAACAACATGTCTACGGCTTACTGGTCATGCTTGCAACTGCCCCGATTTCGAGAACTCTTTGCCAACATGCTTAATCTCACCTTTCAAAGACAGGGCGTTGGATATTTCTAGCAGTAGCTGCTGTCCTCGCTGTAATTTTGTTTTCTCGTCTCTGCTTTTCCTTTCGCGCTTCTGGTGTTACTTTTGGATACTTCCACAACAGCGAATTTAAAAAAAAAATGAAAGTATGTGAGGGAGCAGCTGTGTCAGTGGTAGGGAATGGGGAGGCCTGGGTATTCGACCTCTGCACGCCTTGTCTCCACCAGCTTGAAGCTAGCTGTGATCTTTATTGCTAGCTTTCTGTAAAATGTATTTTCTTTTTGCACGAATATTCACATACTTCTGTTGATAATTTCCTAATTAATTCTAATTTCCTACATTTAACCTGTGTCATGTTAATGTTTATGATCGTTTTTTCAATGGAAGTTAACTGTACAAGTCACCTACTCAATAAATTCCTGTTGTTAAATAATGGTGAGGTGGCCGTTAGTGATAAGCGGGAAATCCGGGTTCGAGTCCCGATCTTGCACAAATTATCATTGACATCATTCCGGGTAATTTCCAAGAATGTTTGTCTATCGGAGCCGAGGGGCACCAAACGATACATGTCGAACTTGCGATTCTAAATCGAAAACCCAGTGATTTATGACGGTAGTGTGTGGGATGTCTGGTACTGTAGACTTTTCTTCCGCCGATTGCTTCACGTGGAAGAATCAAATTCCATGCTTATCCAATGTAGAGAATAGTTTGAATTTTTTTCGGAAATGTGACCCTATACCCATGAAATGAAATGATCGTATGGCATTGTTGGCCGGGAGGCCCCATGCGGTTAAGTTCGGCCGCCGTATTGCAAGTCCTCTTTAGTTGACGCCACTTCGACGACTTGCGAGTCAATGATGATGGAAGACACACAACACCCAGTTATCACGAGGCAGAGAAAATCCCTGACCCCGCCGCGAATCGAACCCGGGACCCCTTGCGCGGGAAGCGAGAACGCTACCGCAAGACCACGAGCTGCGGACGCCCTCTACCCATATTTTTGCGTGATATTGATGGAGTCTAACCAGGTTACAGCAAAAAGGGAATGCGTCCCATAGCATACACATCAAACGGACTTTCTTATGACGACAACGTCGACCACGAACGAGATAAGTCGTTTCCTTTGTAATTACAACTATTTCAGCAACGCTCTTCTATTGTCATTGCTGTAGTGACCACTATAAACATGCTCATAACGTCCGCCACCACAGTCGCATGATCGATTTAGAATCGCACGTTCATCTACCGTTTGGAGCCCGCGGCTTCGACAGGCAAACATTCTTGGAAATTACCTCATTCCGTTCAACAGCTGATGCGTGTCAATATTCGCAATTGTGAATAAATTTAATGTAAAAAAATAATGGAAATCGTGTGTAATAGTTGTAAATTCACTGTTGCGAATAAATTTACTGCAAAAAGGTAATGGAAATTGTGTGTAATAGTTGTAAAAGGACACTAAGGTAACACTATAATTAAGTCGTGTCTTCAAGGCATACCTTACTCGGAAATGGTGCGTCGGTAAACTGTTACAAGTGTCTTTTATACGCCCGGGATCTTTGCATAGAAAAGCTGTAAATGATCATTCTATGAAAGTAGCTGCTTCAGTTCCAAGTTCGGGGAAAAGCAAGGGCGTACTACGTACCACAGGACCATGCCTAGTAATGCAGTGTGGTGCTCAAAAGAACCTACTGCTTGAGGACAGCCTTCCAGTAATATTCAGTTCAAGTAGCACTCCAAAACAAACGAATGCAAGTTACTTGAAGTTGTATTTAGTTTGTTTTAAGTGACATTTTGTGAATTTACCACGTAAAAGATAACGTGAGGTACGGCTGTCGATGTTTCTCACCAGCCACTTAGATAAAATAAATTACACTGCCTTCATATTCAGTTCACAGTACCTTGTTAATGATTTTGCAGAAAAAACTTGTTCTCTACTGCGTAAATTTGACTATCGCAGAGTTAATGGAATTGTGAGAGCACCGTTCATATTCGTCACGTAAATAAACTGTCTGTCGGATAAAGTGGGAAGCAATCTGATGCAGTTTACTGCTGTGTACGGGAAAGCTTCTTCCTGCAGTGACTGCTGAGCGATTCGGGATGGATTGGACAGAATGTGTACTTAGTGTGGTGAGTTTCAGCTCGCTTTAAAGGTGGATAAATGTAAACTAAGGAGGATGAACAGGAGAAACTTTCCTAAAACGTTCGAATGGTTCAAATGGCTCTGAGCACTATAGGACTTAACATCTGAGGTCATCAATCCCCTAGAACCTAGAACTACTTAAACCTAACTAACCTAAGGACATCACACACATCCATGCCCGAGGCAGGATTCGAACCTGCGACCGTCACGGTCGTGCAGTTCCAGACTGAAGCGCCTAGAACCGCTCAGCCACACTGGCCGACCCATAATGTTCGAGTACAGTATTAATGGTATACTGCTTGATTCAGTCACATCGATTACAAATTTGGGTGTAACATGGAACAGGCACGTGGTGTCAGTTGTAGGGAACGTGAATGGCTGGCTACTGTTTATGAGAGATTTCCGGGAAAGCGTACTGCACAGCTATAAAGGGGAGCGATTGCAAAACTGCATTACCCGACAGGACTGAAAGAAGACATTGAATCAGTTCAGAAGCCTACTGCTAGATTTATAACCTGTCTGTTAGGTCAGTACGAAAGTGACTGAGAAATGCTGAGTTGGCTTAGATGCCAATTCATTTAAGGAAAATATGATTTTTTTCACGAGATGCTATAGAGGGAGTTTTCAGAATCAGCATTAGAAGAGCTTCTGTGAAGTTTGGAAGGTAGGAGGCTAGGTACTGGCAGAATTGAAGCTGTGAAGACGGGTCGTGAGTCGTGCTTGGGAGCTCAGATGGTAGAGCACTTGCCTGCGAAAGGCAAAGGTCCCGAGTTCGAGTCTCGGTCCGGCACACAGTTTTAATCTCCCAGGTAGTTTCATATCAGCGCACACTCCGCTGCAGAGTGAAAATCTCATTCAGCATTAGTGACAGATTGCAGAACGATTCTAATGTGTCTCGCCTGTCTCTCCTAAAGACAAAATTAGGGAGATTAGAAGTCATACAGGCGGTCATTTTTCCCTCGCTCCATTTTCGGAAAGAACAGGAAAGATAATGACTAGCAGTGGTACAAATAACGAACCGCCATCCACTCTACAGTGGGTTGTGGAGTATGTGGATGCAGATATGGACGTAAAATCATTCTCCACTTGAGTTTATGCTCTGCATCTGATGATCTCGGCGTGCAGGGGCACTATGTCCCGATGTTCCTGTTCTTCAGAGTTCCGCAACAAGAAGACCGTTACACAGACAAAGTGGGTAACTTCCGGTGGACGAGGCTACAGCGTAAGTCGGAAAAAGGTAATAGAACTGTCCCACACTGGAATCCTATTCACGTGGATGCGGCACTCGCCAAAAAGAGCGGGGCCATTCACTTCGTCGTGCTGGGCTCCTGTTCAGAGCTGGATAATAGAAACAGGAAGACAGAGTACTGGCCCACAAGGATCCGAAGTCACGTGTGGCACTGGAACCTCCAGCACAACATTTGCCTCGCGACAGCAAGAAAACAAAATAATATTCAGCCTTTTCTTTGAATACGGACTTCTCTCTTGTGCCACAAACGCAAATATGTAATTCCACACTTATTAATAATGTGGAAGACAAAACTAGTGGTGTGCTCTTAATTAAGCAAGATCAAAAAACTACTGTTACTTAAATCTCGGACGTAGATTAACGTCATATGTCTTTCAAAGTTAATGTTTATGAGGCACCGAATTCTTTAATATGTATGCATCACGAGTTCTCTCTAAACAATATTTCCCTATGTGTTCCCTTCATGTTAGAATTGTTATTTCCAACTTCATACCAATTAAAAATTAATATACTGCTGGAAAAAAATTGTACACACTTTTAGGGGTTTCCAATTCAATCAAATGAAATGATTACATTTACAGATCAATAGCACAAGAGGATCCTTTAATGATCATACGTCAAATTAATGTTTGAATATTCTCATTTATTTACATTTGTCATAATTCCTGTAACACCGATGCGTATGCTTATTTTTGTACTTTTGTAAAGTCTGTATTACTACAAATGTTATCTGCATTATTATGTTCTTTAATGATGTATTTTGTACCTTTGTAATTGTATTCTTATGTTGTAAATTTATAATTGTATAGGCACCAGTTCTTCAAATTAAGTTTCATTTCACTGCACACGTTTCTGTTTGGTCATAGTATATGCACAATATGTGCGAAGTTAAAAGAAGGACTGTTAGTGCTCGCACGTGAGTTGATCATTCCGGAAGGGACTGGTTAACAGCGCTGCTGGTTATAAGGACATTCCAAAAATTTTGTGAGTGCACAAGTGGTGGTTTATGGACTTGCAATGGTGATTGTGCAGCCGCACAGTCGCAACGGATGGTTTCTAGCCATCTCTAGAAGGACTACAGTGGGCCTGCACCTTTGGTGCAGTAGTTAGAATATTTTATTTAGCTGGCAGTATTGGCGCTCGCTGTATTGCAGTAGTTCGAGTAACGAAGATTTTTGTGAGGTAAGTGTTTCATGAAAGGTATAGGTTATTGTTAGTCAGGGCCATTCTTTTGTAGAGATTATTGAAAGTCACATTGTGTTGCGCTAAAAATATTGTGTGTCAGTTTAGTGATGATCAGAATAAGTAAAGAGAAAACTGTTTGAGTACGTTCAGTTTTGCTCAGCTGTTTGAAACTCAAATAACATAGAAGTTTACCAGCACAGTCATTCTTAATTTTTAAAGGGGAAGTTTCACCTGATGTAGCCTCCAGAGCTGGCAATGCAGGCGCTGACTCTGCCATCCAGCCGATCGTAAAGATAGGGAATACTGTCCTGGGATATATTATGCCACGCCTGCTCGTCCGTTTCATGTAGTTCTGTAAGAGTTTCTAACAACCCTACCATAACAAAGGTCAAAAATTAATTATGATTGTAGTGTTGCTCACGCTGCTAAATATTGCATTTTCGGGAAACAACGAAGTTATATTATGTGGCAGGTGTCATTAGAGCACACTTAATAAAGTCATTTCTTGAAATAATGGATAAACTAGGCACTCATTATTTCGTGTTTCCCACGCTGGTCTCGTTGTGAACTCATGGCTCAATCGTCGAAAATCTAGGTAGTGATGATTCCAAGCTCGGATGCAAAGAGGCCTAGGTGTTATTCTGCGATATTCAAAAGTTTTATAGATGTGTTTCATAAACCATTCTTGAAGATTAAACTTTTGCAAGTTAGGACAATGGTGATGTAAAAAAGTAATGAGCACTCCGAATTTAAGTTACACTTCTTTTTTATTACTTTTATAACAATATCACGTAACTCGTTCCAAAACATCACTTCACAATATAAAACATACTTGAAAATATCTTCCTCACTGTTAAAGTTCACATTTCATAAACTGACTACAATTTGCGTCTTTTTAACATGACGACCAAAGTTTGACTCTCTAATAACCGCTTACGCGCCCAAAAATCAGAGTTACAAGCACGTCAAAGATCATAGTGACAAAAGAAAGAATACACATAAGAATAATATCATTGTAATATATACATATCGATGTATCGAAGTACCACTACATTAGTGAAAGCAAATCTGAATGTTGTCACAGAAATATGTTAACTATTTTACAGAAACAAAGTAGAATATTGCTAGTATCGAGAGGTTGAGGTGAGTTGCCGTAATGGTTGCGTAATTCAAGTACCATTACAAGTTGTTGGTTCAAGAATCGCTCGAGTCACTTCTCGTCCCATCATATCGCATACGTGGTCGATTGGAGACAGGTCCGGAAATCGTGCTGGCCAGGAAAGTTGTTGCACGTTTTTCAGAGCACACTGAGTTTCATGGGCAGTTTGTGGGCGAGCATTATCCTTTTGGAACAACACATCACCTTCCTGTTGCAAGAAAGGCGAAAGAACGGATCTAACAACATTCTGCACGTACCGAGGGCTGGTTGATGTCCCCCTCCAGTAACACCAAATGTGCTAGAAAGTTGTAGCTTATGCACCTCAGGCCAGAGGGCCTAGGATGGGGCCAGTGCCTCTTGTATGAATGCACTCTACGCTCACCAGGTCTACGTCGTACACCCAAACAACCATCACTTGCGTGCACCATTCCAACTTCCAAACAATCCTCTGACGGCATCAGTCGAGCCATGCACGTCGATGCTGCGGCGTGAGTGGAAGACAGCCTAAAGGCGTGATTGCCCATTGTCCCATTGCTAATAGCGAGTGCGCACTAGTTCGTGCTTACACGCCTGACCTCACAAGCCCTCTTATCTGTGCTATGGTAGCTGTACGATCTGCCACTGTTGCCCTTACAACACGACGATCCTGCCGCGTGGACGTGCAGAACTTAGCGTTCAGGTATGAGAATGTTCACGTGAACACTGGTATCAGAATCATTGCACAACTGACGCAGCACATGTAACTTTGGTGGCAGTTCACCGAAAGGTCCATCCCTCCACACAGGAGGTCACAATTTGACCCCTTTCAAACTTGCTCAGTTGGTTGTCGGTAGCAGGATAGTATGGTTCCCTGCTTGGTTCACATGTATGCACCAAGCTGAGCCTTCTGGCTGTGAGCGTTCCCTATTAAACACTAGACACAGTTGGAGCTCTACGTTACCTGTTAGCAGACGACTTTGAGACCATTACCAGTACATCTACTATCCTCCAGGTAACATGTGCCGTTATCGGATCCAAATCGACATCATCTTTCGTGGTGTACTAATCTTTTTTCCAGCAGTGTGCCTAAGAACTGAACCTTTCTCTCCATGTCCTGATTGTAAATGATTTGTCTACTGAACTTGTGAAAAATTCCTCTTGTCTCGAATGTATTAAATGTCTTCCAAGCAATAATTTCACTATCAGAAAAATGCTTCCGAACCTTGAAAATCAGTATGGGAACCTGCCAAAACTACTGCTGTCATCTCTGTATTTCCACCAAAAGCACTACTTACTACGGTAGACAAATCGTAAAGTGATCCTCTAAAAATATTCCACAGTTAATTTCTTGTTTTGCACGAGAATTTGAATTTCTACAAATTGGATATAATCTACGACGAAGATAGTATCTGAGCGTTGTACGGTAGTACCGCTGCGTATTGCCAGAAATGAAGTTTTGCACTCAGTCGACCGCAGGCGGTGCCAGCTGATAACACGAAAGTCACTGAAGTGAAACTAAGAAATGAATACTTCTGATAAGTAACATATTTTTCGACATCATTGGTATCAAAGCAGTTAGTAGTAATACACTTACAGACTTTGAAATTACGCATAAATTTAAAGAAAAAACAAGCAATGTCGTCCTTATGCAAGCATAATACATTAAGTGAAATAATTCTTTCGGTCTGTATACACAAGATGCTTGCTCTGGTAGTGGGAGTAAACTACGAATAACGCTTAACATAAACATGAGAGAAAAAAAATGGTTAAAATGGCTCTGAGCACTATGGGACTTAATTACTGTGATTATCAGTCCCTACAACTTAGAACTACTTAAACCTAACTAACCTAAGGACATCACACACATCCATGCCCGAGGCAGGATTCGAACCTGCGACCATAGCGGTCGCGCGGTTCCAGACTGTAGCGCCCAGAACCGCTCGGCCACCTCGGCCGGCAAAATATGAGAGAAAGAAACGTATGTTCTATGCAGTTCGTAGATAAACAGCAGTGTAACACTGAGGTATAAAATGTGTCTACATACTTGTCTGTAGGTACATCCTTACGTTTTGGTGGACTCTGGAGCCCATACTAAGACGACGAGAATATCAATCATGCACGATATTTCCGACGGAAAGAGAATTACTTACATTCGAAATTTGAACCTCAAATCAGTACGTCATGACGACTAGCACTTTCGTCGATAACATGTAACATTAAGATTAATGAATACAGTTGAAAGGAAAAAGGAAAAGAGGGGAATAAAAAGTATTTGCATTACTTTATCCTCGGTAATCGTGATTGATTTCTGTGGCTATGGATTGAGTTACTTGAAGAAATACAGCATCCAGGCTCTTTTTATACTGCTTTATGTGTGCCAAGACATGTTTCGGGCTTTCATTTATCTGCAGTTGACGTAATACGTCGTATCACTGTCAGTATAACGATTTTACCGATTGTAGTTTTCATGCTGTAGCACACTGTGCAAAATTTTAATTCACATATGTACCACGTTTTCCGATTTGTATGTTTACATTAAATTAATAGTTAAATTTGCTTAGTTTTATTTTGTAACTTGCAGCTTTTCTCGCAGTTATATGCATAGCACAATCACTTTTTACTTGAATGATCCAACGACGTAGCGCACCGTTCGCCATGTGACCGTATTACGCAGTCCTTTTTTGTACATCGGAATTTACAAGTAACGTCAAGTTACAGTTGTCTTACATGTAACAAACCAACTTCTGCAGTCGATTGTATATATAAACTTGATTTTGCCGACCTATCGGAATTTCGTAACTGTCTTATAAATCACCCGAAACTACTTCGAAGTCTGTTGTGTTTAAAGACTTAATATTGCTTACCTTTCGTAAATTATAAGAAACTTCCAACTTGACTTCGGTTTTAATTACGGATATACGACCATACAAACGCGTAAGTCGGCCACATGGCGAACGATGCGCTGCATCGATGCATCATTGAAGGTAAAAAGTTGTTGGTTTGCATATTAATGCAGAAATAGGATAGATTAATTCGTATGCACAAAAAAAAACCGCTTAAGTCGATCACATGGTAAACGGCGCGGTGCATAAAAATGGTTAAAATGGCTCTGAGCACTGTGGGACTTAACATCTGGGGTCATCAGTCCCCTAGAACTTAGAACTACTTAAACCTAACTAACCTAGGGACATCACACACATCCATGCCCGAGGCAGGATTCGAACCTACGACAGTAGCAGCAACGCGGTTCCGGACTAAGGCGCCAAGAACCCCTCGGCCACAGCGGCCAGCACACGCTGCGTCGTTGAATCATTCAACGTAAAAAAGTGCTTGTGCTACGCATATAAATAAAAGTAAGCAGTCAATAGTGGCTGGTTTCTGTCTTCTTCTTTGAAAGGAAGAACCTTCATATTATATGCAGCCACGGTCTCAAAACGTCTGTTTTACAAAATAGCAGAAAAAGGAGCTCCAAATATTTGAAAAAAATTTAGCAAACGTAAATATACAACTCGGAAAATGTGGTAGCTAAAAGAATTGTCATTTTGGACATGATAGCTACAACGTTCAATACAGCTGACAAATACGTTGTGTCGACGAAAGTGTAAATTTAAATGCGAACATTTTGGTTAGACTTCACCTTGATTATTATTGGTATCAAGTAAAACAACAAGTTTACTGTTATCAGTCACGCGTTTCGGAGGTTGAAACCATCATCCGGTGGATTTATATAAATTAACATGGCATGCATGTGTTGTGTTACGACTTCGGGGTAGCCTGTGGCATAGTTTCTAGTGATCACAGGTTCCTTTCTCTATTGTGTTATGTTACATACACCATCACACTTTGACAAAGTGAGGACCGTGCCACAGGTTACCCCGAAGTCGTAACACAACACTCACGTGCCACATTAATCCATAACAATCCAGCTGATAATGGAGGCTCAAACCTCTGAAAAATTCACGAAAATAAAGAAAAAGTGACTGCTAACGATAAACTAGTACTTTCATTCGAAGATATAAATGTAATACGCCAAACGAAAATTGGTGGAAGTTCGAGATACGTTTAACATAAAAAAAATTAAACTCCTTGAAACGGCACCGACCGACCACCGCGGTCAGCACACTGCACTCCCTGCCGTTGTCAGTTTACGAGACTTGTCAGTCGGGTAGCTCCTCAGTTTGGCTCACGAAGGCCGAGTGTCCCCGCACTTGCCAACAGCGCTCAGCAAACCCGGACGAGCATCATCCATCCAATTCTAGCCAAGCCCGTCAGCGCTTATCTTCCGTGATGTGACGGGAACCGGTGTTAGCACTGCGCCAAGGCCGTCGTTGGTGTACATACGAGGGTTGTTTTTTTAAGTAAGGGCCGTTCGCGCGTATAGTCCTGTAGTTCGCGCGGACGCCGCAACAAGCCACCGCGCCTCTTGCCGGCATCCTTCCCGTTCACACTGATGCAAGTTGCAGCTCTGTAGCTGACGTGTACGCATCGCTGTGCTACTTTATAATGTTTACGATTATTGAATCGCCCGCCGCGTGTGAGATACGGTCAGTGATACGTTTTTTGTACGCGAGAAGCTTATCAGCTGCAGAAATTCATCGTAAGTTAACAGAAGTCTATGGCTTGAATACAATGAGTGAAGGTAAAGTGCGTCAGTGGGTTAGAGAGTTTAAAAATGGCCGTCAAAACGTCCATGACGAAGAACACTCAGGCCGGCCGTCTGTGATCACTGATGATTTGGTGGCTGCAGTCGAAACAAAGATTCGTGAGGACAGAAGATTCACAATTTCCACTCTTTCTTTGGAATTTCCACAAGTTTCAAGATCGATTTTGTACAAAATTGTGTCTGAAAACTTAAACTTTAAGAAACTGTGTTCTCGGTGGGTACCCAGACTCCTCACAGAGGACCACAAAGGGAAGAGATTTGCCACTTCATTGGACTTTTTGATTCGTTACGAGGAAGAAGGGGATGACATGTTGAGTCAAATTGTCACTGGAGATGAAACATGGGTATCCCATATCACTCCCGAAAGCAAGCGACAATCGATGGAATGGCGACACACAACCTCACCCATCAAGGTCAAAGCCAAACAGACGCTGTCAAAGCGCAAGATTATGGCAACTGTGTTCTGGGACCAGCGCGGTGTTTTGCTAGTGTACTTTATGCCACGAGGAACGGCAATCAGCTCAGATGCCTACTGTGCAAACATTAAAGAAACTCAGCAGAGCAATTCAAAACAAAAGGCGCGGCATGCTGACAAAAGGAGTTTTGCTCCTGCACGATAACGCTAGGCCTCACACCTCTCAAAAGACTCGAGATTTGATTGATTCTTTTGGCTGGGAAGTTTTGGACCATGCACCATACAGCCCCGACCTTGCTCCTAGCGATTTTCACCTTTTCCGGTACCTGAAACACCATCTTGGCGGGCAGCGCTTCAATGACGACGATGAAGTGAAAGCGGCCGTGAACTCTTGGCTGTCGGAACAGGCGGCCGAATTCTTTGAAGAGGGAATTAAAAACTTAGTTGTACGGTATGACAAGTTCTTAAATAAACAAGGCAACTATGTAGAAAAATAGGTAAAAGTGTGTAGAATCAGAAAGTAAAAGTTTTTTACAAAAGTATTTGTATCTTTTTTAAAAAATAAAAACGGCCCTTACTTAAAAAACAACCCTCGTAAAATTGTATAAACAGTGGCTGGATACTGTATTTGTCAAGTAAAATGTATTTATTCTCTCTTTTTTTTCAGCTTCAGTCCTCACCGTGTTCCATCACAATGGGAGTTACAAGACTTTCATCTGTTTCTGCACTCAAATACAGATTTCACCTATGTAGCACTTAACAGCCTTTCTCATATTCATGCTCCACTCAGTTGACCTCGGATTGCATGCAGCGTGCAAACTGTGTTGCGCAGCGTAGTAGTTTGCCATCGTGTTGTGCAGACATTCGTGGGAAATCCAGCTGACGTCATCTCACGGCCATTGCCCGCTGCGCGGAACCAGAATTAAAACGTTAGCAGTGACGGAACCGACAAACGCTTAGTGCGAAGTATCCTCCATCTCAGTAATTTCTCATATCCCCGCAACGCAGATCTGTATAGAGAAAATTTCGCTTGCCCTACATGGACTATATTGGAATCCGTTTGTGTGACTTAACACTGTATTCAAAGTAAGGTGCCATAGTGGTTTAAATGCAAAGTCTATAAGTACTGTGTAGCGCAATTTTTCATTAACGCTTGTATGCATATAACTTACAATGCGCATAGCTTATAAGCTACAAGTATGTGTAAATTATTGAAAATAGTTTTACAACAGCAAGTTGTTTATGCTACAAGTTTGTAACAATCCACTGTTGGAACAGAATGATCCAGTTAAACTGAAACATTTGAGACAAAGTCAGTTATAAAGAAATGTCGTATGGGGTCTTTCTTCGTATAATACAGTAACTCGGACATAATTATTCGCTTTGACTTATGATGGTTTTAAGCAGAAAGAATTTTAGTAGCGATAATAATTTTGTTAGAGATAATGTGTTCTGAAAGATTCTTATGTATTATCCATCTCGCATTCGGGAGAACGGCTGTTCAAATAACCGCACAGCAATCCAGACTTCGCGTTTCCCTAAATCGCTTTAAGCAACTGCCGGCACGGTCCCTACGAGAAGGACACGGCCTATGTCCTTCCTTGTCCAACCTCATTCAAAGTTTGTGTTCCGTCTCTAATGACCACGGCGACGACGAATGTTAGACCGTAAATTTCTTTTCTCATTTGTCTGATCACAGTGAATGAGCCCACACATTATTTTATACCTGTAATTTTATTTTTGTGCAATTAAATATCTGAAAATTTAGAAACTGCAATCACGGACTACTGATCTGATTGTATCAGACATTTGCGTTGGCAAGACGTACAGAAATTGGTAAACGTAGCAGTTCATTATGCTACATTATGTACTTCCTGGTGTTTAAAATCTCATCTATACGTCTACATACCCTGCAGTGATTATCGCTAAATATCCAACTTGCAAGCACAACACTATACAATCTGCAACAATGTATATGATTGCTGTGAAAATACTAATTGGGCGCAAGATGGCTACCATAATGTCGCTTACTGAAAGAACGTAATTAAAAGTCGAATTTTGCGCACGGAATTATAATCATGCAACGGGTTCTGTCATATTGGCTCGGCGGGTAGGCTAACTAGCTAGGCGAACCCCATCCCGAAAATAGACTGTGACAGAAAATATGAAATAACGAGCGAAAACTTCCGTGAAAAACGATTGTTTGTGGCGTCATAGCAATCTCTTGCTCAGAAAATATTACCTCTGATGACTCGAAGCAGACAGCAGACAGTATTCACAAAACTACAGATCCACAGTAGGAATGTCTCTTTGTTCAAAGACACCAAGACCAAAAACACTTTTTAATTTCTTATCTACTGACGTCTTCCAGACTAGTCAGTACTCGTACCTGAAATATTAATCGTATGAAATACGGAACTGATATTATAAAATCGCTTGAGAAAAGGCAGGTTTTCATCTTCGGTCTTGAAAAAAACGTTCGTTCTATAATGCTGCAGTAATTTCTCCTAAGGAAAGCAACTTATATGCCACATCCAATCTAATTTATAACTAATTTAAAGACAACTACGTTCAAAATAAATAAATACGTACTGCAGCACATTTTCCACCAATTGAACTGTAGTACGAGGACACACTGTTTAAAAAAGTACCCGTTTTAGGAGCTGTAAAACTATAGCAAATTTTGGAATTTCGTCGTGTACTGATGACTCTATGGATTACTAAAATTTAAAGATTCGTGCTCATTCCTCCGAATCTAAAGGCGATTTTTGGCTTGGTGTAAGATTATTGCTTTTCTATCAACTATTTTCTGATTTTTAGCAATTCGTTACAGTATGTGATGAAATGTGTACAGATAGCTTAAAAGGAGTTACTATTGTTTCATTAGAATTATTTATTATCCATTACTCAGTTAATATTAATTATTTCAAGACTGATTACTTGACTACTTAATTCTATTTTCTACAGTCCATTTCCACTACTTCTGTCGATATGATGCGAAAAAACGCCGTATTAAGATAACTTATACTGGGTATCTCAAACCTTTGTGCTCAAAACGATATAATTTTTTTTTCCTTTATTGTATTTCGAGTCCCTGGCAGCAGCTTAATACACCGCTCTGCAGCCTACAGATAATGTTAAAAAACATAATCAGGAGATACAACAAGAAAAAGATGTGATAAAACGGTGACTGTTTAGAACTGGTACATGGCGAAAAAGTTATGAAGAAAACATTAAAAAACAAAAGGATCAGTGATGCTGATTAAAACCACTTAGGAAATAGACAGGCATAATTTAAAAAAAACACGGCGACAGTCTGGTTTCTGTTCGCAACGCTTTAAAAAGCGGACGCACGACACTGAACACTCACGGAAAACATTCCACTATAGAGTATGAAGGCATATGGGTATGGGAATACAAATTGCAAACGTTCCTAAACTAATTAAGTTGTCGAAGTAATGGTCAGTAATGGATATTTACGATTCTGTTTATTTATGAAAAGCCAGTCCAGTTGCTACTAAGAAATTTACTAAGTGAACGACCGGTTTCGGCCGGAGTGGCGGAGCGGCTCTAGACGCTTTAGTCTGGAACTGCGCGACCGCTACGGTCGCAGGTTCGAATCCTGCCTCGGGCATGGATGTGTGTGATGTCCTTAGGTTAGTTCGATTTAAGTAGTTCTAAGTTCTAGGGGACTGATGACCTCAGAAGTTAAGTCCCATAGTGCTTAGAGCCATTTGAACCATTTGAACGACCGGTTTCGGTCTTTACATCAGGTCGTTTTCAAGTGATTTGGAAGAGAAGGTTCTCTACAGCATATTTTACCAGAGACAGTTTTTATTCGTAACTGGAGCGGCTCTTCATTGACTATACGTAAAGCTGCGGAATCAGCACAGTCTGACCATGGAAAGCTAATCATTAACGTTCTTATTCACATAAATGACTTAGATCTTATAGCAACAGCGTAAGCTCGTAACAAGTGTCGAAACAAATTACCATCAGTCTCAATAAGTGCATTACAGTACAAGAACCTAAGACAATACCAACCAGTTTTTGTTTCTACTTCGGCTTAACGCATCAAGGACTTCAAATAAACAATAAATATGCCATCGTGGACACATGACATACGATTGTGTATTGCTTTTCAAGCTAGTGCCACAACCAACGATGCATAGCATAAGCTGTTTACAAACACGTGCCTCGTAGACACTGGAATATTCGTTTCCGAGCGTTGGTTTCTTCAAATTGTTCAAATGGCTCTGAGGTCATCAGTCCCCTAGAACTTAGAACTACTTAAACCTAACTAACCTAAGTACATCACACACTTCCATGCCCGAGGCAAGATTCGAACCTGCGACCGTAGCGGTCGCGCGGTTCCAAACTGTAGCGCATAGAACCGCTCGTCCACTCTGGCCGGCGTTGGTTTCTTATCTCAAAATACTGACTTCAAGACCTTGTACAGTTTCCATAATTTAAAACTTAATAATTTGGGACAGATTGTACAAGCTAGCTAATTAAGGAATTACTAAACGTCTTGATAGTTTAATTTTAACAAATAGGACGAATCGCCTAAAACTTCCGGGCTGATAGGCCGTGGTCGAAATATAAACTTCTGAGGTCATCAGTCGACCACGGCCTATCAGGCCGGAAGTTTTAAGTGAAGACAATACCGGCCGTGAAAGCTTACATTGTATGATCAAATAGGACGAATATTTTAATATTTACTATTACCGGAACTGTTCGTATTTCAACTCCGAAAACTATGGCGGTAACAGCTATAGATTTTTATTCAATTGGCACAGCATGAAAACCTGAAAATTTTATTCGGGTATGTGAAGTTCGAGACGCGTCGCTTAAGACAGTTGATAAGCTTAGTTCGGCTCCCCAAGCCATCCCAATGATGCTCTGTGGGATTCGGATATGCAGATGTTGCTTGGTAATCCGTGATGAGGACACTATGATAAGGCAAAAACTATGATAGGGCAAAATACACTCCTGGAAATTGAAATAAGAACACCGTGAATTCATTGTCCCAGGAAGGGGAAACTTTATTGACACATTCCTGGGGTCAGATACATCACATGATCACACTGACAGAACCACAGGCACATAGACACAGGCAACAGAGCATGCACAATGTCGGCACTAGTACAGTGTATATCCACCTTTCGCAGCAATGCAGGCTGCTATTCTCCCATGGAGACGATCGTAGAGATGCTGGATGTAGTCCTGTGGAACGGCTTGCCATGCCATTTCCACCTGGCGCCTCAGTTGGACCAGCGTTCGTGCTGGACGTGCAGACCGCGTGGGACGACGCTTCATCCAGTCCCAAACACGCTCAATGGGGGACAGATCCGGAGATCTTGCTGGCCAGGGTAGTTGACTTACACCTTCTAGAGCACGTTGGGTGGCACGGGATACATGCGGACGTGCATTGTCCTGTTGGAACAGCAAGTTCCCTTGCCGGTCTAGGAATGGTAGAACGATGGGTTCGATGACGGTTTGGATGTACCGTGCACTATTCAGTGTCCCCTCGACGATCACCAGTGGTGTACGGCCAGTGTAGGAGATCGCTCCCCACACCATGATGCCGGGTGTTGGCCCTGTGTGCCTCGATCGTATGCAGTCCTGATTGTGGCGCTCACCTGCACGGCGCCAAACACGCATACGACCATCATTGGCACCAAGGCAGAAGCGACTCTCATCGCTGAAGACGACACGTCTCCATTCGTCCCTCCATTCACGCCTGTCGCGACACCACTGGAGGCGGGCTGCACGATGTTGGGGCGTGAGCGGAAGACGGCCTAACGGTGTGCGGGACCGTAGCCCAGCCTCATGGAGACGGTTGCGAATGGTCCTCGCCGATACCCCAGGAGCAACAGTGTCCCTAATTTGCTGGGAAGTGGCGGTGCGGTCCCGTACGGCACTGCGTAGGATCCTACGGTCTTGGCGTGCATCCGTGCGTCGCTGCGGTCCGGTCCCAGGTCGACGGGCACGTGCACCTTCCGCCAACCACTGGCGACAACATCGATGTACTGTGGAGACCTCACGCCCCACGTGTTGAGCAATTCGGCGGTACGTCCACCCGGCCTCCCGCATGCCCACTATACGCCCTCGCTCAAAGTCCGTCAACTGCACATACGGTTCACGTCCACGCTGTCGCGGCATGCTACCAGTGTTAAAGACTGCGATGGAGCTCCGTATGCCAAGGCAAACTGGCTGACACTGACGGCGGCGGTGCACAAATGCTGCGCAGCTAGCGCCATTCGACGGCCAACACCGCGGTTCCTGGTGTGTCCGCTGTGCCGTGCGTGTGATCATTGCTTGTACAGCCCTCTCGCAGTGTCCGGAGCAAGTATGGTGGGTCTGACACACCGGTGTCAATGTGTTCTTTTTTCCATTTCCAGGAGTGTATTATGACCACTGCCAAATGTGGGACGGAATACATTCTGGTGGCGATTCGGACACATGGCGCGGTAAGGAAAGTTCACAAGCGGAGCTCAGACGAATGGGGTGTCATTCTAGCGGTGATACGGGCTGCAAATAGAGAAATCCACTGGCATAAGTGACTTTGATAAAGGGCAGATTGTTAGGTCCCGAGCACGAGAAATTGTATGGGAAAGGTGAGGATGGTCCGCTGTTAGCGTGATGCTGTCGTGGGCATATATAGAAGTGTTTCAAGGAAGGCAGGATCACGGGTAGACAAAATGGTGCTGGACGTCCACGACCCATCACAAAAAGTGGGGGACGCAGGTTTGCCCGCTCCATGAACTAGGATAGGCAGCGATCTGTGGCAGATCTGACGTCAGAGTACAATCCCAATGCAGGCACAAGTGTACCAGAGCACGCCGTTCAGAGCACACTGTTGCGCATGAGGTTGGGTTGAGTTGTTTGGGGAAGGGGACCAGACAGCGCGGTCATCGGTCTCATCGGATTAGGGAAGGACGGGGAAGGAATCATCCCGGCATTTGCCTGGAGCGATTTAGGGAAATCACGAAAAATCTAAATCAGGATGGCCGGACGCGGGATTAAACCGTCGTCCTCCCGAATGCGAGTCCAGTGTCTAACGCGCATAAGGCTTTGCAGCAGACGACCCATACTTGTTCACTCGCTGATCCTATGATGTAGTCAGTTAGAACAACAGCGCGTATGGTATCATTGAGACTGAACCGTGGATGAATGGAGACATGCCTGGAGGGATGGATCACGTTTCTTATTGCACCAGGTAGACGGTCTTGTCTGGATACGGTGTCATCCAGGCGGACAACTGCTGGCAACATGCATCCCGCAACGGACTGAGGCCAATAGGAGAGTATCATGTTAAAGGAACATTGGCCTGGACTTCAGTGAAAGTTGTGATAGTACACTGCTGGCCACCGTAAAAGCATCCGAATCAAGTGAAATTTACACCATGAGTTTGCAGCGATGAGATATGCAACTGATTAGAATTTCAGCGCAGACGCACATCACGCGCGCCTGTGGCGCCACCTCATAGCGCCATTTAAGGCTTGGCGATTTCGACGAGTGTACGTTCGGAATGTGTGTTTACCTTGTGGTTGTTTCACAAGACGATCAGTTATGCCTCGTAGACAACAGCGAACATCTTTTGATCAAGTATCCGAGTTCGACAGAGGAAGGATAGTGGCTTACCGAGATTGTGGATTATCATACAGAGAAATCGCTAGTCGTGTTGGACGAAACCAAACAACTGTAATGCGGATATGTGACCGTTGGATGCAGGAGGGTACGACGGACCGACGTGGTCGATCGCATTCACCTCAGTGCACCACTGCACGTGCTGATAGGCAAATTGTGCGCATGGCAGTGACGGATCGCTCAGTGACATCCCGAACCATAGCACAGCACATTGCGTCTGTAACGCATCATCCAGTGTCTGCGCGTACCATTCGACGCCGTTTACAGCAGAGTGGTCTGTCCGCAAGACGTCCATTGCTTCGTCTACCATTGACGCAGAACCACAGACGTCTCCGTCGCCAATGGTGTGATGACAGACGGATGTGGACGGCAGAATGGAATGACGTTGTCTTTACTGACGAGGCACACTTCTTTCTGCAGCACCACGATGGTCGGATTCGAGTGTGGAGACACCGTGGAGAGAGGACGCTGGACAGCTGCATTATGCACCACCACACTGGTCTTGCACCGGGTATTATGGTATGGGGCGGTATTGGACATTACTCTCGCACGCCTCTAGTACGCATTGCCGGTACTTTAAATAGCCGGCGCTACATATCCGAGGTGCTGGAGCCAGTTGTCCTTCCTTACCTTCAGGGCTCGGCCACAGCCATATTTCAACAGGATAATGCGCGACCACACTTGGCACGCATTGTCCAAAGTTTCTTCGTCAATAACCAGATTGAATTGCTTCCCTGGCCGGCTCGCTCTCCGGATCTTTCGCCGATAGAAAACATGTGGTCCATGGTTGCTCAACGAGTGACCCAGATTACATCCCGAGCTGCCACACCAGATGATCTTTGGCAACGTGTGGAAGCTGCTTGGGCTGCTGTACCCCAGGAACACATCCAACGTCTCTTTGACTCAATGCCGAGACGTGTGGCAGCGGTGATCTCCAACAATGGCGGCTACTCTGGCTACTGATTCCGGCAGGAACCACATGTCACACACGTCTGTAAACGTAATCATTTGATACTTGGTCAACATGTTATCTACAAAATAAATTTTGTTGTGCTACCTCTTGTCTTTCTTGGTGTTGCATTTACGGTGGCCAGCAGTGTATTTGGAGGCGCCTTGACAACTGTGGAATATGTGGACGTTGTTGCGGAGCACCTGCATCCCTTCGTGGTTGATGTCTTCCCCGACTATGACGGCATTTTCCAGCAAGATAACTACCCGTATCAAGAGGC
Source organism: Schistocerca nitens (assembly GCF_023898315.1). Lineage (NCBI taxonomy): Eukaryota > Metazoa > Arthropoda > Insecta > Orthoptera > Acrididae > Schistocerca > Schistocerca nitens. Next base: position 222,573,161 of record NC_064619.1, on the reverse strand, counting down.
CAGAAGGGTGCTACAGAGGTTTCAGGAGAGTGTCTGGAACTCACGATGTCTTCGCATCCAAATTCGCCCTATCTGAATCCGATGACATATGCCTGGCCAGCTAGGGGTCATCAGTGCCGCACCCGCAAACCGTCAGCCTGTAATTTACGGTAATTTCGAGAAGTAGACAGATGGTTCCACATGCCTGCTGAAACCTACCAAGGACACGTTAGCTCCGTGCCATCACTGCTGTATTATTTCGAAAGGTGGACGAGCATTATTATCGCCAGTAGTTGACTGGGAAATGTTCAAATGGTTCAAATGGCTCTGAGCACTATGGGACTTAACATCTATGGTCATCAGTCCCCTAGAACTTAGAACTACTTAAACCTAACTAACCTAAGGACAGCACACAACACCCAGCCGTCACGAGGCAGAGAAAATCCCTGACCCCGCCGGGAATCGAACCAGGGAACCCGGGCGTAGGAAGAGAGAACGCTACCGCACGACCACGAGATGCGGGCTACTGGGAAAGGTAGGAAAGGCGGTGGTGTACCATTCCTGATCAACAGGCTTCGAACTAATGTCCTCATTTAAAGTCTAATTCTCTTCACAGTACCTCACGGAGAGAGGGACTTTAATACTGTTGATGCTCAACAAAATAATAAAACTGGAAAACACCGTTATCCTAATCCATAGGGCCGGCCGGGGTGGCCGAGCGGTTCTAGGCGCTACAGTCTGGAACTGCGCGACCGCTACGGTCGCAGGTTCGAATGCTGCCTCGGGCACGGATGTGTGTGATGTCCTTAGATTAGTTCCGCTACGGTCGCAGGTTCGAATCCTGCCTCGGGCATGGATGTGTGTGAAGTCCTTAGGTTAGTTAGGTTTAAGTAATTTTAAGTTCTAGGGGACTGATGACCTCAGAAGTTAAGTCCCATAGTGCTCAGAGCCATTTGAACCATTTTTTGAACCTTAGGTGAGTTAGGTTTAAGTAGTTCTCAGTTTTAGGGGACTGATGACCTCAGAAGTTAAGTCCCATAGTGCTCAGAGCCATTTTAATCCACAGGTGATAAAACTTATACTAATAAGCCCGATAACAAATCACACTGCTCCGTAAGTGGTGATCAAAACTTTCCAAAAACATCTTGATGGTGAACCGATCTCGTTTATCTGCCAACTTGATAGTATTCAACTGGAGGACCCTGTAATATCTCAGAGTTTCCCCTCACCTTTTCTCTCGCAGCACCACCAACAACATAAACGAGACACTACAGTTACGCAGTTACGCAGTAATCGAGCTACATACATATGACAAAACTCTCATACTAAACAATAGAAAGATGTCACTGGGAGCGAACAAAGAAATTTCGTATTGAAATGTTTTCATCGCGCCTCTACGGGACCTAAGCATTTTCAAACTCTGCCCTTTCGACGATATTCCCTTGTCCCAGTTAGCCACTATTCGCCAGAAGAGCCCAACTAGATTCGTTCTGTACACTAAAGCATGTTTTCCTGCAAAGATCACCTGACTCCCTCCAGTCTTGCTTCTACCTCGACATTGTTACCGAACAGTATGGCACGGTGGTAAGTAGGTTGTGTTCCAAAAATGAACAGCTTAGAGACAGAAGTGATGACATTTTCTGCAGGACCTGACCATCATTTTGCAGGACAATGCTCAAGCACGTACAGTGCAAGTTGTTACTGATTTGTATGACTGATGGAGCTGTTAAGTGCTACACCACCTACTGCACTCCCCTGACTTAAGTCCTCGCGAGTTCAACTCAATTTCTAAAGTGAAGGAAACACTTCACGGCATTCGCTTCAGAACTGCTACAAATTCGTCGGGCAACAGACCGCACCGCTCAAACTGTCAACACAACTAGCACCGCTAAGAGTATCCTACGACTTCCACATCGCTGACAACGAGTTATACACAATGCCGGTGACTACCTTGAAGGTCAGTAAAACTTTGAAACACGTATCTATTTCTGCGCATGATTCTCCCAATTGTTTGGGGGATTGTCCACTTCAGAAGGGAAGCTTATATTAAATATACGCGATTGAAAATAATCGCCATTTAAAAAAGAAGAGTTCCTAGATAACAGAACGCAGCATGTCATTCTCAATGGAGAGAAGTCTTCCGAAGTAAGAGTTATTTCAGGTGTGCCACAGGGGAGTGTCATAGGACCGTTGCTATTCATAATATACATAAATGACCTTGTGGATGACATCGGAAGTTCACTGAGGCTTTTTGCAGATGATGCTGTGGTGTATCGAGAGGTTGTAACAATGGAAAATTGTACTGAAATGCAGGAGGATCTGCAGCGAATTGACGCATGGTGCAGGGAATGGCAATTGAATCTCAATGTAGACAAGTGTAATGTGCTGCGAATACATAGAAAGATAGATCCCTTATCATTTAGCTACAAAATAGCGGGTCAGCAACTGGAAGCAGTTAATTCGATAAATTATCTAGGAGTACGCATTAGGAGTGATTTAAAATGGAATGATCATATAAAGTTGATCGTCGGTAAAGCAGATGCCAGACTGAGATTCATTGGAAGAATCCTAAGGAAATGCAATCCGAAAACAAAGGAAGTAGGTTACAGTACGCTTGTTCGCCCACTGCTTGAATACTGCTCAGCAGTGTGGCATCCGTACCAGATAGGGTTGATAGAAGAGATAGAGAAGATCCAACGGAGAGCAGCACGCTTCGTTACAGGATCGTTTAGTAATCGCGAAAGCGTTACGGAGATGATAGATAAACTCCAGTGGAAGACTCTGCAGGAGAGACACTCAGTAGCTCGGTACGGGCTTTTGTTAAAGTTTCGAGAACATACCTTCACCGAAGAGTCAAGCAGTATATTGCTCCCTCCTACGTATATCTCGCGAAGAGACCTTGAGGATAAAATCAGAGAGATTAGAGCCCACACATAAGCATACCGACAATCCTTCTTTCCACGAACAATACGAGACTGGAATAGAAGGGAGAACCGATAGAGGTATTCAAGGTACCGTCCGCCACACACCGTCAGGTGGCTGGCGGAGTATGGATGTAGATGTAGATGTAGATACGAGCTGTAAAGAAATAGTTGCCACTATTAAAGTTCCAACACTTGTATATTAACGCACGCAGCTTTTTACGTCGTATGGCAAGTTGTAATTAGACAGCTGTGACGAGCTGCCGCGTTAGCTATTGTACGGTACGTGTGATACTGAAAATACCAAGAGATCTTGACTGCAGAAGATTTTCTTATTCATCAATGACAGATCGCTCCCTACGAACATGTGAAACTTGCTGAAGATACGTTCACAGGAAGATAAAATTTTATTGCACATGTCCACAGTCACGGAAATACCACGAGGGTTAGGTTGGGCTATGTTCGGTCAAGCTGCGTTGGCGTAACACTTACCATTTTCGACAGTATAAGGGAAAATCGAGGGATAGCGAGTTGTTGTTGTTGTGGTCTTCAGTCCTGAGACTGGTTTGATGCAGCTCTCCATGCTACTCTATCCTGTGCAAGCTTCTTCATCTCCCAGTAAATACTGCAACCTACATCCTTCTGAATCTGCTTAGTGTATTCATCTCTTGGTCTCCCTCTACGATTTTTACCATCCAAGCTGCCCTCCAATGCTAAATTTGTGATCCCTTGGTGCCTTAAAACATGTCCTACCAACCGATCCCTTCTTCTAGTCAAGTTGTGCCACGAACTTCTCTTCTCCCCAATCCTATTCAATACCTCCTCATTAGTTACGTGATCTACCCACCTTATCTTCAGCATTCTTCTGTAGCACCACATTTCGAAAGCTTCTATTCTCTTCTTGTCCACACTAGTTATCGTCCATGTTTCACTTCCATACATGGCTACACTCCATACAAATACTTTCAGAAATGACATCTTGACACTTAAATCTATACTTGATGTTAACAAATTTCTCTTCTTCAGAAACGATTTTCTTGCCATTGCCAGTCTACATTTTATATCCTCTCTACTTCGACCATCATCAGTTATTTTACTCCCTAAATAGCAAAACTCCTTTACTACTTTAAGTGTCTCATTTCCTAATCTAATTCCCTCAGCATCACCCGATTTAATTTGACTACATTCCATTATCCTCGTTTTGCTTTTGTTGATGTTCATCTTATATCCTCCTTTCAAGACACTGTCCATTCCGTTCAACTGCTCTTTCAAATCTTTTGCTGTCTCTGACAGAATTACAATGTCATCGGCGAACCTCAAAGTTTTTACTTCTTCTCCATGAATTTTAATGCCTAATCCGAATTTTTCTTTTGTTTCCTTTACTGCTTGCTCAATATACAGATTGAATAACATCGGGGAGAGGCTACAACCCTGTCTCACTCCTTTCCCAACCACTGCTTCCATTTCATGCCCCTCGACTCTTACAACTGCCATCTGGTTTCTGTACAAATTGTAAATAGCCTTTCGCTCCCTGTATTTTACCCCTACCACCTTCAGAATTTGAAAGAGAGTATTCCAGTTAACATTGTCAAATGCTTTCTCTAAGTCTACAAATGCTAGAAACGTAGGATAGCGCGTACTTAAGGAAAATTTGTTATTTCGACACTTTCATAAGTAAGCTAAATCCAACTGTACGTAAGGCTGCCATCGTTTCTCTACTTTTATTATGCTAAATCAATTTAAACCTAAAAATTAAAACAGTACAATCAAATTTAACTGCAAATATCACAAAGATGGCACTGCGCATGATTCTCCCAATTGTTTGGGGGATTGTCCATTTCAGAAGGGAAGCTTATATTAAATATACGCGATTGAAAATAATCGCCACTTAAATTATCTGCCAGCTTCCATCAGGAAATTAAAATATTCAAAAGTATTTAAACAGTAATAACGAATGTGTAATCCAGGATGAGATTTTCACTCTGCAGTGGAGTGTGCGTTGACATGAAACTCCCTGGCAGATTAAAACTGTGTGCCGGACCGAGACTCGAAATCGGGACCTTTGCCTTTCGCGGGCAAGCGCAGAAGAGCTTCTGTGAAGTTTGGAAGGTAGGAGACGAGGTACTGGCAGAACTGAAGCTGTGAGGACGGGTCGTGAGTCGTGCTCGGGTAGCTCAGATATTAGAGCATTTGCCCGCGAAAGGCAACGGTCCCGAGTTCGAGTCTCGGTCCTGCACACAGAATGTGTAATCACTTTCATTTTCACATATCAACTGTTTTTAGAATCTTCATGTCTTGGATAAGCAGTCATCAGAAACATAGTCTTGGGGTGTCTTGTCAGGTGCATGAAGCATCACCATTCCAAGCAGACCATTTTCCACAGATGCAGCATAAATCATATGCTTATGCACTATCTATAGGTAGTGATTTCAGTGCCCCATCAAGATGATTATCGTAATTACCTTCATCATCATCGTTATCACACGAAATCCTGGAAACGTGCGATACCTCAGACGACTTTGATGTTCAATCCTTTCTTCTGGTTTTCTTTTCCCTCTTTTCTGCGTATAGCTTTTTCATTCTTTTTCTACAACCTAGAATATTGTTTCTATCTGCGCCTTACTTTATTCCTCATTTCAGCTTCTTCCAGCTTCTCTTTCACAGGAGCGCGCACCTGTTCTCTGTCAGTGCACCTTTACCCCGGTCTGTCATTACATACTAACGCGTTCAGTTTCTGAATGTTAAATCGTTACATTTAGAAAGCAGATCCATGCAATGACCCAATGAATGACAGGTTATAATAACATATTCAGATAAAAGTTCATCTCGTTTTCTGCCTTCTAAAAATAACGGGAAACTGGTCCGTTTTATTTGCCTCACACTCACTCATTCCACTGCCCATTTGGTGCCTGTATTTGTTGTTTATTTTTATAACTTACAGTAATTAGAAGAGGGCAGCAGCAGTCTCAGTTCATCACGTTTATCGGAAGCTTCGAATACTAAATACATAAGATTACTCACTGCACACAATTGCCCTAATACCCGTTACGTACGCGTGTGAGTAAATGATGTAGGTAGGTGGCTCAGTAACGATTCTTTTAAAATGCTACGGATTAAACAATAACATACATTTGTGAAGAAGGTTTTGGTTTTAAGAGAAATAGAAGAATTTAGTTAAATTTAAACAAGAAGAATTTAGTTACTTGAGGAAAATTGAATACAGCTGAAGGAATATAGCTGATGAGTGCTTAATTTGGCGACAGCAGGAACTGGCTGTAGGGATGGATGCAGGCAATTAATTAAATAAATAAAGAAGTAAAAGTTGAAAAAGTTGTAAAAAAGTGCCAAACTCAAAATCCAAAGAGCTGAGGTTCGATCTCCGGTCAATCCTAGGATTTTAATCGTCACTTACCACTTCTTTCACCTCCGGTAATGTTTGTCGGTGTGAAAAATGCCGAGTTACACAGTGGTGTGGAATCTATAGATCCCGTTATAACCGGCTGGGCAAGTCAGTTGAAAGGTCGAAAGAAGGAACAGCACACCACCCCCAACAGGACCATGCCTAGTAAAGAACTGTGGCGTTGAAAACAGTCTTCTGTTTGATGATTGATTTTTAGAAATAGATGGTATGCAGTTTTCATGAACACAGTGAATGAGACTTGCTCTCAAATTCATGGTGCCATTCGTCCAGTAGACAATGTAAAGCTGTCAAAACTTGCACTGACTGACGAAAAATGTGAAGTACTGTTACCCATCGGGGACAAGGGTACGTCAGGAGTGCTCCAGGGTAGTGTGGTAGTCCTGCTGTTGTTCTCTATACAGGGTGTTACAAAAAGGTATGGCCAAACTTTCAGGAAACATTCCTCACACAGAAAGAAAGAAAATATGTTATGTGGACATGTGTCCGGAAACGCTTACTTTCCATGTTAGAGCTCATTTTATTACTTCTCTTCAAATCACGTTAATCATGGAATGGAATCATACAGCAACAGAACGTACCAGCGTGACGTCAAACACTTTGTTACAGGAAATGTTCAAAATGTCCTCCGTTAACGACGATACATGCATGCACCCTCCGTCGCATGGAATCCCTGATGCGCTGATGCAGCCCTGGAGAATGGCGTATTGTATCACAGCCATCCACAATACGAGCACGAAGAGTCTCTACATTTGGTACCGGGGTAGCGTAGACAAGAGCTTTCAAATGCCCCCATAAATGAAAGTCAAGAGGGCTGAGGTCAGGAGAGCGTGGAGGCCATGGAATTGGTCCGCCTCTACCAATACATCGGTCACCGAATCTGTTGTTGAGAAGCGTACGAACACTTCGACTGAAATGTGCAGGAGCTCCATCGTGCATGAACCACATGTTGTGTCGTACTTGTAAAGGCACATGTTCTAGCAGCACAGGTATGAAAGCATGGCGGTGAATCGAGGAAGGACAGTACATACTAAAATGAGCTCTAACATGGAAATTAAGCTCTTCCGGACACATGTCCACATAACATGTTTTCTTTATTTGTGTGTGAGGAATGTTTCCTGAAAGTTTGGCCGTACCTTTTTGTAACACCCTGTATACATAAATGATTTGGCGGACAGGGTGGGCAGCAATCTGCAGTTTTTTGCTGATGATGCGTTGGTGTGACTGTAGAGAGACACAAGATGACTGAGAAAAAATTTCCAGTTGGTGTGATGAATGTCAGCTAGCCCTAAATGGGGAAAACTGTAAGTTGATGCAGATGAGTAAGAAGATCAAAACTGTAATGTTCTGATACAGCATTACTGGTGTCCTGCTTGGCACAGTCATGTCGATTGAATACGTGCGTGTAACGTTCCAAAGCGATACGAGATAGAACGAGTGTGAGAACTGTGGCAGGGAAGGCGAGTGGTCGATTTATTGGGAGAATTTTAGGAAAGAGTGGTTCACCTGTAAAGGTGACTGAACATAGGCCGCTGGTGCGACCTGTTCTTGAGTACTGCTCTAGTGTTTGGGATCCGTACCAGGTCGGATTGAAGGAAGACATCGAAGTAACTCAGAGGTAGGCTGCTGAAGTTGTTACCGATAGGTTCGAACAACACGTAAGTATTACGGAGATGCTTCGGGAACTCAAATGGGAATCGCTGGAGGGAAGGCGACGTTCTCTTCGAGAAAAACTATTGAGAAAATTTAGAGAACCGGCATCTGAAACTTACCTCCGAACGATTCTGCTCCCACCAACATACATTACGCGTAACGACCACGAAGATAAGAAACTAGAAATTAGAGCTCATACGGTCTATTTGCGAGTGGAACAGGAAAGTAAATGCTAGTAATGGTACAGGGTACCCCAGCCACGCACCCTACGGTGGCTTGCGGAGTATCTACTTGTATGTGGATGTATAGGAAGCAAAATCAAATTTTGTGAGCTGAGAGGAAATGCTATATTACACTCCTGGAAATGGAAAAAAGAACACATTGACACCGGTGTGTCAGACCCACCATACTTGCTCCGGACACTGCGAGAGGGCTGTACAAGCAATGATCACACGCACGGCACAGCGGACACACCAGGAACCGCGGTGTTGGCCGTCGAATGGCGCTAGCTGCGCAGCATTTGTGCACCGCCGCCGTCAGTGTCAGCCAGTTTGCCGTGGCATACGGAGCTCCATCGCAGTCTTTAACACTGGTAGCATGCCGCGACAGCGTGGACGTGAACCGTATGTGCAGTTGACGGACTTTGAGCGAGGGCGTATAGTGGGTATGCGGGAGGCCGGGTGGACGTACCGCCGAACTGCTCAACACGTGGGGCGTGAGGTCTCCACAGTACATCGATGTTGTCGCCAGTGGTCGGCGGAAGGTGCACGTGCCCGTCGACCTGGGACCGGACCGCAGCGACGCACGGATGCACGCCAAGACCGTAGGATCCTACGCAGTGCCGTAGGGGACCGCACCGCCACTTCCCAGCAAATTAGGGACACTGTTGCTCCTGGGGTATCGGCGAGGACCATTCGCAACCGTCTCCATGAAGCTGGGCTACGGTCCCGCACACCGTTAGGCCGTCTTCCGCTCACGCCCCAACATCGTGCAGCCCGCCTCCAGTAGTGTCGCGACAGGCGTGAATGGAGGGACGAATGGAGACGTGTCGTCTTCAGCGATGAGAGTCGCTTCTGCCTTGGTGCCAATGATGGTCGTATGCGTGTTTGGCGCCGTGTAGGTGAGCGCCACAATCAGGACTGCATACGACCGAGGCACACAGGGCCAACACCCGGCATCATGGTGTGGGGAGCGATCTCCTACACTGGCCGTACACCACTGGTGATCGTCGAGGGGACACTGAATAGTGCACGGTACATCCAAACCGTCATCGAACCCATCGTTCTACCATTCCTAGACCGGTAAGGGAACTTGCTGTTCCAACAGGACAATGCACGTACGCATGTATCCCGTGCCACCCAACGTGCTCTAGAAGGTGTAAGTCAACTACCCTGGCCAGCAAGATCTCCGGATCTGTCCCCCATTGAGCATGTTTGGGACTGGATGAAGCGTCGTCTCACGCGGTCTGCACGTCCAGCACGAACGCTGGTCCAACTGAGGCGCCAGGTGGAAATGGCATGGCAAGCCGTTCCACAGGACTACATCCAGCATCTCTACGATCGTCTCCATTGGAGAATAGCAGCCTGCATTGCTGCGAAAGGTGGATATACACTGTACTAGTGCCGACATTGTGCATGCTCTGTTGCCTGTGTCTATGTGCCTGTGGTTCTGTCAGTGTGATCATGTGATGTATCTGACCCCAGGAATGTGTCAATAAAGTTTCCCCTTCCTGGGACAATGAATTCACGGTGTTCTTATTTCAATTTCCAGGATTGTATTTCAGTGATTACAAAATCGAGTCAAATTTACAAAAAAAATTGCAGTACGAGAATACTAATTAGTATGACTTTGCACCCCTCCACTCCTGGATGGATGCACTGATTCGGTTGGGAAGCCGTTGTGGGCTCTCCTGAGTCAACCGTTGTAAATGGTTCTCGATATCCTGGATTCTGGCTTTAGGATGGGGCTGATGCCTGCGCTGGCCTCACACGAGTTAAGAAATCTTGCTGACCACAGAAGTACCTCAGTATCAGGCAGACAGTTCATAGAGACACATGCCCTGCGTGGACGTTGATTGTCCAGTTAAAAATGGGGTCACAGTACTGTAGCATGAGAGGTAACACATGAGGAGAGGACGCAGGATGTCTGTGAAGTACCGTCAATCACTACCAGCCGAGATCTTAAGTCATACCCTATGGCTCCCCATACCACGACACCAGGAGTAACTCCACCGGGCGATTTGAGAAGATCGGAAGGATGAGCCGTTTGCGTCGCGGTGTTAACGGCAGCTTACACACAGGACCGTAATTCCCTAGTGCGGCTGGTGCTGGTCTCCTATCAATAGCGCAGCACGACAGAGAATATTGCAAGGAGTTCATTACTTGGTCGTGGATGAGTGGCGCAGGTGTGAAGGGCTTACGATGTGCTTGGTGAACATTACGACGGTGCTTCCTTGTTGTGGTCAGAGGTGGTAGACCGCATACTTGACGATGAGAATGTCTTTCCTCACGTTCTCATGCAATACAACATCGGGCTGCTGCCACATCCAAATGTCCCACAAATATGGATATTGCACCACTGGACTAGCCAGCCTAATGGAGACCCACAACGAGGCCTATTACAAAGTCTGTCAGGTGCTGATAACGCTGTCTCAGACGAGTATGCTGTATCTCGTTCTTTAAAGCCAGACGCTGTTCATGCCCCTCATATACCCTGCGAGGCCAGGTAGCAACCTAAACACGGACAACAGTAACGCACTCTCGGGCTTTTCTTACTAGCAACTCTAATTATTCACCTCCCCATAGACGGTGTGTATGTGTACGAAGTAACATTGACATCCGAACACGTCTTCCGGGTGCTTCACCTCTTTCGCCAGGCAGTGTATTTTTTAGCGCTGGGGTGCATGGGTGCGCCCTGGGCGTGCCCCCGACTCCAGTAACGGGCCGTCCTGCCGCTGTGCAGCGCCGCGGTGTCGCAACTGCGGCCGCCCCACATAGCACGCCGAACGCAGGCCAGTCCGGCACCTGCCGCGCTGCGGCCTTCCGGCTGGCGAGCTCGCCCCCGCATTCCGACCAGCTGACCAGCTGTGCCCAGCGCCACGGGCCGAGGAGGCGGCCTGCAAACAGCCTCGCGATAGGCAACCGTCCAGCGTTAGGTCCAGGGATGAGGGGGTACTCATACACTGAGGCGACAAAAGTAGTTGCAGCCCACAGCAGAAATATAGAGTCCATGCTGCCCCTATAGCCCTCCAAAATTGCGAAAGTGTTGTCCACGCAGGATGTTGTGCACGAACTGATCTCCCGATTACGTACAATTGATGTTCGAAATGGTTCAAATGGCTCTAAGCACTATGGGACTTAACATCTGAGGTCATCAGAACTACTTAAACCTGAGGACATCACACACATCCATGCCCGAGGCAGGATTCGAACCTGCGACCGTACAGCAGCGCGGTTCCGGATTGAAGCGCCTAGAACCTCTCGACCACAGCAGCTGGCAATTAATGTTCGATGGCATTCATATCGGATACGCGAAGTTCTTCAAACTAGTCGCGAATAAATGTGGCCTGGTGACATCACGCACCGTCATCCATAAGAATCCCATAGTCGTTTGGGAACATGAGGTTGCAAATGGTCTTCAAGTAACCGAACATAACCATTTCCATTCAATGATCGATGTCAACAAAACCTGGGCCATTATCGAGCCACATTCAGCAGTGCTTTGTCGACAACTTGGATCTACGGCTGAGGCGACAAAAAGTAGTTGGAGCCCACAGCAGAAATATAGTGTCCATGCTGCCCCTATAGCCCTCCAAAATTGCGAAAGTGTTGTCGATGCAGGATGTTGTGCACGAACTGATCTCTCGATTACGTACAATTGATGTTCAAAATGGTTCAAACGGCTCTAAGCACTATGGGACTTAACATCTGAGGTCATCAGAACTACTTAAATCTAACTAACCTGAGGACATCACACACATCCATGCCCGAGGCAGGATTCGAACCTGCGACCGTACAGCAGCGCGGTTCCGGATTGAAGCGCCTAGAACCTCTCGACAACAGCAGCTGGCAATTAATGTTCGATGGCATTCATATCGGATACGCGAAGCTCTTCAAACTAGTCGCGAATAAATGTGGCCTGGTGACATCACGCACCGTCATCCATAAGAATCCCATAGTCGTTTGGGAACATGAAGTTGCAAATGGTTGCAAATGGTCTTCAAGTAACCGAACATAACCATTTCCATTCAATGATCGATGTCAACAAAACCTGGGCCATTATCGAGCCACATTCAGCAGTGCTTTGTCGACAACTTGGATCTACGGCTGAGGCGACAAAAAGTAGTTGGAGCCCACAGCAGAAATATAGTGTCCATGCTGCCCCTATAGCCCTCCAAAATTGCGAAAGTGTTGTCGATGCAGGATGTTGTGCACGAACTGATCTCTCGATTACGTACAATTGATGTTCGAAATGGTTCAAACGGCTCTAAGCACTATGGGACTTAACATCTGAGGTCATCAGAACTACTTAAATCTAACTAACCTGAGGACATCACACACATCCATGCCCGAGGCAGGATTCGAACCTGCGACCGTACAGCAGCGCGGTTCCGGATTGAAGCGCCTAGAACCTCTCGACCACAGCAGCTGGCAATTAATGTTCGATGGCATTCATATCGGATACGCGAAGCTCTTCAAACTAGTCGCGAATAAATGTGGCCTGGTGACATCACGCACCGTCATCCATAAGAATCCCATAGTCGTTTGGGAACATGAGGTTGCAAATGGTCTTCAAGTAACCGAACATAACCATTTCCATTCAATGATCGATGTCAACAAAACCTGGGCCATTATCGAGCCACATTCAGCAGTGCTTTGTCGACAACTTGGATCTACGGCTGAGGCGACAAAAAGTAGTTGGAGCCCACAGCAGAAATATAGTGTCCATGCTGCCCCTATAGCCCTCCAAAATTGCGAAAGTGTTGTCGATGCAGGATGTTGTGCACGAACTGATCTCTCGATTACGTACAATTGATGTTCAAAATGGTTCAAACGGCTCTAAGCACTATGGGACTTAACATCTGAGGTCATCAGAACTACTTAAATCTAACTAACCTGAGGACATCACACACATCCATGCCCGAGGCAGGATTCGAACCTGCGACCGTACAGCAGCGCGGTTCCGGATTGAAGCGCCTAGAACCTCTCGACCACAGCAGCTGGCAATTAATGTTCGATGGCATTCATATCGGATACGCGAAGCTCTTCAAACTAGTCGCGAATAAATGTGGCCTGGTGACATCACGCACCGTCATCCATAAGAATCCCATAGTCGTTTGGGAACATGAGGTTGCAAATGGTCTTCAAGTAACCGAACATAACCATTTCCATTCAATGATCGATGTCAACAAAACCTGGGCCATTATCGAGCCACATTCAGCAGTGCTTTGTCGACAACTTGGATCTACGGCTGAGGCGACAAAAAGTAGTTGGAGCCCACAGTAGAAATATAGTGTCCATGCTGCCCCTATAGCCCTCCAAAATTGCGAAAGTGTTGTCGATGCAGGATGTTGTGCACGAACTGATCTCTCGATTACGTACAATTGATGTTCGAAATGGTTCAAACGGCTCTAAGCACTATGGGACTTAACATCTGAGGTCATCAGAACTACTTAAATCTAACTAACCTGAGGACATCACACACATCCATGCCCGAGGCAGGATTCGAACCTGCGACCGTACAGCAGCGCGGTTCCGGATTGAAGCGCCTAGAACCTCTCGACCACAGCAGCTGGCAATTAATGTTCGATGGCATTCATATCGGATACGCGAAGCTCTTCAAACTAGTCGCGAATAAATGTGGCCTGGTGACATCACGCACCGTCATCCATAAGAATCCCATAGTCGTTTGGGAACATGAGGTTGCAAATGGTCTTCAAGTAACCGAACATAACCATTTCCATTCAATGATCGATGTCAACAAAACCTGGGCCATTATCGAGCCACATTCAGCAGTGCTTTGTCGACAACTTGGATCTACGGCTGAGGCGACAAAAAGTAGTTGGAGCCCACAGCAGAAATATAGTGTCCATGCTGCCCCTATAGCCCTCCAAAATTGCGAAAGTGTTGTCGATGCAGGATGTTGTGCACGAACTGATCTCTCGATTACGTACAATTGATGTTCAAAATGGTTCAAACGGCTCTAAGCACTATGGGACTTAACATCTGAGGTCATCAGAACTACTTAAATCTAACTAACCTGAGGACATCACACACATCCATGCCCGAGGCAGGATTCGAACCTGCGACCGTACAGCAGCGCGGTTCCGGATTGAAGCGCCTAGAACCTCTCGACAACAGCAGCTGGCAATTAATGTTCGATGGCATTCATATCGGATACGCGAAGCTCTTCAAACTAGTCGCGAATAAATGTGGCCTGGTGACATCACGCACCGTCATCCATAAGAATCCCATAGTCGTTTGGGAACATGAAGTTGCAAATGGTTGCAAATGGTCTTCAAGTAACCGAACATAACCATTTCCATTCATTGATCGGTTCAGTTGGAGAGAAGACTCAGTCCATCGATGTCGTATCGGATACGCGAAGTTCTTCAAACTAGTCGCGAATAAATGTGGCCTGGTGACATCACGCACCGTCATCCATAAGAATCCCATAGTCGTTTGGGAACATGAAGTTGCAAATGGTTGCAAATGGTCTTCAAGTAACCGAACATAACCATTTCCATTCATTGATCGGTTCAGTTGGAGAGAAGACTCAGTCCATCGATGTCGTATCGGATACGCGAAGTTCTTCAAACTAGTCGCGAATAAATGTGGCCTGGTGACATCACGCACCGTCATTCATAAGAATCCCATAGTCGTTTGGGAACATGAAGTCCACGAATGGTTGCAAATGGTCTTCAAGTAACCGAACATAACCATTTCCATTCATTGATCGGTTCAGTTGGAGAGAAGACTCAGTCCATCGATGTTAACAAAACCTGGGCCATTATCGAGCCACAATCAGCAGTGCTTTGTCGACAACTTGGATCTACGGCTTCATGGACTCTGCGCCACACTTGAACACCATCATCAGCTCTCACCAGCTGAAATCGGGACTCATCTGACCAGTCACATTTTCCAGTCGTCTAGGATGCAACCGATGTGGACACAAGCACAGCACAGGCGTTGCAGGCGACGTCGAGGTGTTAGCAAACGCACTCGCGTCGGTCGTCCCATTGACACCACATATCGCCGCACTGTCATAACGGATACGTTCGTTGTACGTCCCACATAGATTCCTGTAGTTATATCACGCAGTGTTGCTTGTCTGTCAGTACTGACAACTCTAGGCAAACGTCGCTGACCTCGGTCGTTGTGTGAAGACTGTCAGCCACTGAGTTGTCCGTGATGAGAGGTAATGCATGAAATTTTGTTTTCTCGGCAGACTCTTGACACTGTGCATCCCGAAATATTGAATTCCCTGACTATTTCCGAAATGGAATGTCCCATGCGTATAGCTTAAAGTACTATTCCGCGTTCAGAGCTTGTTAGTCCCCATCGTGCGCCCATAATAACGTCGGACATCCTTTCACATGAATCATCTGGGAAAAAATGACAGCTCCGCCAATGCAATGCCCTTTTATACCATGTGTACGCGATACTACCGTCAGCTGTATACGTGCACATCGCTGTCCCATGAATTCTGTCACCTCAGTGTAGTTTGTCAGTAGCTCCCTTCCCCCCCCCCCCCCTTTCACCAAATTACACATTTTTTATGGATTATAAAAAGGTAACCTTTTATTGTGAAAAGCGTAAATAACTTACAGAAATTTTGACACAGTACTGAATGCAGTACATCTTCAAGTTTTATTCCCCCACAACTCTGTTAGTTCCCGACGTTCCCGCTACGTGGCATCCGTGAATGAGTTACTCCAAGAATCATCATGAAGTCATATAACGGCGCACAGCTTGCCCAGCGTTGTTTACTGGTCCATGAATCCAATACACTACTTCAGTCCGAACACAATTCAGGACTAAATATCGCAAGCCACCACCTTAAAGACAATCTGTTATTAACTGGTTGTGCATAAAATAGGAAGCCGAGTGTGGATCGGCCAGCAGTCTCTGATACAGTAACTGCACAAGTTCGGCAGTCTTACGTTCGTAGTCCGGGTAAATCAAAGTGACGTGCGAGCTTAGAATTGAATATGCCTGGTGTTACACTGTGGAAGGTATTATGGAAAAACCTATCATTCAAACCCTACAAATTGGAACTATTGCAAGTTTTAAGAGAAAGTGACAAAGAAAAACGAGCTGGGTTTTGTGTAGAAATGTTTAACAAAATGCTGCTGAAGATGATTTTCTGGATAAAAGTGTGTTCGGTGACGAAACCACCTACCATACCTGCAGTAAAGTGAATCAGCATAATGTTCGGATACGGGGTGAGCAGAGACCACATCAGGTAACCAAAAATGTATAGGCCTAAGATAAACGTATTTTGTGCTGTAAACTGTAAGAATATTTACAGCCCTTTGTTTTGCCGAGTCAACTTTATTTGGCGTATTTTACCTGGACATAGCTGAATATTATCTAATCCATCAATTACAACAGGACACGGGCACAGAATTTATTTACCAGCAAGTTGGAGCGCCACCACTTTATCATAATGTAGCTGTCGCGTATCTCCGTAGGAATGTGCCGACGTGGATTGGGTGTGGTGGGGTACCACGATCACCTGATTTGACCCCAATGCACTTCTGTGAATGAAGTTACATTAAAGACAGAGTGTTTGTTCCTCCGCTTTTGGGAAACGTCAACGAGTTCCGACAAGTGGTAACACAAGCAGTTGCCACCGTACATCAAGATTTGCTGCGTAGAATTTGGCAGGAAACTGAGTAGAGATGGGACATCTGCGTGTCACAAAGGGTAGCCTCATTAAAAATCTTTAAATGAAACTTTAAGATATACTGTATTCAAGAAATGTACATATAGTTTGTCAGCTTGGAACTATATGTACACAGCTACTGGCACAAATTGTATATCTATCTGCATATTTTAAAGCATTAACCAATGTATTACCCCAATCTTTAGGCAGCTAATATATGTAACATGTAATCTTAAGATTCCTTGCCATGTAAAGTTTGCTCTCATACAATCACTCTTTCCACCCTATATCTCTCTCACACACTCACTTTCTCTCTCTCTTCCTCCCCTTCTGCCTCCAGCCTCTCACATCTGTCTATTAATCCCAATCAAATATTGTCATCTAGGTATAATTTTACTGTTTTAGCCAATAAGATTATTGTACTTAAAGTCTGTAACATTTCACCTGATTGTTATTAACAAGTATGAAGTTTAAGCCAGTTTAACATTTCACCTGATTGTATAAACGAGTACGAAGGTTAGACTGTTTTAATGTTGTTACGATGTATATTCTTTGTACTTTGCGATTATATCTTCTCTTCTGCTATATGAACCTTGCGCCCAGCAGATTCCAGACGCCACATTTGTTTACAAATGTGACAGTATATATGTGATGTGTTATGACAAATGGTTCAAATGGCTCTGAGCTCTATGGGACTTAACATCTGAGGTCATCAGTCCCCTAGAACTTAGAACTACTTAAACCTAACTAACCTAAGGACATCACACACATCCATGCCCGAAGCAGGATTCGAACCTGCGACCGTAGCGGTCGCTCGGTTCCAGACTGAAGCGCCTAGAACCGCACGGCCACACCGGCCGGCCGTGTTACGACAGCGAAAGGAACCTGTGACCACTGGAGGTACTCTATTTTACTTACTTTATGTTTACCATTAGATATCATTTTAGTTTTTGTCAGATGAAACCCAAAACCATGTTCTGAAGTAGTGTCTTGTTTCTCCACTAGGCAGTGCCACAAGTTCCTCCAAAAAATCCTAACACAACACATACAAAAATGTCATACTAACTAATGTAAATCCACCCGGTGATGGAGGTTTAAACCTTTGAAACGCGTCGTGGAAATAAATAAAGTTGTGACTGGTAACAGTAAATTTGTTTCAGTAATGTGATAGTTAAAATCATCCGCTCACGTACAGGTACTTCAAGCGCACGTCAGTTACATAACGGAAGCATTGTTCTATCGTGGCATATGGTCTGTTAGTCTAACAGCTTAACTTTCACCAAACTGGAATAAAGGAGTAATACACAGAGTGTATTAAGGGCTGTGTGGCAAATGCTCGTAATCAGTCCAAAGATACACGTTAACAGCTGCAGATGAAACTGTTTCAAATTTTTTTTCTTACCGTCGTCTCTCAAAATACATTTAACGGAATTTGCTTTATCTTCTTTTTATCTAAATACTGCTCTAGTGCGTACCGAAACGTTCCACAGCCCAAGAAACTTGGATCATTCCTATTTTTTTTTGGCAGACACACTCTTCACTGACTAAAAAAAAGAATACTTTCCACCTTTCTTCCTTTATTTACCAGATGAATGTCAGAGGCCTAACCTCGTAGAATGTACCCGTTCTCGTCAAATCACCGAAGTTAAGTACTATCGGGCGTATCGAATGCCTTGACTGGCAATCGCCTGGGCACGCAGCCATATGGTGTTGGCTGATTTCCCTTTGCACTGCGGCAGAGGGGAGGAGGGTTCAGGGCATAAAGTTATCGATCGCCTGATTTTGCATGAATTAAATTCCAGGCCTCTCCGCATTGTTTCACGAAATTAGGATATGCGGCACCGTTGATGGTGATCTGTCCGTCGGATGGGGAGGTTAAGTTTGGCTCCTCCCCCCTCCCCTCATCCCCCTCCCCTCCTCCCCCCCCCCCCACCCACCCTGCCCTTGGTGCTATTCGAGAGAAGTATGCTTTGTGCCCAACCCAGTTTCACCCTCTCTCATCACTCATCAGAATCCAACAGCAACATGACACAACACTACACACTCCCATTACAGTCACCTACACCTATACACTTAACACACCAATTTCACACTTCGCAAAGAAAAGTGCCACTGTGCAAGAAGGACAGAAAAACCTTTCCAATTAGGATGCTGAACCTGCCCTTCGGGGTCTCCCACCCAACAATGCCATGCGATTAATATCCTTTATTTTCGTAAGGCTTACGAGTAAAAAAAATATTTCCCGTTTTTTTTAAAATTAGATTTATTTTCTCCATCCTGTTCGCATACATTAGCCCAGTTGCCTCATTTACGTTTTTCCTTTTAAGGCAATTAAGTAGGCAAAACAAGTTATAAGTGCCTAATTTCAGTGGATACACCGGTTCCCGTGAGATCACCGAAGTTAAGCGCTGTCGGACGTGGTCGGCACTTGGATGGGTGACCATCCGGGCCGCCATGCGCTGTTGCCATTTTTCGGGGTGCACTCAGCCTCGTGATGCCAATTGAGGAGCTACTCGACCGAATAGTAGCGGCTTCGGTCAATAATACCATCATAACGACCGGAAGAGTGGTGAACTGACCCCACGCCCCTTCTATCCACATCCTCCACTGAGGATGGTCCCGGTAAAACACTCGTGGCCTGAAGATAAAGTGTGTGTGTGAATATTAATCGACAAAACAAACTACAACGCTGAAGCTCAACAAGCTGGGACTACATAGATCCACATTTAACATGTGCCAGCTGTGAGATGGGGTGGCTGCAGCTGTAGTAGGCATACTCCTGAGATGCAAAATTAAAGTCCCCATAATCGATAAAGCAGAATGTGCAATCACGCGAATTTACTTTTAAAAAGAATGATAAAAATGGTTCAAATGGCTCTAAGCACTATGGGACTTAACATCTGAGGTCATCAGTCCCCTAGACTTAGAACTACGTAAACCTAACTAACCTAAGGACAACACACACATCCATGCCCGAGGCAGGATTCGAACCTGCGACCGTAGCACAAGTGTGTATGAAATACACAAGTCAGTGTGCACACGACACCACGTATTTGTCAACGGGGGCATCTAACTAATAATGAAAATGAACGCTTATAAAACATGCTATTTATTTCTCTTAATGTGCATTCGACGAATGCAAAGTTAAAGAAACAATTACGTTTAACTCCAATCTCGGTACCAATTTTGGGATCGGTTAATATTGCCAATTGCGAAAAGCATATCAGAAAGTGCTAATGAAAAATGAACTTGGATGAGCAAACATCATTCAAAGATGAAAAGTGCATCCTGCGAGTCAAACAACTAACTGCGCTCGTCAGTTACCAAAGCGACTAACTCCGCAAAGTTAAGAAGTACCACTCCCCCGGAATTATACCACGGCAAATCGTGGCTGCCCAAATCTCACCAAATGACTTCCAGTACTCGCGACTGTGTGCGCACCTGCTGTGTGTGGCAGTTGATAAAGTTCGGGACCATTCTTCACGTGGGTCGGCTGCGAGGCTGTAGCAAGACTATCGTTCTTGGAGGCAGAAGGCAGATTGTGTGTCTTTAGCAAAATTCTAACTTCTCTCTAGTTTTGAAAAAGCTCCAAGACATCCACTAGTGAAGGTAACGATTTCGAGTACTTTCCAAACTCTAGTCAAGTTTTGCCGAGATTGCGACCACCGCCCCAATGAAATTTAAAGATTTCAGTAGAGTGTGTGTAAGAGGGAGCCTTTTTATTTCATTTTTAGATGGGGACAAGGGAAGAAGCTAACCGACCTGCTAGTTCCAAAGCAGTCCCAAGTTCCAAAGCAGCTGCTGAGACGCTATGTCTTTCAATTCCCACGGCAGGCTTCCAATCGCCGCTTTTCTACGTAAAGGAAACAAACCTTCACGTAGCCGACGCACTCCCTCCCATCACGTTGACACAGCCAGCCCCGAGCCAGGGGAAACAGAAAGGGTTGACGCAACCTCGACCCTGTAGCCCACTTTCAGCTATGCATTTGTAGCCATGCCGATGGTCGGTTGCTTGCTTCTCTCCACTGTCTCTCTCTGCTAGGCTGTTGCGCTGAATAAACGGAAAATTATAGCTTGTCACAAACAGAAGTGAACAGCTAATTCAATTCCTAGTTTGACTGAAGGTAACATGTGGAGTTATATATGCGTTTTGTTAGACCTGGGGATTACTATGCGAGCATAAATACATGAAAAAAAGTATGTAGGGTGGCGCTACATGCTTAATTAAGTCACCTTACACAGCAAATTTATTGCTCATTTTATTACACAGGAAACTCTTACTGATAGCCATTTAGGACGTTTGGAGTGACCGAGCGGTTCTAGGCGCTACAGTCTGGAACCGCGCGACCGCTAGGGTCGCAGGTTCGAATCCTGCCACGGGCATGGATGTGTGTAATGTCCTTAGGTTAGTTAGGTTTAAGTAGTTCTAAGTTTTAGGGTACTGATGACCTCAGAAGTTAAGTCTCATAGTGCTCAGAGCCATTTGAACTATTTGACAGCCATTTAACAGTTATTTGCTACAAAACACCATTTAACTTTCTTACTTAGAGTAAAGATATATCACTGCTAGCAGTAAGTGAAGAGCGAGTTACATTTCAGTCCTACAATTAAAAATAAAAAAGTAGTTACCATAAAAATCTTTCCCTTTGGTTACAGTCTATGACTCAACCCATTAAATGTTTTTGCAATCAGTCTCCAACAATAATTGAAATACCTATTTATAAGTTTATTTTTGTTTTAATAAGGACGATGCTTGAAACGCTGCTGATAAATTTGGGTCCGGGTGGAAATATTCGAGCCATCTGTTGACCACACACAGAATTAAAGTGGTTTCACGGGGCTGGTCCTGACTTCACCAGTTATCCACCGCCAGTTTTGAAAGTTCCAATTTCCCCTACGTATGATTACGCGTAACATGAAAGGGGGCAAAAGAAAACAGGTCTTCAAAACAACGTAGTCATACGGGATATTCTCTACTTAAAATAGAAACAAAAGAATAAAGAATGAAACATGTTTAGGACGCTTATCTCTACTGTTAAATTTATCATGTTATTCATCAGTTCACAGTCCTTTAATTCACAGCTTATCGTGAAACTGTAAACAAAGGTTTCAGAGACTCCTGCAAGGAATGGGTCCCTTCAGTCGTTATAGAATGGTATTAACCATGTAACCATTTGAAAACACACCAAAATATGTATAAAAAATTAAAGTACAGTGATACTCAACTGACGATACAATTTTATGTGAATGAATAACTACTCATAACATTCAGATAAACAAGTTCTATCACTAGACACAGTTGGTATGGTTTAGAGTGTACTTTCAGCAGATAGATTTTACTTGCCAGGAAGTTTCAGTATGTGGTATACGTGCACTTGAGACGTAATGTTGTCTGTTGAAGTCCTCTACCTCTAAAGACTTGTCTTTTCTTAGCATCATGCTGTTCACCTTTCTCAGCCACACATGCTTAGACGTAAGATACGAAGAAATGGCATAAATCATCTCTACAGGATGTCCTAGAAGAAACATACAAAATTCAGGGATGTGTCAGGAAAGCTCATATGAAGTAAAACACTTCATATGGTTATATGCAACATTCCAAATGTTTTCCGAAATAGATCACACTAAATGTTTGTTTTCGGGCTAGTAGCGTGCGCACATGTGTCTTACCGACTCAACCCATCTGACCTGTTTGACATCTTATTTCGACCTCGTTTCTTTCGACCTCTTTGCTCGGAATGTCTTTCTGCCGGTAAACCAGAGCATGGAACGTGCACTTCTCTATGGCGTGTTGTGAGTGAAGTACTGCGAGGAACGCAAGAGTGTATCAGCGTGTTTGTACACGCGCTGGCTAAAATGCCGATGTCTACACAAATGAAGAACATGCAGATATTTTGCCTGTTTACAGATTCTGTGAGGGTAGTGTTCCCGCTGCCTCCGAAGAATACCATCAGCGCTTTCCGACACGTCGAATTCCTGATCACAGAGTGTTTGCCAGAGTTCTTAGAACACTGCGCGAAACAGGTATTCTTCCAACTTCCCATTTTTCTACTGAACGTGTAGTCTAACAACCTTTGCACGGACAACACATTGTTGAAATGGTGCACCGTTGTCCTACTACCAGCTGTCAGCGGTTTTCTGTGCGTATGTTAAAGTGTTAAAATTACATATTTTTCAATTGACACTTTGTAATGTTTACTAACCGTTGTAAATGTCTACACATGTAAACCTAACATTGAAGTGAGTAATACAGAAAATAAATAATGTACATTTAATGTGTTATATCCCGAAAATCCCTCGGAAAAGGTAGAGTTCTAGAACTACCATAGGCTACAGTAGACTACCACGAGTAAGTGTAGACTACGGTAGTTTGCCTAGTAGCTTTGATCAGTTACAGTCGTACCTGCGTTTTCTGTATAATAGGTGTGTTGCATACCTGTCGGGTATTACCTCGTCACGATAGCGTTCTTTACATATGCGATCAGGTCTTACTAGCATCCCCTAAAAACCAGAAGCGGTGAAACGTCTAGAAACTGGGTCAGTATATATAAAGGGCCAGGTAACCTACGGAACATTTTTGTTCTATATAGTTACCCTCTTGTCTGTTACTTAAGAAGAGCCGCGCAGTGTGGTCGCGCGGTTAGAGGCGTCATGTCACAGATTGAGCGGCGCCTCCTGCCGGAGGTTCGAGTCTTCCCTCTGGCATGGGTGTGTGTGTTGTTCTTAGCATAAGTTAGCATAAGTAGCCTGTAAGACTAGGGACCGATGACCTCTGCAGTTTGGTTCCTTAGGAATTCACACACACACACAACTGACTTAAGAAGAAACAGTATTTATAGAAAAACTGAAATTGTCAATGTTTAATTCTGGTTTTATTCCTAACTTGTTGATTTGTAAAGTTAAACAAAGAGATATTGTAGTAAAAACAAAGAAAACAACGCAGGTTTATCATATAGCACTGGAAAACGCAATTTCCTCAACAAAAAGGTAAAATAAAGTAACCTCAAAACAAAAATATATCAAACATCGCTTCAATAATTCGTCGAACTTACATAAAACATGTTACTATTTTTCGTAAACACTTATCATTAATAACAAGAAACTATGAAGAACGTCTTGTTGAGTAAAAAATACAACGATTATTATGTATACACTGCCGGGAACAAATTAGTACACCTGGTAAGACGATGTCGATTTTGAACCGGTATATGCCACCTGGCGGATAGTAGAACTACTGTTAACAGCCTCAAGGTCGTCCAGCAACATATGGAGTTGTGGTGTAGACACCAGAACGCCGTCTGTGTCTACCCTTTAATAAGGAATGCTCACAGGCAGAAGGCTCTCCATCTCTGCCGACGACCAACTCCTACACCTCACTCATCTCCTCTCCCTCCAGCTTAACTCCCGTCGCTCCACCATGTTTGTTTCCCTAAACCTAGAAAGGGCCTACGACCATGTATTGCATCCCGATCTCCTGTTTAAACTCCAGACCTACGCCCTTCCTGTCAACTATGTCTGTCTGATTGCCTCCTTCTTCTCCCACTACCCCTCCGACGTTACCATCCCTCCACAGGTGTACGCCAGGGCTCTGTCCTCTCCTCTACCTCCTGTACACAGCCAATATGCCCCAATCACCCCCCCCCCCCTCCAGTCCTCCTCCTGCAGTATGCTGATGACACCGCCTTGCTTGCCCTCGCTCATCAGCAGAAGCAGCATTTTCGTGAAGATGGAGAACAGTTGGATCGCCGAAATATCGAGTCAAGTTGATTTCAGGATCCAGCAGCAAACCTGAAGAGACTTTCAATTCACCTTGACCTTTTAGCCACATGGTGTAGTCAGTGGCACCTCAAAATCAATTCTTCCAAGACCCAGGCAATCATCATAGGTCGCACCACTCGCTCCTTCTGGCTGCTTGGTTTTTCCATTACCATCTGCGTCCATCCCATCCACCTCTCCCCCACCCTCACCTACACTGGACTCACTATTGACCGCCACCTTACCTGGATCCCTCATCTCCACTCTATCCAATCCAAAGCCCACAACCGCCTCTGCCTCCTTGAAATTGTCTCTAGCTGAACATGGGGATTGAACCCCTCTACCATCCTCCACACCTACAAATCCTTAATCTGTTCCATACTCTGTTATGCCAGTCCCATCTGGATATCCACCCCCTCCCCCCTCAAATTCTATAAGTCCCTGCAGATCCTCGAGCACCATGCAGTCCACCTCACCTTCCATATATGCCTCCCGTCGCCTAAGCGGATCATCTATGACCTGATTCCTTTCCCCCATCTGCTCCTTTTCCTTGAACATATCTGTGTCCTCTACACCTCCCACTGACTTGATCCCCCCATGCCCTGGTTGCTCCTCTCCTCTCCAACCCCTGCCCACTGCTGCACCTTCATCGCTGTATCCCCCCTATCCTCCACCTCTACACCCTTCATCTCGTTTCCCAAAGTAGCTTCTGTCGACTCCCCCTCCCGAATGACGCTCTCTCTCCCTCCATGTATCCCTCCTATCTGATCCCCCCACCCTCCCTCTGTCCTTTTCCCAGGCTCCCTCTCTCCCCCTTCCATCCTTTCTTTTCCCTGCCTACCTTCTCTTTTACTCCTTTCTCTCCCCCGAGTTCTTTTTCTTTCCCCTCCACTGCCTTCCCCACTCCTTCTCACGTCCGCCCTGCCCCCCCTCTTTTCTGTGCCCTCTCCCTCCATTGACTCCCCCTTTTTTGCCTTTCCTCTCCTCCCCCTTTTTCCCCCTCCTCTGTCCAGGTCCTCCCCCCCCCCCCATATGCCTTCATACTCTATAGTGCATTGTTTCCATGAGTGTTCAGTGTTGTGTGTGCCCCTTTTTAAGTGTTGCAAACAGCCACCATACTGTCGCTAGGTGTGTTTTTTAACAGTTGCGAACAGAAGCCAGATTGTCGCCATGTTTTTTTAGTTGTGCCTGTCTATTTCCAATGTGTTTTAATCAGCATCACCGACCCTTTGTTTTTACATTTTCTTCGCAACTTTTTCGCCCTGTTACAGTTTTTAACAGTCACCGTTCTATCGCCTGCTTTTATTGTTATGATATCTCCTAATCTTGTTTTTTAACTTTTCTGTAGGCTGCTGAGCGGCGTATTATGCTGCTGCCAGCCCTCCCCCCCCCCCCGCCGCCCCCCCTCTGGGGGGGGGGGAAATCGAAATCCAATAAAGAAAAAAAAGCAGAAGGCTCGGTGTGGTGCACACGTGTGAAGCAAGCAAGCAATCATGCCACGGAGATGCACTCCTGCTTCCTGCAGTCAACGGAGGGAGTTTGAAAGGGGTAAAAATGTGGACTTCCTAGGGCGAGATGGTCCTTTCTAATAATTACCACACAAATCTGGCGTGCTGCCTCAGTTGTCCAAATACACTTGTCTCTGTGGTCACGTGAACGTTCTCACACCCGTAGACGACATTCCGGACGTCCACGCAGCACAGACGCCCGCCAGGATTTTCGTATTGTAAGGGCAGTAGTAGCAAATCTAACAGCTACCACAGCACAAGTACGAGGGATTGTGAACACAGAAGAGACAGCACGAACTTTTGCGAACCGGTTATTAGAAGTGGGACTGCGGGCATGCACACCTCTAGCCTATCTTCGACTCACGCCGCAGCATCGACGTGCACGGCTCGCTGGTGTTGTCAGATGACCACTTGTAAGATGGAATAGAGCGCCGAGGTCTTTAGCAATGAAAGCAGATTCTGCATGCACGCAAATTATGGTCGTTTGCAGGTACGACGTAGATCTGGTGGGCGCTGTCTCACGGAGTGCATTCGCCCAAAATACACTGGCCCTGACCCAGGCCTTATGGTGTGTGGTGCGATAAGTTACAAGTTTGGTCACCTTTGCTGCTTCTGGAGGGGACACTAAACAGCTCTCGGTACATGTAAAATGTGCTAGACCTGTTCTTTTGTCGTTCTTGCTACAAGAAGGAGATGTGTTGTTCCAACAAGATAGTGCTCGCCTGCTCACCGCCCCTGAATTTCAATATGCTCTACACGACGTGGAGCAACTGCCCTGACCAGCAAGAGTGCTGAAAGTGTCTCCAATCGACCACGTATGGGTTATAATGGGATGAGAAGTTACTCGTGCGACTCCTAAACTAACAACTCTTACAGAACTACGTGAACAGGTTGGGCAGGCGTAGCATAACGTATCCCTGGACAGTATTCGCCATCTATACGATCGTCTCGATGCCAGAGTCAGTACGTGAATTGCCACCCATGGAGGCTAGATCACCTGCTGATGTGGGTGGTTCAGCATGAACTGATACATGTTACATCAGAACTGATTTTGCTATTGATCTGTAAATGTAACCATTTCATGTACTCTATATGCACTGTTGCAACAATAAATCATGAATGAATTTGAAACCTCTAGGAGCGTGTACTAATTTTTCTCCAGCAGTGTATTTTTTTTATCTTTGATCATGTAAAGTATAATTGCATCAAAAGTAATTGCTTTGATTAAAAATTCAAAAGTTATGTGATCAAATAATTTTTATTACTTATAAAATACAATTTGTATTCTGTAACGACATATGAGGTGCTATCCAAAATTTTCGGGACTGGTGCTGCCATCTGCTGAAAACCTTACCTTTGGATTAATTGTCACCATCACCCTCAAAGTAGTTCCCATCTGCACGTACACACTGGCCCCAGCTCTTCTGCCAATGGTCAAGCGTTTTCTGGAAGTCCTGTTCTTTGAGGGTGTTATCACCGCCAGCGATGCTTCTTGAATCCTCTCTTAGAGTGTCGAACCGACGGCCTTTCAACTTGAGTTTCAGTTTTGGGAATAGCACGAAGTCGCAAGGTGCCAAATTTGGCGAGTACGGTGGGTGGGGTACAACCGCCATGTTGTTTTTTGCCAAAAAGGTCCTGGTGAGCAAGGACGTGTGACAGGGTGCGTTATCGTGATGCAGCAGCCAGTTCACTTGACGCCAAAGTCCGGGCCGTCGTCGCCGCACGTTTTCACAGAGCCGTCGTAAAATGTCACAGTAGTACGCGGAATTCACTGTTTGGTTCTGTGGGACGAATTCTTTGAGCACAACCGCCTTGGTATCAAAGAAAACGATGATCATGCTCTTTACTTTGCTCTTCACCTGTCTCGTTTTTTGGGTCTTGTACAGCCTGGGCTCTTCCACTGGGACGATTGTTGCCTTGTCTCTGGGTCATAACCGCAAATCCAGCTCTCGTCGCCAGTGACAAGCCGTGACTAGAAGGTTGGATCATCAGATGCGGTCTGACGAAGGTCTGTGCACACTTCAACATGTTGTGCCTTCTGATCGGCAGTCAAGATCTTTGGCACAAAGTTTGCAGCGACGCAATGCATGCACAATTCATCAGTCAACATTGGTTGACATGTCCCATAACCAATACCCACTTCATCCGCAAGATCTTGAATGGTTCGACGACGATCTGCACGAACAAATTGTTGAAGTTTGGCAACAATGTCTGGCGTTGTGTGACTAACGGGCCTTCCAGTGTGAGCATCATCTTCGATGTCTGTACGGCCGGCCCTGAACCGAGCATGCCACTCAAACAGACATGTACGGCACATGCTCGGTACCCCACACACTTGTTGAATCATTGCAAGGGGCTCTGTAGCACTTTTCCCGAGATTCGCACAGAATTTGATACACACGCACTGTTCTGTTCGCGGATCCATCGTAAAAGCGCCACACACCAAACACTGAGTATTACGGAAACCACTGTGGACACGCAACACGTCCTACCAGCTGAATGCCACTCCGCACACTGACTCATCAGATATGCAGCTCTCAGCCGGCCGTAGTGGCCGAGCGGTTCTAGGCGCTACAGTCTGGAACCGCACGACCGCTACGGTCGCAGGTTCGAATCCTGCCTCGGGCTTGGATGTGTATGATGTCTTTAGGTTTGTTAGGATTAAGTAGTTATAAGTTCTAGGGGACTGATGACCACAGCAGTGAAGTCCCATAGTGCTCAGAGCCATTTGAACCATATGCAGCTCTCGCCACTTAGCGGTGTAAAGATCTGCTACTTCTTCTTTCCAGATGGCAGCACCAGTCCCGGAAATTTTGGATTCCACCTTGTATAATGGACTAATACTGAATGATGTGCAGTTCTGCTTACGTACAAAACAAACAAAAAACATACAGAAATCGTCGGCTCTCGTTATCTCTCTTATACATTCATTTATGTTCCTTTCTCTACTATTGCTACCAGTAGTCCTACCATTTACTACGACATTTATGTAGTCTAGAGAACTACCGAACAGTGGTTTTGGTAGAGCTCAACTCTAGGAATAGGGCATATGTCCATATGCATCAAACATCGTTCCTGTCATACACTTGAAAACTGGCCCTTCCTTATGGGACATCCGGTATATGTACTCCGCAAGCCATTGTACAGTGCAGTGTAAAGGTTACCTCGCATCAATATTAGCTGTTTTCTGTCCTGTTCCATTTCCGTATTCACCCTTTTCACACATCATTACCCCTCTCATCTCAAGATCCCTACATACGATGAACGATGGTTACAGCAGATTTCATGCACAATTGCCTTCGAATAAAGGTTCTTGAAATACACTCAGAAGTGTGCCGGGAGAACTATGTCGTCTTTCTTCCAAGGATTTCCATTTCTAAGTTCCCAACCATCTTTGTCACACTTTCGTTTGGGCTGTACTGACCTGTTACAATCTTAGCTGTGCGTCTTTGAATTCGTTGCGTAATCGTTGTTTTGTGCCTAATTGATAAGGGTCCCAAACACTCGAACAATGATGTATATTGGCCACACTAGCCTCTTGTATGAGAATTATTTTAGAGATAAATTTCGTTTTTCCTTAATCCATTAACAATTTACGCTCCCTAATACTGATTTTATATGATCGTCCCATTTCATATCAATTCCTAGGACTAGGGTAATTCAATTAGTAACAGCTTTTTTTTAGGTCAGTTTTATTCAGGATTCCAGTATATCATTGACTACAAATCCCTATTTTTCAACATACGAGGTGCGACAATAAAGTAATGAGACTGATGTGAAAAAAAAATGTTGCTTACCGTTGTAGTCAAGTTTAGTGTTGTCTCCTTCAAAGTAGTTCCCTTCTGATTGCGCACACTTTTTCCATCATTCTGCCATTGATGGTAACGTTTCTGGAACCCATCTTCTGTAATATCCTCCAAGACCCTCGTCACAGCTTTTTGGACATCTTGTGTTGTTTGAAAATGGCGTCTCTTGACCGGAGTTTGACTCTTGGAAATAGAAAAAAAGTAGCGCGGAGCGACATCTGGTGAATAAGGTGGCTGTGGTAGTACTGAAATTTGTTTTGAGGTTAAAAAATGCTGTATGGGATGGCGTATTATCGTGATGCAGAATCCAATTATCAGCAATGTTGGCACCGACACAAAGAACTCTTTTATGAAGTCTTTCTAAAATTTTTTTGTAGTAATACTGGTTAACTGTTTGTCCAGGAGGCACCCACTCTTTATGAACAATTCCCTTGGCATCAAAGAAGCACAAAAGCATGCATTTCACTTTTGACTTTGACATGCAAACTTTTGTTTTGTCTTGGTGTTCCCTTTGAGCACCAATGCAAACTTTGGCGTTTTGTATCTGGATCGTACTGCAAAAACCAACTTTCATCACCAGTGATAACACGGCTCGACAATTCTGGATTGATTTCCGTTTGCTCAAACTAATAAAAATATTGAGCAAACAGCTAGCGACGTAGAATCCCTCGCTAACGGTGACGAAATTGTAGCTCAGGCAAAGCATCTTGTAGATCTGTTAACGAAATTGTTTAGAAAACATTAACTCTTAATACATAACTGTTAACACGTTTATGCCTTCATGGAAAAATGTTTGCGTTTGACTACGAACTGATTTTACCCAGGCGTGGACCATTTCGCTCGAAACAAATCGACGGGTGCCAAAAATGAGATGAGATGGGGACTGGAACGAGCATGTGTAACGGATTCCCACCGAAACATCTGCAGCTTAGTCGGAACAACCTTGTAACATGTAGGCTTGCTCACAAGTTTCCCGACTGAGCAAGACTGATGTTCCTCAGTATCCACTAAGTGTTCTATCACCAAAAATGATGAAATGGCTGTATTTTATGTGTGACCAAGAACTTGCCTGCAATGAACTCCTTCATAAAAATGAAAATGTAGTGTGGCTAGGGCCTCCCGTCGGGTAGACCGTTCGCTGGGTGCAGGTCTTTCGAGCTGACGCCACTTCGGCGACCTGCGCGTCGATGGGGATGACATGATGAAGATTGGGACAACACAACACCCAGTCCCTGAGCAGAGAAAATCTCCGACCTAGCCGGGAACTGAAGCCGGGCCCTTAGGATTGACAGTCTGTCGCGCTGACCACTCAGCTACCGGGGGCGGACAACTCCTTCATAGACTGTGTAGGATAACAGCAATAGGTGGTGGCCGTCTTAAGTGGTATCACTTTGAATTGATATGTGTGGGGATTCTGAGGAAGATGGACGATTCGAGAACGTTACACATTATACACCAAGGCAGTCAGTTACGAAAAAGGGCCCAGGACAACAAATGGTAGTTGGGAATGGTCCAATAGATCATTATGTGACACCTGTAAAAGCAGAGTGTGTGATTTTTGAAGTAGAAGGAAAAGTGTGAATCTGTAGAAGTTAAAGGATTTCTGGAAATGACAGCTAAAAAGCTGCCATTTACTCGTAATACTCAAGTGGCCAGCCATGAAATGCTTCAGGAAATTAATAAAGAAGATAGAAGGGGACTTAAGTTCTGAGGTCATCAGTCCCCTATAACTTAGAACTTCTTAAACCTAACTAACCTAAGGACATCACACACATCCATGCCCGAGGCAGGATTCGAACCTGTGACCATAGCGGTCGCGCGGTTCCAGACTGTAGCGCCTAGAACAGCTCGGCCACTCCGGCCGGCCACACATTTAAAGACTTTGTACAGAACAATATAGGTAATATGGAAAAGTGGTTGAAGTGATTGGGAAAGTGCGTGTAATTCTAGAGCAGTGTCTGTAGTATATTTTAACAAACCAAATTCTCATGAAAAACTGTTAAAAATCGGTAAAGGCATTTGCCATGAAAGGCAAGGTTTCGGGTTCTGGTCCAGTACACAGTTTTAATCTTTCAGGAAGTGTCAAAACAGCGCACACTTCACTACACAGACAAAGATTCATTCTGGTACCGGTCTTTTTTACCGTAAAAACAGTATTTGCTTAAAAATCTGGATATACGAATCAATTTCGAACATATTCTTGTACTGATTTGTTCCATCGCCGTGTGGATTAAGACGGTTGTAATGGTTCTGTAGTTGATGGCACGTGGTTGCGGTAACACGCTTATCGGTCTATAGCTGTAAGCTCCACGCCGCCACATCCGGTAAGCCAGATAGGTTTCGCAAGAGCTTAGCGGTGTGGTCGCCGGGAACCGGCTGGTTCACCTGTGCTGATGCACCAGTCTTCCGCCTCTGGGAAACGAGCTGCGGGAACAACCTAGTGACCAGCTGGCCGGGACCTTGCCACCGTTCCAGTCAACAAGGTCAACCCCAACTCCATCGACTCATTTCGGCTATTTTCTGAGTATTTTGGTACAAGGAACGCTTGGTCTTCGGTAGCTCTTCACTGAAGGCTTAATGTGTTACTTCGCTTACGTCAGTTTCTACGAAAATACTTTCACAGCAATGAAATAGGCAATCGCCAAAATCACTCCAAAAGAAATGCAAAAATTTTTTTTAAACATCAAACTTATTTTCCGTACCCATCACATTTTTACAGTATGTTGATACAGTCTCGAGGGACACAATACAATTTTCTATGTAACCTCCGTCTCTTTCAACTTTCTCTTGCCACCGTAGATCTAAGGCCCGTGTACCTGCGCGTTGCAAGTCAGGGCCTGCGCTCTCGAGTCACTGTTTGGCAGCCTTCCCAAAGAAGTCGTCATATTCAAATCAACTTCCACTAAGGGATCCCTTCAGCTTACTGAAGAGGTGGATGTAGGGTGACGTTTCATTGTTGCCAACCCAAGTTTTGTGATCTCGGCGGTGGTTTTCTCACTGAGATTTAGCCAAACATAAACATGCAACAGCAAAACATCGTATTTCTCCCGATGTCATCGAATAGGACATATCCGAGCATGGAGTTTTTTAAGTGTTGTCACATACGCATCAGGACTGATAGTGGTTCTGCGTGGCATAGGTCGACATGCAACATTCCACCTGAATTAAACACCACACTAGCCATCAACTATCCTGTGAAGGTAGAGTTTTCGACTCTTCTTCTTCTGCAGTGAGTATGATTCCATTCCATCTAATGCGGTTTCGTCTGCTGTTCAAAGTGGTGCAGCCAGGTCTCGTCATCCGTCACAATCCTTGCGAGGAATTTATCTTCGGAATTCTCATACTGTTCCAATACTTCTTCATACTCTGTCTTCTGTTTCTTTGTGGCCATCCATCAATATTCTGGGAAATTACATGGAGCAAATCTTTTTCAACTTCAACTGTCTCAGTATTCTGCACACACTCGCTTGTTCTACTCCCACTCAAATTGACAGCTCGTTCAGTGTTACGGGTTTGTCAGACAAAATAAGTTTGTTAACAGCTGTACATTGATGGAGTTTGTGCAGTGCCCGGCTTATAGCTGCGCGGAAGGTCCAGAGTATTGGCGTGCTCATTCTCACCACCTAATCGGCTTGCCCAGCGACTAACAGTACTGCGATCAACAGTGTCATCCCCATACACCTCCTTCAATCTGCTGTCTGGTTATCACAACACAGTAACTCGAACTTCCCGTTACAAACTTCGAGGACGTCTAGAGGGGGTGAATACAAAATATTTTGAACAGGAACGCATTTCTGGAAACGTACTGTTTTCCTTCTACGGCAGTTTCATTTCAGATGTTGAACTTATCCACCTCTGCTTGAGGAACTGAATTAGTACAGTTATTTGCCAACAATTCGGAAGAAAACATAACGAAACATCTATTTGTCACTTCAGCACATTTGTTTGTATTAACACTTAAACATTACGTGTTTACCTTACTCCAAAACAAAAAGAACCCAATATACTGTAAGTACTGAACAGTACTGAAGCATAACAGCGGCTCCATGTGGTGACCACCAACGTCGTTATAGACGTTATACCTACGAGGCATGTTCTGAAACACACTCTCAACCCCACCCGGTATCTCTTCAATTTCTAGTGCAGCAGCCAGTATTCGCGCCAGCAGATCTTCCTCTGTCTCTAAGGAGTCCCGTAAATTAAACTTTGGATACGGCCCCATGTGAAGTAGTCCATAGGAGTTAAATCCGGCAGCTGAGGCGGCCAAGCGGTTGGACCACTTCGTCCTATATCTCTTTCAAAATATCATCTGTTGAGATGTCTCCGAACCGCACGTGAGAAGTGATGTGATGTATCATCATGCTAAAACCACATTTCCTGAGGATACTCAGTGGCACAGTTTCCCAGAACCACTCCAGTACATTTTGTTGGAAGATGTAGTATGCAGGACCAGTTAGCCTGAATGGAAGGAGGAATAGTCCAAGCACATGACCGTCTAGAATTTCTGGCCACGTGTTAATACCGAACCGGCGCTGAAATCCTTGAACATATGCGACGTGAAGATTTTCGTCTGCCCATGTGAAAATGTAATCACATGTCAGTTCTAGTATAATATATTTGTCCAATGAATACCCGTTTATCATCTGCATTTCTTCTTGGTGAAGCAATTTTAATGGCCAGTAGTGTAATCTCCGGCCGCGGGCTCGATTTCATTGCTCCACTACCAATGGAGGGCTACCCACTCATACCGCCGAAACGTCAGGAAAATCGTTAAACAAAAGTAGTAGAAGCTAACAGGCAATACGTCAAAAACATTTTCTTCAGTTACGTAAATATTCAACATACAAATATACTGGCTGTTTACACAAATTCACTTTTTTGAAAAACCTTTATCTACAACAAGAATGTAACCCAAACACATATGGATACTCTCTATACAGATATTCATCTACAGATTACAAGGAGTTGTCAAGCGGAAAAAATTCAATCTGTTTTTAAAGTAGTAGCAGTAAAAGTTTTATTCATCCGTAGATCACTTTTACAGGGATACTGGACATGTTTTAGTATTACAGTTTAAGAACAACAAAAATAACGTAATTCATATATACAGGCATTTAAATAGTCAAAGGTCTAGTTTGAAAAGTATGGGACAGGTAACCGGCCGGGGCCCTATAGTAGGAACAATCCTGGAAATTTAAGGAAACCACGGAAAACCTAAATCAGGATGGTTGGATGAAGATTGTAGCCTCTCCCGAATATAAGTTCACTCTGTTTAAAACAGTGGTACCTCAATCGGTTTATGCCTAATGTACAATAATTTTCTACAAAGAAGTTATTTAATAGTGTAAAATCCTAGGGGAACACTGATCGCTCATTTCTCACTCCCGGTTATTGCACACATTACACGCACTATGTTCCATAATGTAACACAACACGCAATATCAATGACGTCAAGACCATAGAGACAATGTTTGATACCCATTTTATTTACCGAAACTTCTCATTTTTTCGCCTGAAAAACACAATTAGGATCCCCCTGTAATGAGTGGGTTGGTGAGCTCGGAAAGAGGATAAGGTGTTAATATTACACATTGCGTAACTTTGCGAGTAATGGTTTCCAGAAAAGAAAAAAAGGAAGAATCATAGTTATTATTATTTACTTGTGCCATATTTCTTAGTAAATACCTATCCCAGTGTTTTGCGAAGTGATAGATGTTTTACTATCCTTAGTATTGTTTATTGGTGCCATATTTCTTACGGCACCACAACCGTATCAAATAGGACTGATAGAAGGCATAGACAGAAGATCTAGCGGAAAGCGGCGCGTTTCATCACGGGATCGTTTAGTCGGTGAGAGAGCGTTACAGAGGTGCTCAACGAATGCCATTCGCGAGTGGTACAGGGATGGGAGGAACAATTAGTGGTACCATAAAATCTCCCGCCAGATCTCTTTGGACAATTCATTGTACAGTTTTGTGCACCGATAGAAAATGATCTAGTTCTAAGGTAAATGGACAGATCTGTTTGTACCGTAATTAGCAATGTAATTTTTGATGTCCACAGCTGACTAGTAAATGTACTCACATAGTGCAATCAAAAGCGTTAGTCTTTTTAACAGATCTTCAATGAGCTCGACTACTGTTTTTGGTTATTACTTATAAGGCTTTTTTCTCTAATTTGAAAATGTGTTAATGTTTTGTGCATTTGTTCCCCAGTAAGGAATTCCACAGCTAAGATCTGAGTGTACATGTGAATAGTATTATATAATTAAAAGACACTAGGCTGGTCCCGGCGGAGGTTCGAGTCCTCCCTCGGGCATGGGTGTGAGTGTGTTTGTCATTAGGATAATTTGGGTTAAGGTAGTGTGTAAGCTTAGAGACTGATGACCTTAGCACTTAAGTTCCATAAGATTTCACGCACATTTGAACATTTTGTGAAAATACACTGGTTGTTAAACAGTGGTGACCGAACTTTGAGGGCACAACACGCCGATGACGTTCTGTTTGCAAGAATCTGCACCTGAAGACCTGAAGAATAAGCTTAATGGGTCGTGATTTGGAGGAAATGAGGTACTGGAGAGATCGGTTACTAGAGATGTCGAACTGAAAACTGCCAAACATTCCGTAAACCCTCCATATTACCGTCTTTGTGGTTTTGCTAAATGATGTGACAAGCGGTTGACCCGGTGTCACTATTGGGGATTAACGTGAATATTTTAACAACCGGAATAAATTAATAAATGGTTGCTTTTAGCGACCACCCCACCCCCTCCCCCCGACCCAGGTGATACAGTTGCTGAACAGTTCCAAGAAAACTTGAGTCTCATTTCAAATAGGTACCTCACTCATACATTTATAGGTAGCGGTCACTTCAGTCTACACTCGATGTGTTGTCGAATATATAAAGTGCGAGGTAGACATAAAACGTCGTCCTAAATCGTTCTGAATTCGTTTTCAGAAAATTGTTTTGAAACATGGCCCCGGGAGTAGGCAACGTTCCATTACAACTACTGACAGCGTTGGGAGAGCCAGTCCTGACAAAACTCTACCATCTGGTGAGCAAGACGTATGAGACAGGCGAAATACCCTCAGACTTCAAGAAGAATATAATAATTCCAATCCCAAAGAAAGGAGGTATTGACGGATGTGAAAATTACCAAACTATCAGTTTAATAAGCCACGGCTGCAAAATACTAACACGAATTATTTACAGACGAATGGAAAAACTGGTAGAAGCCGACTTTGGGGAAGATCAATTTGGATTCCGTAGAAATGTTGGAACACATGAGGCAATACTGACCCTACGACTTATCTTAGAAAATAGATTAAGGAAAGGCAAACCTACGTTTCTAGCATTTGTAGACTTAGAGAAAGCTTTTGACAATGTTGATTGGAATACTCTCTTTCAAATTCTGAAGGTGGCAGGGGTAAAATACAGGGAGCGAAAGGCTATTTACCATGTGTACAGAAACCAGATGGCAGTTATAAGAGTTGAGGGGCGTGAAAGGGAAGAAGTGGTTGGGAAGGGAGTGAGACAGGGTTGTAGCCTCTCCCCGATGTTATTCAATCTGTATATTCAGCAAGCAGTAAAGGAAACAAAAGAAAAATTCGGAGTAGGTATTAAAATCAATGGAGAAGAAATAAAAACTTTACGGTTCGCCGATGACATTGTAATTCTGTCAGAGACAGCAAAGGACTTGGAAGAGCAGTTGAACGGAATGGACAGTGTCTTGAAAGGAGGATATAAGATGAACATCAACAAAAGCAAAACGAGGATAATGGAATGTAATCGAATTAAGTCGGGTGATGCTGAAGGAATTAGATTAGGAAACAAGACACTTAAAGTAGTAAAGGAGTTTTGGTATTTGGGGAGCAAAATAACTGATGATGGTCGAAGTAGAGAGGATTTAAAATGTAGACTGGCAACGGCAAGGAAAGCGTTTCTGAAGAAGAGAAATTTGTTAACATCGGGTATAGATTTAAGCGTCAGTAAGTCGTTTCTGAGAGTATTTGTATGGAGTGTAGCCGTGAATGGAAGTGAAACGCGGACGATAAATAGTTCGAACAAGAAGAGAATAGAAGCTTTCGAAATGTGGTGCTATAGAAGAATGTTGAAGATTAGATGGGTAGATCACATAACTAATGAGGAGGTATTGAATAGAATTGGGGAGAAGAGGAGTTTGTGGCACAACTTGACAAGAAGAAGGGACCGGTTGGTAGGATATGTTCTGAGGCATCAAGGGATCACAAATTTAGCATTGGAGGGCAGCGTGGAGGGTAAAAATCGTAGAGGGAGACCAAGAGATGAATACACTAAGCAGATTCAGAAGGATGTAGGTTGCAGTAGGTACTGGGAGATGAAGAAGCTTGCACAGGATAGAGTAGCATGGAGAGCTGCATCAAACTAGTCTCAGGACTGAAGACCACAAGAACAACAACATTTTGAACAGTTAGTTCAAGAGCCCACTAGAAGTGTAAATAGTTGCGAAAACATACTTGACCTCTTAGCAACAAATAATCCTCAGCAAATAGAGAGCATCGTGACGGATACAGAAATTAGTGACCACAGGTTGTTGCAGCGAGACTGAATACCGTAACATCCAATCACTCTACAAGTAAACGCAAAGTCATATGTTTAAAAAGGCAGATAAAAATTCGCTTGAGGCCTTCCTAAGAGAGAGTCTCCACTCATTCCAAATTGAATATGTAAGCGCAGACCAGATGTGGTTTAAATTCAAGGAAATAGAATCGACGGCTGTTCTGAGGCATGTACCAAATAAATTAATAACAGGTGGTATACTAAACAGGTCAGAACACTGTTGCGGAAGCAACGAAGGAAACACGCCAAATTTAAAAGAACGAAAAACCCTTAAGGATGGTCAGTTTTTACAGAAGCTCGAATTGTAGCGTGACCTTCAATGCGAGATGCTTTTAATACTTTCCGAACGATACTCTGTCTCCAAATCTGACAGAAAACCCAAAGAGATTCTGGTCGTATGTAAAGTACATCAGCGTAAAGACACACTGAATGCACGATAACAATAGTGATGTTACTGATGACAGTCATACTAAAGCAGAGTTACTAAATACGATTTTCCGAAATTTCTTCAGCAGAGAAACGAAGTAAATATACCAGAATTCGAACCAAGAACAACTGCCAACATGAGCAGCTTAGAAGTAGATATCCTCAGTGTAGCAAAGCAGTTTAAATCACTTAATAATTGTAAGCCCTTTGTTCCTGATTTATACGAGCCAGGTTCCTCTCAAGTTTGCTGATACAATAGCCCCATATTTATTAATCATATGCAACCGACAGCTCATTGAAAGATTCTTACCTAAAAACTGGAAAGTTGTACACGTCACATAAATACCCAGGAAAGGAACTAGAAGTAATCCGCTAAATTACAGTCCCATGTCGCTAACGTCGATTTGCAGTGGGGTTTTGGAACACATAGTGTGTTCGAATGTTATAAGTTAGCTCGAAGAAAAGATATATTGACAAACAAGCAACAGAGATTGAGAAAACATCGTTCTTGTGAAACACAGCTAGCTCTGTATTCTCACGATGTAATGAGGCTATTGACAAGGGACGTCAAATTGGTTCCATATTTTTAGACTTCCAGAAGGCTTTTGACACCGTACTTTACAAGCGACTTCTAATCAAATTGCTTGCCTGTAGACTATTGTCTCAATTGAGCGACTGGATTTCTTGATTTCCTGTCAGAAATATCACATTTCGTAATAACTGACGGACAGAAACAGAAATAGTATCTGGCGTTCTCCAAGAAAATGTTAAAGGCTCTCTGCTGTTCTGGAGTACATAAACGATTAGGAGACAGTTCTAGTAGTCTCAGATTGTTTCAGGTGATGCTGTCATTTACCGTCTTATAAAGTCATCGGGAGATCAAAACAAATTGCAAGACGATTTAGACAAGATATCTGTACGGCAGTTGACTCTAATTAGTAAAACGTGTGAAGTCATCCACATGAGTACCGAAAGAGATCCGCTAAATTTCGGCTATACGATAAATCACACAAATGTAAAGGCAGTAAATTCAACTAAATATTATGAATTACAAATCGAATAACTTAAGGTGGACCGATAACATACATAATGTTGTGGGTAAAGCAAACCATAGAGTGCGGTTTATTGGCAGAACAATGAGAAAATGCAACAGGGCTACTGAAGAGACTGCCTGCACTTCGCTTGTACGTCCCCTTCTGGGGTATTGCGGTCCGGTGTGTGATTCGCACCGGACTGGATTGATGGAGGACTTCGAAAAAGTTCAGAAGGCAGCTCGTTTTGTACTTTCGCGACATAGGGGAGGGACGCGTCACAGATATGGATTGGGGTGGTAATAATTAAAACAAAGCGGTTTTCCGTCGCGGCAGGCTCTTTTCATGAAATTTTAATCACCAACTTGCTAAGCCGGCCGTTGTGGACGAGCGGTTCTAAGCGCTTCAGTCCGGAACCGCGCTGCTGCTACGGTCGCAGGTTCGAATCCTACCTCTGGCATGGATATGTGTGATGTCCTTCGGTTAGTTAGGTTTAAGTAGTTCTAAGTCTAGGGGACTTATGACCTCAGATGTTAAGTCCCATAGTGCTCAGAGCCATTTTTGAACCAACTTCCTATTCAGAGAGAGAAAATATTTCATTGGCGCCAACCTACGTAGGAAGGAATGATCATCGTGATAAAATAAGAGAAATCAGAGCTCGCACACAGATTTAAATGTTCGTTTTTCCTGTGCGCTCTTCGAGAGTGAATCGGTAGAGAAATAGCTTGAAGGTGGTTCGACGAATCCTCTGCCAGGCACTTAATTGTGAACTGCAGAGTAATGACATAGATGTAGATGTAATGTAGATAAAGGAGCGTGGGATTTAAGAGCCATCTCAGGGTGAACCATCTCGCTGGCTACGGCCGGTAACGGCCCGTGGCGGCTGTCTGCAGCTGCTACCCACGACACCGCCCTGTACACAGTATACAGTCACCTCACGCCTGTCCCGAATCGCTGCGCGCGCCCAGACGAAAGTGCTCCCAATCCCAGCTGGCGGGTCTCGCTCCCACCCGCCGCACCCACCACTCGCCACCCTCCACCCACGCACGACGGGCGTGGCCCGCAGCTAACGGGTCCTCCAGGGGGACCTACAAAACTCCCACACTACGTGATCTGCTGCCAAAGGTCACCAGAAGCCATAAACCGACGATGGGATGGGCCGGATATCGTCGTCGATTAGGCTCCACGTTATGGTGTTCGCAACCATCCGTCCTCTAGCGCCGGCCGGAGTGGCCGAGAGGTTCTAGGCATTACAGTCTGGAACGGCGCGACTGCTACGGTCGTAGGTTCGAATCCTGCCGCGGGCATCGATGTGTGTGATGTCCTTAGGTTAGTTAGGTTTAAGTAGTTCTAAGTTCTAGGGGACTGATGACCTTAGAAGTTAAGTCCCATAGTGCTCAGAGCCATTTAAACCTCTTCTAGCGTGGAATCATGCAGATTTCCACAAAAAAAAGGAGATCTACGAGTTGTTTTCACAAGGAGGGTTGCAGCAACAACCCATACCGTGGTTTTAGATAGTATATCCCTGATTCTTTAAGGAATGAAACGTTTCAGACGTCCGACTACTTTACAAATAAGTTAATATGTTAAGTATTTGACGTTAAGAATGAAAGTGAGAAAAAGTTTAAAAAGGATTTGAAATTATGTTTGAAGTTTTCTGCTAGATGCTCTCAAATGGTTCAAATGGGTCTGAGCACTATGGGACTTAACATCTGAGGTCATCAGTCCCCTAGAACTTAGAACTACTTTAACCAAACTAACCTAAGGACATCACACACATCCATGCCCGAGGCAGGATTCGAACCACCGGCCGTAGCAGTCACGTGCTTCCGGACTGAAGCGCCTAGAACCGCTCGGCCACGGCGGCCGGCTAAATACTCTCACTTTCAAACACTGGACACGTGTATCCGGGGTAATTTGCGCTCAATTTTTAGGAAAAGCTAGTTTTTCACGCATCTCAATCTTTATGATGTCCTATCTCATGAACCATCTCTCGTACAATGATATAATTTTTCAGGTGCAGTAAGGGTGTATACTGTCTGCATAATGTGTTACAAATAGAGTTAGCACTACTGAAGTAATAAACCAAAGCGTCATACCTGATGCTGAAATTTACTGCGTGAACATCGACAATGTAGTAGGTGATATACTTTTTTCCTTTCATCATTCTTCGGGGTGTCCGTGAGAAAAAGCTTGAAATTATGTGCAAAATTCGTCGGAAGTCATTAAATGTTCTCTTTCCCAAATACTGGATGAATATGGTCTGAATAATTTGCGCGCTGTGAATTATGCTGCCTTAGGACATGCGCACTGTAATACTTGTCTTATGTGTTAAACTTTAAACGTAAGATAATACCTTTTAATGAGTGGTACACACATCAAAAATGTTTTGCATCACCCCGGTTTCAAGAACTCCATCAGACAGACGTTGACTGTGGATATTGTATCACAGACACAGTCCCTTTGACTGTTCAGAGATGTAAACCCGCGCAGAGATGTAAACAACCATCCACGGGCAGCACCTATTAGACGGAGGGGATCCGACAGCCGATAGGTTCCAGTCATTCCATCAGGAA
Organism: Schistocerca nitens; assembly: GCF_023898315.1. NCBI lineage: Eukaryota > Metazoa > Arthropoda > Insecta > Orthoptera > Acrididae > Schistocerca > Schistocerca nitens. The sequence goes on along the minus strand of NC_064619.1, from coordinate 222,530,604 downwards.
GGAGGTACACGGCTTATGTTTCCTGCAGTTCAACCATGCCAAGACGGTCGGCACCGCGGTTCGATCGCGTCCGCATTGTTACTTTGTGCCAGGAAGGGCTCTCAACAAGGGTAGTGTCCAGGCGTCTCGGAGTGAACCAAAGCGATGTTGTTCGGGCATGAAGGAGATATAGAGACAGAGGAACTGTCGATGATATGTCTCGCTCAGGCCACCAAAGGGCTACTACTGCAGTGGATGACCGCTACCTACGGATTATGGCTCGGAAGAACCCAGACAACAACGCCACCATATTGAATAATGCTTTTCGTGCAGCTACAGGACGTTTTTTTACGAGTCAGACTGTGCGCAATAGACTGCATGATGCGCTACTTCACTCCCGACGTCCATGGCGAGGTCCATCTTTGCAACCACGACACCATGCAGCGCGGTACAGACGGGCCGAACAACATGCCAAATGGACCGCTCAGGATTGGCATCACGTCCTCTTCACCGGTGAGTGTCGCATATGTCTTCATCCAGACAATCGTTGGAGACGTGTTTGGAGGCAACCCGATCAGGCTGAACGTCTTAGACACACGATCCAGCGAGTGCAGCAAGGTGAAGGTTCCCTGCTGTTTTGCTGTTTTGGGGTGGCATTTTGTGGAGCCGACGTACACCGCTGGTAGCCATGGAAGACCCCTTAATGGCTGTACGATACGTGAATGCCATCCTCCGACCGATAGTGCAACCATATCGGCAGCATATTGTCGCATCTTGGACGACAATTCGCGCAGAGTGGCCAGCATGTTCTCCAGACATGAACACTATCGACATGCCTGGGATAGATTGGAAAGGGCTGTTTATGGACGACGTAACCCACCAACCACTATGAGGGATCTACGCCGAATCGCCGTTGAGAAGTCGGACAATCAGGACCAACAATGCCTTGATGATCTTGTGGATAGTTTGTCACGACGAATAGAGGCATGCATGAATGCAATAGGACGTGCTACTGGGTATTAGAGGTACCGGTGTGTACAGCAATCTGGACCACAACCCCTGAAGGTCTCGCTTTATGATGGTACCACATGAAACGTATGGTTTCATGAGCAATAGAAAGAGTGGAAATGATATTTATCTTGATCTCTATTCCAATTTTCTGTACAGGTTCCGGAACTCTCGGAACCGAGGTGATGCAAAACTTTTTTTGGTGTGTGTATTATAGCAACTTACTTTTTTAAATTCGGTTGCCCCTGAAAACCTTTAGATGGGGAATCTGCAAAGAAGACCGCAACAGCGGCGACGCGATCGTGGCATGGAAGCAATGAGGCCTTGGTAGGGCGTTGTAGGGAGTTGTCACCATATCTGCACGCGCAAGCCACCTAATTCCCGTAAATTCTGGGGAGAGGGCGATGAGCTATGACGCCACCTACCATCACATCTCGCATGTGTTCTATCGGGTTCAGATCTGGCGAGTTGGGGGGGGGGGGGGGGGGGGGCAGCACATCAGTCGAAACTCGCCACTGTGTTCCTCGAACTAGTCCATTACACTCCTGGCCATGTGACATGCCGCATTGTCTTGCTGAAAAATGCCACTGCCGTCGGGAAACATGATCGTCATGTAGGGACATATGTGGTCTGCAACCAGTGTACGATACTCGTCATGGTGCCCTGCACGAGCTCCAGTGGACCCATGGTTGCCCAAGTGAATGTTCCTCAGAGCATAATGGGGCCGCCGCCTGCTTGCCTCCGTCCCGCAGTACAAGCGTCAAGGAGCTGCTCCCCTGGAAGAAGACGCATTCCCACCCTCCCATCGGCATGATGAAGAATGTATCGGGATACATCAGACCATGCAACACTCTACCACTGCGCCAATGTCCAGTGCCGATGGTCACGTGCCCATTTCAGTCGTAGTTGCCGGTGTCGTGGTGTTAACATCGGCACTTGCACGGGTCGTCGGCTGTGGAGGCCCAGCGTCAGGAGTGTTCGATGTACCGTATTTTCAGGCACACTTGTACTATGCCCAGCATTTAAGTCTGACGTTAGTTGCGCCACAGTTCGCTGCTTGTCCTGTTTTACCAGTCTGCCCAGCCTACGACGACCGACATCTGTGATGAGTAGTGGCCACCCTACCGCACGACATCTGGACGTGATGTTACCTTGGTTTTGCCACGTATTGAAAACACTCACCACAGCGCTCCTCGAAAACCCGAGGATTCGTGCAGTTTCCGAAATGCTCGAGCCGAGTCTCTGGACCGTCTCAGTCTGCCCTCAGTCAAATCCGGATAGATCGTGAGCCTTCCCCATTCTACACACGCACCCTGTCTGCAGTCATTCCTCATTAGGGAACGCTTCTATCACCGGGACGGGCTTATATCGATGGTAGATTGTTGGCTGATCAGTGTAGAATCCAAGTGATCATTAATTTTTTTTAAATACAGCGTAAACTGAGATTATGCACAGCTAATAGCCTGTTATTTATAATTTTTTTCGCCTGAATATATGCTTCATTACCTGCAGACGGTTGATGAAAAGGAGAAGAGAATCGAGAATGCATTCTTACAGAGGAGCACTAAAATTTGTCACAATAAACCCAGTCATAACCCGTTTCGGCCATACAATGGCCATCTTCAGATTCTATAACAATACATAAGAAAATTTATATTAAAACCTAAAAACAAGTGCAACATTTAACCAGGCTTATTAGTAAACTAAGTGAATTGATGCAAAATACATATATTTATGTGAAATACAATGACCATCGTCAGATTCTATTACAACACAAAAGAAAATTTCGCATAAATTCTAACTGGATTTATGCAAAATACATGTATTTATGCGAAATACATATATGTATGCGAAATACATATATGTATTTCGCATAAATTCCGTTAAATTACTAATAAGCCTGGTTAAATATTGCACTTATTTTTAGATTTTAATATAAATTTTCTTTTGTATTGTTATAGAATCTGAAGATGGTCATTGTATGGCCGAAACCGGTTATGACTGTGTCATACGAATGTGATTGCGTCTATAAATAAACAAAAAATTTTACAAAATAACTAATGACTCACTCCATTGACAAGATGTCGCTTTTTTCCGATAAAATGTATAGTGTGAAGAACGATAAGAACGTAAAGGAAGAAACCAAACAGCCGCATCTGCTATATATAGATAGGCATCACAATCCATCCGACAATATGGTCTTGCGATTTACGTGGATTTCTTTAAATTTTCGTAGAGATAATACAAGCACGGAGAAGTATGATGAAAGCGAAACTGGCAGAATTATTCATGTAATTTCTACGTAAAATGTAGAAAGAAATTACTTGAGTCATAGAGTGAATTAATAATAAATAATACAGCAAAAAATCTCTAAGTAAATTGGTGTTTTATTTATTTAATTTTTATTAGATTTTTGTATCAGTGGTGTCATACAGTATCTCATAACATAGGCTGAACACATCGAAAGAAAACGGAAAAGAATAATCAGATATCAAGCCATGAAATATCGTATGAAATACTTGACACGGAGCTGTCTGTATGTACTTTATTGTCGCTATCGGTTTCCCCTAACAATCGTCATTATAGCAACTGCATACAGCAATAACTAGAGTACGCTCAATTATACATGAGGCGATATAATATAACAGCTGCAAAAGTACATGCATTATTTGTGTTTCATATCATGTCGTATTAAAATGATAACGTCGTTAATACGGTAGAGCCCATCAGAAATGCTGAACATCAAATAAAGAAACAGATGTCCCTAATCACGTGGTGCTTCAAACGTGAAAGCACAACTGTAACAGATCACCGGCTAGTTGTAAACCAATCAAAGAGTCATCGACGATAGGCATGCGTTAAGCAAATCAAACAAAAGCAGTTACAAAGTTTATAATTTGGTCAGCAACAAGACACAGGTAGAGTTTAAAAAAGTTTATGTAAATCAGGTCATTACCGGTTTAGAATTTATTTCAAATCCCTCTTCAGTAGGCTGTTTCAGATTTCCTTGCTTTAAGAACCATATGAATATGGCTTTATAACAAATTCGAAGCCAGTAATTATCTGATTTAAACATTTTTTTTAAACTATGCTTGTGGCTGATTCCTGTTTAAGTTACAAATCAGTCGCGGTCCTCAGTACTTAAGCTTTCGACAAGATAGCGACAAGAAAGAGCGTACACCAACGTCTACACCTGCATCTATACTCCGCAATCCACGTTATGGTATGTCTCGGAGGTGCCACTTTCACTTTCTCCATTTATTGTTCCAAAACAGAATGGTTAGCGAGAAGAACGGTTGCCGGTTAACCTCTGTGTCGGCTCGAATCTCTAACTTTATCTTCATGATCTTTTCACGAGATATACGTTGGAGGAAGCAATATATTGATCGACTCTTCTACGCTCTCGAAACTTCATCAATAAAGCACACCGTGATGCACAAAGCCCCTCTTGTAGCGTCTGCCACTGCATGGCGTTTTCGTGCTTACTAAAGGCGACAGTAACGAATCGTTCTTCTCTTCTTTGGATCTTATAACTTTCCTGTATCAATTTTCTATTGTGCAGTTGCTAACCTGACGAGTAATAATAAAGTATTGGTCGAACGAGAGATTTGCAAGCTACCTCCTTTGCCGACGGGCTACGTTTCCTGAGGTTCTTCCACTGAATCTCAGTCTGACAGCTGCCTACCTGCCATAATTTTTATTTGATCGTTACACTTTAAATCCGGAGCTTTTCTATCATCTTGTAAACCTACAATAATGGATCTTCCTATCTCTGTAAACACAATACGTTACATCTCTTTACATTGAGACTCAATTGGATACAATTGACAGATAAGGGAAGCAGACAAAAATGCCTTTTGAAATAAAAACTAAAAAGTATGTGAACCTAAAATTTAATATTATCAGTATCAATATATATTCCCGTTATTATGCGAGTAGGGAAGGGGGCGATTTGCAGTATAATAAACTCAGAATTAAAGCTTCAAACAGCCGAGATCGCTAGTAAAGCATTTATTTCGATATCTGGTTTCGGCAAGACTGCGTTACTGTCTTGGATCTGCAATGGATAGAACCAAGTTGGTAGGATAATAGGTTTACGAGTCAAGTATAACAATGTGTAAGATTAATTGTCCATCCACTTGCAAAAGCAACATGTAGCTAATGCTCTACAAATTCACACAGTCTCCTCCATCTGTACTATGTATCGTGTCACATCACGAATATGCATGTGAAGATCACGAAAATCACTGGAAATCGCCATGTCAGATTTATGATAAATAATAATATGTACAAATATGAGAATAGTGCGCCGCGTAAAAGTGTTCCTGCTCTCACAATAGCTGACTAGAGACTGAGATGCAGACTAAACACAACAGATATTCCACAAGTCCACCATGTGGCACTGTGGTAGTATATTTTACAATTGTTATCTTAAAAAAAAGGCATGAATATACAACATCAAGTAATTGTTAATATACTAACTGAAAAAAGAGCTTACAACAAACCATTATTTATATATAAAACACAATGCAAATCAGAAATCATAGTAGTCTTAAAACAACAAAATTTTTATAAAAAGTTTTAAGGAATTCTTACAAGACTCCATTCTATTAAGATGTAAAATTGATTTATATGATCAGTTTATGACGTCATTCAGTAAGCAATCAGTCCAAACATTCTTCATACTCTGTTACATATATTGATAAAACAGGTTCCAAATTGTCAGATTTGTGTTTGAGACAGCAAGGCTGTTTTGATACAGTTCTCCATGTTGTTCTGTTCTATAACAACCTCTTCATCTCCGAATAACTATAGCAACAAATGTCCATTTAAACCTGCTTACTTATTTCATCCATTGGTCTCCCTCTACAATTTTTACTCCCTGTACTTCCTTCTATTACCAAACTCATGATTCCTTGATGCATTAGGATGTGTCCTATCAACCCCTCCCTTTCTTCTAGTCAAGTTGTGCCATAAATTTCTTTTCTCCTCAATTCGATTCAGTACCTCTTCATTATCTACGCGATCTCACTATCTAATCTACAGCAAACATTTCAAAAGCCTCTGTATTCTTCTTGTCTGAATTTTTGTCGTCCTCGTTTCCCTTCCGTACAATCCTACACTCAGGGCAGATACCTTCGGAAGAAATTCATGACACTTCAATTTATGTTGCACATTAACAAACTTCTCTTTTTCAGAAATGCTTTTCTTACCAATTTAAAGTCTGCATTTTATATATTTTCTACTTCGACCATTATTTATTATGTTACTACCGAAGTAGTAAAACTCACCTACTACTTTTAGTTTCCCATTTTCTAGTCTAATTCCCCAAGAACAGCCTGTTTAATTCAATTAAAATACATCACACTCGTTTTACTTTTGTCGAAGTTGATCTCACAATATCTTTTAAGAAACTATCCATTCCGTTCAGTTGTTCTTCCACATTCTTTACCGTCTCAGACAGAATTATAGTGTCATCAGTAAACCTTAAATTTTTTTTCTTCAGTAACTTGAATTCCGTTTCCAAATTTCTCCTTGGTTTCCCTTACTGCTTGCTCGGGATACAGATCATTGAGGATGGGCTACACCCTTTTCTCACTCACTTTTCAGTCCCTGCTTTCCTTTTATATTCTTCAATTCTTATAACTGTAGTTTGCTTTCTGTACAAGTTGTAAATAACCTTTCACTTTTTATATTTTAGCTCTGTTCTCTTAAGAATTTCGACGAGCGTATTCAAACAAAAAATGCGGAGAGCTTTCTTTAAGAGTACAAATACTACAAATGTAGGTCAGACATTCTTAGGTCTATCTTATAACATAAGTTTTAGGGTCAGTATTTCCTCATGTGTTGTTACATTTCTCTCGAACCCATACTGATCTTCCCCAGGGTCGAGGTGTATCGGTTTTTCCATTCTTTTGTAAATAATTCGAGTCAGTACTTTGCAACCATAGCTTATTAAATTTATAGTTCGGTAATATCACACCTGTCACCTTATTATTTATTTTATTAATTGTATGGTTTTACAAGTAAACAATAGTATCTATAATCAGATGGAAATGTCCAAATGTGATACACAATCAAGAGTACTTTGAGTCACTTGACGTAAAGTCCTCAGATCATCGTCAAATGCTCGAAGTGTGCACTCTTTAACAATGTGGTCTATTGTTTGCTCGTCCACTCCGCAGTCACAGTCAGTAGATGGAGGGAAACCCCCCTTCTTCGTGGTGTAACCACATCTTACTTGGCCAGTCTTAATGCGGTTCAACCTCGACCACATCTGGAGTGTTGCATCGGATCCCTCGACCTTGTTTGTTGGATCTTGAACCAGCTGAGTTTTGTTGGCAGCATGTTTGTTCCAGCGTTGTCGCCATTTGGATGTCACGTCAAAAGAACCGTGTGATTTCAGACGAGTTGTTGGTCGATCTTGTAGGGCGTCTTACAAGGGATAGTTCTTATGAAAGGTAATCTTTTTGAGCAAATTTAACTAAGCTGCTTTCCTCATTAGATCTTCCGGAGCAGTGGACAGGTGGATCTGACAGTACCAGTGATAACTCTCATGGCTTCATTAAGCTGCACATCAATCTTTATCGGTGGGCACTGACCTATCACTACCCGCCTTCTTTATAATTACAATTATTTCATTCTTATTGAACTCTGAGAGTATTTCTCGACTGTCATGTACTCGTATCTTGCAAGCCAGATGGTATAGTACACAGCACAAGATACACAGATAATATATGAAATTTTGTAAGTATGTGGTTCTACCACCTTGTATATAGATGACTGGGCATTTATGATTGATTCATGCTGTTTTTGCTGTATGCAGATACTGGGTTTATGATTATTAACCGAGCCGATAGTGATAATAAAGATCGTACAGGGCGTTGCTTGTCATGTATTTCATAAAATAAGTAACAGCTGTTGGCAGTCACCTTACAAAATTCATATGAAATAATAGAATGAATATAGTAATGAAAATAAATAGCAGTAAAAATAAAGTGTAAAAAATTACTTCATTGTACAAGTCTTTATAAAAGACAGTAAAGCAGGAAATTATGAACCAAGGCCAGTATGTTGGAAAGGAAAACTATCATACAGTTTGTAGAGGAGGATACATGGCGTACCACTAAAATCCTTTCCCCCCTCCCCCCTCCCCAACTCCTCATCTCTCCTTTTACTGCTTCATCCCCGAATAGAGCGCATGAAGAACGAGTGTCGGCAAGCGCAGTATCTGTTCGAATTCCTGGGATTTTTCCTATTATAGTTGTTTCGCGAGATTATGGAAGGAAATGACGTGTCGCCTGACTCTTTCGGAAAAATAAACTCTAGGTATTTCCTCACAGGAGCAAGTTACATTAATTCCGTAGAAATCTTCCGTAGCTGTGCGAATAGCGTATACGACTGCCACAATAATGCCCGGGCTTGATTCTAAGGACTGGCCGAGATTCGTCTTTGGTGGGTGAACTGGAATGGGGTCGACCCAGCTTCATGATGGAATTTGAGCAAATGTTTGATTGTGAAGTAGCGGCTCCAACATCTGGAAAACTGGCAGCGGTCGGGAGAGCATTGGAATCAGTGCCTCTCCATATCGCATCCGAATAACGCCATATGGATGAGGATGACAAGGCGGTCGGTCGGCATCACGGAGTCCTCTGGGCCTCATCGCGAAGTTACTCCTAGGATTCTTCCCGTTAATCTCAATCTGGTATCCTGCTTTTTCCCTATAGCTATTTTTATCTGGTCTTTTGTAGGGCGCACATTGTGCTTACGTGGGAGCGATCTAGATGCTTGTAAAACAATAAACTGGTAGCCAAGGTCGCAGGAATTCTTTTTATTCCATGATTACCGGTTTCGGAGAAACTAAATTCGCCATCATCGGATCTTAGGACACATACAGGTTACAACATCAAGGCAAACAATGGTGTTATTAATAGTTGCCTGTAACACGCAAGCCTTACAAAATTGTCGTAAGTAGCACACAGGCGTCCAACAGAGATGACATTATAAATGTTAATGGCTTAACAGTTTATTGTTTTTTATCTGGTCGTTCCACGTCAGGTCGTTCCGGACGTGTGTTCCTAAATATTTTACTGTAAATGCTGCTCCATATGACTAATGCAGTCGTTCGCGAGGTATGATTAGGGAAAGCTAAGGGGATCTGAAGATGGGTGCCTCCTCTTCAGATGAGCATATGCCGTATATCCCAAGGCGTTATGGCGAATTGCATTTGTATTACGTTGTCAGTGGCTAATAACATTATCGCTAGCTGTTGTTGTTGTTGTGGTCTTCTGTCCTGAGACTGGTTTGATGCAGCTCTCCATGCTACTCTATCCTGTGCAAGCTTCTTCATCTCCCAGTACGTACTCGCTAGCTATGTAGGGAAAAACCTATCGTTCCTAAATATGGTAACGCACAGCATTGTTTTAGGAATGAGAACGACCTGCAAGTTCTACATTACGTTACAAAGAGAAGCAACAAATGTCAATTCATTCAGTGCACTATCGAGGGGAATGGCCATCGTGTTCGGCGTATGGCTCTGGAGCATCGTACTACATCTGCAGCAGCGATCTGAGCAGCAGTTGGCACCACAGAGACAAAACGAACTCTTAAAAATCGGTTACTTCAAGAACATCTCCAGCTCCATTACAGCTTGTGTTCAGAAACAATGAATCGAATCAGCATAAATCAAGTTTTAATATGAACATTAAGACTACAGCTTAAATGACGTTACATCTGGATAACGGAAGATGTAAAATTGGAAAAAAATAAAATAAAATGACCATTCAATAAAGTATTTCTTTGCAGTATTGGAAGAATATTGGAAACTCTTAGATAATCATATGAGATTGTTGTATAGTTGCTTTAATTTGGAAGTTGACCGGCGCAGTTACAGCAGTCACCACTGATTTTCTTTTGCAGACATTCTGTAGAGGTGCACTGAAGGAAAAAAATTGCAACATCAATAACTAATTAATTAGAGTAGTGAAATTTCTGAAATACATTTGTCTAAGTAACATATTTATGTGATTAACATTGCAAGATCACAGGTTAATGTAAGCTTGAGATAAGTCATTGCAAACGTGAAATGCTGCTACATTAATAACCACAATAACCTCAAAAATATTGAATGCACTTACGCAAAAGTACATGAATTGTGTTGTACATCTGCCAGATGTCAGTTGGTAGGATGGAGTTACACGCCTGTTGCACAATGTCGGTCAATACAGGGACGATTAATGCTTCTTGTGGATGGTGCTGGAGTTGTCGCCCTAAGATGTCCCACATGTGCTCGATTGGAGACAAATCTAGTGTTCGAGCGGGCTAAGCCAACATTTCAACACTCTGTAGAGCATGTCGGGTTACAACGGCGTATGTGGACTAGCGTTTTCCTATTGGAAAGCACCCCCTGGAATGTTCTTCATGATTGCCAGTACAACAGGTCAAATCACCAAACTAGCGTACAAATTTGCAGTCAGGGTGCCTGGGATCACCCTGTGAGTGCTCCTACTGTCATACGAAATCATAACCCAGACCATAACTCCAGGTGTAAGTCCAGCGTGTTTAGCTCGAAGAGAGACTGACTGCAGGTCCTCAACTGGCCTCCTCCTAACCAACACACGACCATCCCTGGCACCGAGGCAGAATCAGCTTACATCAGAAACACAACAAAAAATGGTTCAAATGGCTCTGAGCACTATGGGACTCAACTGCTGTGGTCATCAGTCCCCTAGAACTTAGAACTACTTAAACCTAACTAACCTAAGGACATCGCACACATCCATGCCTTTGGCAGGATTCGAACCTGCGACCGTAGACAGAAGCGCCTAGAACCGCTCGGCTACACCGGCCGGCAGAAACACAGCAGATCTCCACCCTGCCGTCCCATGAGCTCTCTCTCGACACCACTGAAGTCACAAATGGCTGTGGTTTGGAGTCAGTGGATTGTTCGCTACAGGACATCTGGCTCAGAGGTGTCCTAGAAGTAATCGATTTGTAGCAGTTCGTTGTGTCACGTGATGGCAACTGCTGCTCAAATTGCTGCTGCCGATGCAGTACGATGCCATAGAGTCGTGCGCTGAACACGAGGGTCTTCCCTCTGGGTAGTGCCAAGTGGCTGTCCAGAACCCGGTCTTCTTGCGACCATACATTCTTGTAGCGCCGCTGCCAGCAATGATGTACAGTGGCTACATTCCTACAAAGTCTTTCTACAGTATCACATAGGGAACGTCCATCTTCTCGTAGCCTTATTACAGGACCTCGTCTACTAGGCGCTCAGTCCGGAACCGCGTGACTGCTACAGTCGCAGGTTCGAATCCTGCCTCGGGCATGGATGTGTGTGATGTCCTTAGGTTAGTTAGGTTTAAGTAGTTCTACGTTCTAGGGGACTGATGACCACAGATGTTAAGTCCCATAGTGCTCACAAGGGAACCTCCCCATCGCACCCCCCTCAGATATAGTTATAAATTGACACAGTGGATAGGCCTTGAAAAACTGAACACAGATCAATCGAGAAAACAGGAAGAACTTGTGTGGAACTATGAAAAAATAAACAAAATATAAAAACTGAGTAGTCCAAGTGTAACGTATCCAACATCTAGGACTATATAACACGAAGAGCGCCGTGGTCCCGTGGTTAGAGTGAGCAACTGTGAAACGAAAGGTCCTTGGTTCGAGTCCTCCCTCGAGCAAAAATTTTACTTACTTTATTTTCGCAAAGTTACGATCTGACCGTTCATTCATTGACGTCTCTGTTCACTGTAATAAGTTTAGTGTCTGTGTTTTGCGACCGCACCACAAAACCGTGCGATTAGTAGACGAAAGGACGTGCTTCTCCAATAGGAACCGAAAACATTTGATCGCAAATTCATAGGTCAACCGATTCCTCCACAGGAAAACACGTCTGAAATATTCTATACGAAACTGGTGACGGCATGTGCGTCACATTACAGGAATATGTTGTCGACCCACCTAACTTGCACACTTGGCGAATGGGTAAAAAGATTCTTCTACCTTGCCCGATTTAGGTTTTCTTGTGGATGTGATAATCACTCCCAAAAAAGTGATGAAAACATTGAGTTTCTCGCATAAACGGCAACAAATGAATGCAACAGTTTCACAGTCGCACAGTTTTCCCTGTGCTCTGTCAAAACAAACGTTTTTAACGTTTTCAAGTTTTTCCGTGTGTAGACCGTCAAATCCTGCATGTGTCCAAGCAAATCTGAACATGTCCTGGAATTTTGGAGAGCAAAGTTGATCATGTCTGAGTGCATGAACTTTGATAATTGTCTGAAAATAAAAAATTAAAACTTTTCACTCGAGGGAGGGTTGAACCAGGGACCTGCCATTCCGTAGCTGCTCACGGTAACCACGGGACCACGGTGCTCCTCAATGAACAGGTACCTTAATGTGACATATCTTGCACACGGACTACTCAGTTTGTATATTTTGCTTATTTTTTTCATAGTTCCATAGAACTTCTTCCTGTTTTCTCGATTGATCTGTGTTCAGTTTTTCATGGCCTATCTCTGTGCCAACTTATAACTAAATCTGAGGGGGGTGCGATGGGGAGATTCCCCTGTCAGAGTCATTTGAACCATTTAGCCAGGACCTCGTTCAGACTCAGTGAGATGCTGATAGTGGCATCTTTGTTGCTTTCAAGACGTTCCCAACTAACATCAACTCAGCACATCCAGTCTCAAAGGTAACTAACTCTCATGACCGTTACAGCGTGCATTAAAAGCAAACCTGATTTGCATCCTCTTAATGGCGGTATTAGCGCCAATGTTACGCTACTGGTGCGAAATACGAGATGACATCTTGTTTCACACGTAGAAACGAGCCTAGCAACTTTCATTTACGTCGCAGAATTCCTTCTTGGTACTACAATTTTTTCCGCCAATGTATATTCTCTGCGGAGCAATCGATCTGTGAGAGCACGACTGTATTTGGCATGCTCAGTAGAATGCTATGAGGAAACACACTGACGTCGCGGTTCCAGCGGACCAATCAGAAGCGAACGCAGCGCTTGGTCTACCGGGGAACGTTCGGTTTGAATGCACAAAAAGATTGAGAGCCAGACGTTGATGCTCGGCAGGAGCTGGTGAGGTAAGACGCTGTTATAGTTGAGTAAATTTTAAGTAGTCTCTTGACCATTAACACACCTCGTGCTATAGATGTGTGCCTATTTTCTGGTTAGTATCGCAGAACTTGTCGTAGGGGTATTTACAGTATTTCCAGTACACGTAAGTACGTTGAGTCAGTACGTTCCATATAAAGTGACTTTTGAAGCACGGTACAGAATCAAGTTTAAATTAATTCATCTGAATGCTAAGTAATTTGAAGTCATCACTATTTTTGATTAGTTAACTTCTTCCATTATTTTCTGACACTTAAGAGAATTGCTTTTGTTCAAATATTTCACATGTAATGATTCACTGTACCACGTGTTTCACGCACGTATTTTGTGTGCCTTATGGTGGCAATAATTATCCTTTAAACGCAATTACATATTTTCTTATTTAAAGATTCTGAAGTTCGTCCATGATCCCTTGCCACTACGTTAAAATTCTGGTAACTGTAAGACTGAACTGCACTTTGCAATGGCCATCAAGCTGTGACACTTAATGTTAATTCTGCCTTAATCAGAGACACCAATTTTCCCGAACTTTTACTCCAATCAACAGACAAATTTTAAGATTGTAGTGAGGGCAGAAGGTACGGTACGTCAGCGATTGGTGTTGCAGAAGTACGTAGCTGTCAAGACATCACTTTATACATGACTTCATTGCTTTGTTTTTCGGAAGTTTGAGATTTCTAGATAACAAGGTTTGGCTAATAGATTAGGTCAGGCATTCCCACGGTACTGAAACTGGCTGAAAGTTCGATTATTTACACGTTATTAATGTTACTTCATGTGCTTATGACAACTCAGTACGATCATGTTCTCAAGTGTCTATTTACGCCCATTATTATTACCATGGATAAAATAAGTTACTCATGACCTTTTCTTGTCGTTTTCCTTTAAAATCGAGTTGTCATAAAGGGTTATTATATAATTTCATGGGCGTAAACTTTATATGGAACAGTGAATTTTATTCAGGATATATTTCAGGATACATATTTGCATGTAATTAGAAACTGAAACGAAAACAGAATGCTTACGAATTCCAGAAAAAAATTAAGTTCATTTAGTGAGTTAAATGAAAGATGGTGAACATAAACAATAGCACTATTAATGTAGCTATGAAACAGATGGACTTAGGACAGTTGTAAACGAAGAGTGTAAGCACACAAAGAAATAAGCAGAGAAGCAACAAATGGTTTGAAAATCGTTTAGCAAACTGAATGCTCTGTCAACATGGACTATGAATGAGGAAGTAATTCAAAATTTGGAGACTGCACAAGGATCAATGAAACTAAGTACGCAGAGAACAGGAGAAAAGGCAAGAAGGTAAATAGACGGACAATAGAAGAAACGGAATTTAATGATTTCATAGTGGGTGTTGTTAAATGAATGTGGCTCTTGCACACAGTCCAAACCAACTTAGACAAGATGGGCTGCAGAGATTCTCTGATTCCTGTTCATTCCTGGGGATAAAAGCGACCTAGTGACGACATAATGGAAAATAGGCAGAAAACAAGAAGAAATTTTCTTGGAAGCAAAAACTGAAGGAATAGAATGTATAGAGGATTATGGAAAAGGCCTCTCTCCTGCAGCTGATGATTCCTAGCTCGACATTCTACGTATTATACTTGTGTAGATTACAAGAAGATTAGTTACGTTGAATGTCACAAGGCTGCAAGAAAACATACACGTGCGTGCGGTTTCACACACAATAAGTCTGTGCACAGTTGTTCGATTGCCGCAGTGCACCTGTTTTGTTACAGACTGCGCTCTATTCGAAGACTGAAACGATCCAGAATATCGCTGCGGTGTGGCCCAGTTCCGAGTGCGGCCCGAGAACCTAATTGGACGGAGACATTCCTTCAACCACCACTCGCAACACAAACCAGTTCTGAACATTATTACCTGCTGCATAAAAAAAGAAACACAGGGGATTACCGGAGGGGCCCATTTTAGGAAGGCGTGCAGAAGTGTGTGACTCGTTTGTACGCCGGGGAGAGTTAATACTTGGTCCTCAGTGACCGCAGGGGCACCGTTAGGCAGCCAGGCTGCCAGACGGCACGTCAGGCTGGCACCCGTCAGATGGGGTCGGCCGGCGCGGCGCGGTGAGGCCACGCGAACAGCCCGTTTTGACTCCATCCGCTAGGCCAGCCGAGGAAGTTCGCCGTTGCAACTACAGACGTGGTGGAGGACTAACTCCTTCGAAGGGATCGTCTTCTGTTTGGATTCAGTGCAGTTCGTCTGGCTATGCTGCTCTGTCATCATGAAAAAACATAAACAATGTTTCCATTGCTTCAGATCTTGTGACTTGGTTTGTCGTAAATGGGCCCTTTCTCGTCTTTTCTACAATTATACAGGGTGTATTAAAACGAATCATCCGATTTGGCACATCTACATTTCTGGAACTAATAAATACACTACTGGCCATTAAAATTGCTACACCAAGAAGAAATGCAGATGATAAACTGGTATTCATTAGACAAATGTATTATACTGGAATTGACATGTGATTACATTTTCAAGCCATAATAACGGCCTTGATACGCCTGGGCATGAGTCAAACAGGGCTTGGATGGCGTGTACAGGTACAGCCGCCCATGCAGCTTCGACACGATACCACAGTTCATCAGGAGTAGTGACTGGCGTGTTGTGACGAGCCAGTTGCTCGGCCACCATTGACCGGACGTTTTCAATTGATGAGAGATCTGGAGAGTGTGCTGGCCAGGGCAGCAGTCTAACATTTTCTGTATCCAGAAAGGCCCATACAGGACCTGCAACATGCGGTCGTGCATTATCCTGCTGAAATGTAGGGTTTCGCAGGGATCGAATGAAGGGTAGAACCACTGGTCGTAACACATCTGAAATGTAACGTCCTCTGCTCAAAGTGCCGTAAATGCGAACAAGAGGAGACCGAGGCGTGTAACCAATGGCACGCCATACCATCACGCCGGGTGATACGCCAGTATGGCGATGACGAATACACACTTCCAATGTGTGTTCACCGCAATGTCGCCAAACACGGATGCGACCATCATGATGCTGTAAACAGTACCTGGATTCATCCGAAAAAATGACGTTTTGCCATTCGTGCACCCAGGTTCACCGTTGAGTACACCATCGCAGACGCTCCTGTCTATGATGCAGCGCCGAGGATAACCGCAGCCATGGTCTCCGAGCTGATAGTCCATGTTGCTGGAAAAGTCGTCGAACTGTTCGTGCAGATGGTTGTTGTCTTGCAAACGTCCCCATCTGTTGACTCAGGGATCGAGACGTAGCTGCAAGATCCGTTACAGCCATGCGGATAAGATTCCTGTTATCTCGGCTGCTAGTGATACGAGGCCGTTGGGATCCAGCACGGCGTTCCGTATTACCCTCCTGAACCCACCGATTCCGTATTCTGCTAACAGTCATTGGATTTCGACCAACGCGAGCAGCAATGTCGCGATACGACAAACCGCAATCGCGATAGGCTACAACCCGACCTTTATGAAAGTCGGAAACGTGATGGTACGCATTTCTCCTCCTTACATGAGGCATCACAACAACGTTCCACCAGGCAACGCAGGTCAACTGCTGTTTGTGTATGAGAAATCGGTTGAAAATTTTCCTCATGTCAGCACGTTGTAGGTGTGGCCACCGGCGCCAACCTTGTGTGAATGCTCTGAAAAGCCAATCATTTGCATATCACAGCATCTTCTTCCTGTCGGTTAAATTTCGCGTCTGTAGCAAGTCATCTTCGTGGTGTAGCAATTTTAATGGCCAGTAGTGTACAGACACTCCATTTTGATTTTTGATGAAGGGGAAACATAAAAAAAATTTTTTTTCGTACCTTTTGAATATACCCCCCCCCCCCCTTGAGATGAACGGCTTATGTCAATGCGGTATTCAAATTGTTCCCACACTACAGCGAGCATGTCTTGAGTTACAGCTTCCACAGCTGCTGTTATGCGATGTCCCAGTTCATTTACTGTTGTTGGTAGCGGAGGCACGTAAGCAGAATATTTTATAAACCCCCACAAGAAATAATCACATACAGTCAGGTCCGGTGACCTTGGAGGCCAGTTAATGTAAAGCTGACTCATTTGGACCAGTGCGACCAACCCATCATTCAGTAATCCTTTGATTTAAAAATTCCTGTACTTTCAGATGCCAGTGTGAAAATGCCCCATTCTGTTGGTGAATGAAGTCGTTCGAATAAGTCTGCAAATATGGGAAAAGGAAGTTCTCAAGCATATCGAGATAAGTGCTTCCTGTAACAGTGTTCTCGGCAGAGAAAAGTGGACCATATACCTTTTCCCGTGAAACTGCAGAAAACACATTAAATTTTGCAGAGTCCCTCTCATGTTGTACAATTTCATGTGATTGTTCCGCAAACCATATTCTCACATTATGAAGGTTCACCTTGCCATTTAAACGGAATGTTGCCTCGTCACTGAACACTAAGCGTGAAAGAAAAATGTCATCCTTCATCTTGCCAAGAACGAAATTACAGAACTCTACACGTTGTTGTTTGTTACCTTCATGAAGAGCTTGCAGTAGCTGAATTTTGTATGGTTTCATGTGTAAACGTCGACGCAACGCACGCCAGACGGACATCGGGGGCATGCTGAGCTGCCGAGCTGCACGGCGGACAGATTTCTGCGGAATTCTTGTGAAACTATGGCGGATGCGTTCGACGTCTGTGTCAGACACTCGAGGACGTCCCGGCGATTTGCCTTTACACAGACAACCTGTTTCTCGGAATTGTTCATGCCATCGTCTAATGCTCTGTGCTGTAAGAGGATCCACACCACACCTAGTACGACAATCACGCTGAACAGTTATCACAGACCTAAACTGCGCAAAACGTAGAAGACAAAACGCTTTCTGTTGTCCCGACACCATTTTTACTAGAACTGACGTGGGTGCACACTGCTGCTGCCTAGTGGAAACCATGTAAAACTCGCGAGTTTGCTCTTTCCAACTGTACGTTGTTCACGCACATATCTCAAGTAACATAATACACTCCTGGAAATTGAAATAAGAACACCGTGAATTCATTGTCCCAGGAAGGGGAAACTTTATTGACACATTCGTGGGGTCAGATACATCATATGATCACACTGACAGAACCACAGGCACATAGACACAGGCAACAGAGCATGCACAATGTCGGCACTAGTACAGTGTATATCCACCTTTCGCAGCAATGCAGGCTGCTATTCTCCCATGGAGACGATCGTAGAGATGCTGGATGTAGTCCTGTGGAACGGCTTGTCATGCCATTTCCACCTGGCGCCTCAGTTGGACCAGCGTTCGTGCTGGACGTGCAGACCGCGTGAGACGACGCTTCATCCAGTCCCAAACATGCTCAATGGGGGACAGATCCGGAGATCTTGCTGGCCAGGGTAGTTGACTTACACCTTCTAGAGCACGTTGGGTGGCACGGGATACATGCGGACGTGCATTGTCCTGTTGGAACAGCAAGTTCCCTTGCCGGTCTAGGAATGGTAGAACGATGGGTTCGATGACGGTTTGGATGTACCGTGCACTATTCAGTGTCCCCTCGACGATCACCAGTGGTGTACGGCCAGTGTAGGAGATCGCTCCCCACACCATGATGCCGGGTGTTGGCCCTGTGTGCCTCGGTCGTATGCAGTCCTGATTGTGGCGCTCACCTGCACGGCGCCAAACACGCATACGACCATCATTGGCACCAAGGCAGAAGCGACTCTCATCGCTGAAGACGACACGTCTCCATTCGTCCCTCCATTCACGCCTGTCGCGACACCACTGGAGGCAGGCTGCACGATGTTGGGGCGTGAGCGGAAGACGGCCTAACGGTGTGCGGGACCGTAGCCCAGCTTCATGGAGACGGTTGCAAATGGTCCTCGCCGATACCCCAGGAGCAACAGTGTCCCTAATTTGCTGGGAGGTGGCGGTGCGGTCCCCTACGGCACTGCGTAGGATCCTACGGTCTTGGCGTGCATCCGTGCGTCGCTGCGGTCCGGTCCCAGGTCGACGGGCACGTGCACCTTCCGCCGACCACTGGCGACAACATCGATGTACTGTGGAGACCTCACGCCCCACGTGTTGAGCAATTCGGCGGTACGTCCACCCGGCCTCCCGCATGCCCACTATACGCCCTCGCTCAAAGTCCGTCAACTGCACATACGGTTCACGTCCACGCTGTCGCGGCATGCTACCAGTGTTAAAAGACTGCGATGGAGCTCCGTATGCCACGGCAAACTGGCTGACACTGACGGCGGCGGTGCACAAATGCTGCGCAGCTAGCGCCATTCGACGGCCAACACCGCGGGTCCTGGTGTGTCCGCTGTGCCGTGCGTGTGATCATTGCTTGTACAGCCCTCTCGCAGTGTCCGGAGCAAGTATGGTGGGTCTGACACACCGGTGTCAATGTGTTCTTTTTTCCATTTGCAGGAGTGTAGTTATGATTTTTTTAAAAATCGGATGATTCTTTTTGATACACCCTGTACTTCCTAAAATTATTATGGAGATTCAGGCGTTACAATATTTTCTCGAGCAGTAGTTTATACAGCTGAAAAACTTTAAGTTGGAGGCTGTTCCTATAGCCGAAGAGAGATGGAGTAGTGCATAAAGGGGACTCAGAGCACAAGGAATCAAGTCACTTTAAGAAAGTTCTGAGAAAGCTAGATGTAAAATTGTTCCTGAATAATTAATTGCAGGCAAATGGTCACACCATTTTAATAGGTCTGAATGATAGAAGGTATTATTCTATAATGTATCCTCATATTGAAAAAGGGTAAATTTAAGTATTACTCGATGCCTCCTTGATCAGAAAAGTAAAAGTCTGGACTTGATTCTTTTGTGCACTTCATGAATTGTACTTGTATCTTTCTCTTTTTCCTAGTCTTCACCTTTTATTAACGAAACAGAAAATAAAATGAATCTCTTGAATATGTGATTGTAATTTTATAATCCACGTGTGATTACAACAAATACAAGAAGTTAGCAATTCAGATCCATAGAAGAATGTAACCATTTTCTTCTGTTCGGTCTTGCAAAGCTGTGGAAGCTCTTGCAGCAGTGTCACACGGAAGGTTCCTGAAAAAATAGTGGTGCACAGGTGGTCAGTGGTTGGTATAAAGAGGGCCCTGCTGGATGTTGCAAAAGTTTGTCATAGGATGGTCGGGTTTCTTACTTAAGTGAAATTCGTCGAATTGTGCATCAGGATTCAGAGCCAACTTAAACATAAAGATAAAAGGAGAAGACTTTTTCATAATTTAACTACCCGTCAGTAACTTGATGTTACAGCCATCAACCACTGTTTCCTGTTCATTACTGAATTCTCTCAGTATCTGGAGGATAAGAAATGCGAGAATTTTACTTCATTGACCTCAGATCTGCAAGACGTTTCATTTGCTTGTCTAACGATTTCCATCCAATCCCTTTACGCACATTTTTCCTGCTGGCTTTCTCCACTGAACCAAAATCACTATCGTTAGGTAATTAAAAATGTCCTGATACCAAGAGTTTGTGATCTATGGATGAGACTTCACGCTCAGATATTGAAATAACTTCATGAGAGACAATGACACTTTGTTATTTCTGTTTTGACTGCTACAAGAGTATGAACTTACGATTATTTTATTATGGATAGAAGTTATCCATCATTAAAGATTTTACTCCAGGTCTTAAGAAATATATGAAGGTAACGCCTTTAGGATTTCCAGAACCGACTCTTTTCCGGAAGCTCATAATCGGAGCTGTCTGAACAAGTCCCCGACGTCACACATTTTTTCGGCTGCAGTCAATAAGTTTCCAGAACCAATGAAATATGTTTACTCCCTATTCTTCCTTACGTTGGTCGTGCCATTGTAACTTGCAGCAGGAAGCGTTAATAGCAAGGCCTCTAGCTGGAACTCTTACGCCCTTTCTTGTAGCAAACTTCAGCCCACAGTACCGCTGCAGTGTATAATGCTCCTCTTCCACTTCTCAGGATGTCGAGAGCGTCATTTTCCTCTGGTCGCTGCTCCAGCTTGATTGCAGACGCTATTGTCAGCTGCTGGAGAAGCACCACCTTCGTCAGCAACTGTGTCCTCTTGAGCATTAAAAGAAAAGTGTGCGGCTATAACATACATTGACTGTGGAGCTACCATAAATATTCTCATCAAAATTTATGCCCAACACCTTAGTTTGGTTACTGACTCGAAGGTTAATTCTCACTTATTAAATTTATAAAGCAATTATTAACTTACCTGAGTTAGAATCGGATGTTCCGATGCGTTCTCTTCCATTTCTTCGGATGAATCACCCTTAATAATTCGCCCTCTTTAATCAAGGCTCACACAGCGACAAAACAAACTATGCAAGATGTGACAGAAGCTATCTTCCCATTGTGCTCTGAACAAACGACTGCTTCCCTTCATGCTCAACAGTGTTGCCAATTCTAGAGCAGTTATTCACCGTATGTGGACATAAACTTTTAATGCTCATGAAGCAGCTTCATAAATAGCACATGAAAGTGGAATAAGTCCAACATGACCAAAAATTGACTTGATTCCCTTGTTCTCTGAACTTCCCATATGTCACACCATATGATCGGTATAAGTGATGTGAGGAACGTTTTTTTCCGTCAATATACAGGGTGAGTCACCTAACGTTACCGCTGGATATATTTCGTAAACCACATCAAATACTGACGAACCGATTCCACAGACCGAACGTGAGGAGAGGGGCTAGTGTAATTGTTTAATACAAACCATACAAAAATGCACGGAAGTATGTTTTTTAACACAAACCTACGTTTATTTTAAATGGAACCACGTTAGTTTTGTTAGCACATCTAATCTAACTCCGTCTGCAGGCCGCAAGCGACCCATCGGGACCATCCGACCGCCGTATCACCCTCAGGTGAGGATGCGGATAGGAGGGGCATGGGGTCAGCACACCGCTCTCCCGGTCGTTATGACGGTTTTCTTTGACCGGAGCCGCTACTATTCGGTCGAGTAGCTCCTCAATTGGCATCACGAGGCTGAGTGCACCCCGAAAAATGGCAACAGCACGTGGCGGCGGGATGGTGACCCATCCAAGCGCCGGCCACGCCCGACAGCGCTTAACTTCGGTGATCTCACGGGAACCGGTGTATCCACTGCGGCAAGGCCGTTGCCCAGTTTTGTTAGCACATCTGAACATATAAACAAATACGTAATCAGTGCCGTTTGTTGCATTGTAAAATGTTAATTACATCCGGAGATATTGTAACATAAAGTTGACGCTTGAAACCTCCGACGTTCAGTTGCGTGTTGTAACAATCACGGGCCACGGTCGGCGAGCAGCATCTGGAGGGACATGTTTACGATGACGACCGTGTTTCTCCTGATCTTACACCTCTGGACTTCTTTCTGTGGGGTACGTTAAAGGAGAATGTGTACCGTGATGTGCCTACAACCCCAGAGGATATGAAACAACGTATTGTGGCAGCCTGCGGCGACATTACACCAGATGTACTGCGGCGTGTACGACATTCATTACGCCAGAGATTGCAATTGTGTGCAGCAAATGATGGCCACCACATTGAACATCTATTGGCCTGACATGTCGGGACACACTCTATTCCACTCCGTAATTGAAAACGGAAACCACGTGTGTACGTGTACCTCACCCCTCATGGTAATGTACATGTGCGTCAGTGAAAAAGACCAATAAAAAGGTGTTAGCATGTGGACGTAATGTGCTGTTCCAGTCTCTTCTGTACCTAAGGTCCATCACCGTTCCCTTTGGATCCCTACGTAATTCGGTGCTCTCCGATACACACGATCGAACAGCGGAGGAGTGGTACTCAAGCGTCAACTTTAGGTTACAATATCTCCGGATGTAATTAACATTTTACAATGCTACAAACGGCACTGATTACGTATTTGTTTATATGTTCAGATGTGCTAATAAAACTAACGGGGTTCCATTTAAAAAAACATATGTTTGTGTTAAAAAACATACTTCCGTGCATTTTTCTATGGTTTGTATTAACCAATTACACTAGCCCCTCTCCTCACGTTCGGTCTGTGGAATCGATTCGTCAGTATTTGATGTGGTTTACGAAATATATCCAGCGGTAATGTTAGGTGATTCACCCTGTATATGTGAGAGCATCTACAATTCACGGGATATTTTGGAATTACTTTAAGAGGTAACCCGTCTTCAAAATGTAGCTGGGATATTGTAGTATCATTTATGAGGCTGTCGGGATGAAAGTTAGAAGGAGGAATTGTCAGATTTGGGTTTTAATTGCTACAAGGATCTTATATTTCTTTTGAATCTTTTCTAATTTGCATAAAGTGCATAAAGGGTTAGACTTCAGACTTTCTCCCAGAACCATTAAACTGGACATCACTTGAGCGATAAAGTTTTAATTTTCATCGCGAAAAATAAATTATGAAATTAAATTTTTTGTTTATTTGAAGGTAGGCCTACATGGTAGCAGTCCTGGTGGAAAGTGAAATGAATTGACATCGAAACCAGCGCTACAAGATACTGGACTAGTCCTTTTCACAGATTGGTATGGGTTGTGCGAGGAAGCAACAGACAAAAGATTGAGAACTCTGTGCCGGCTTTGTTGTGCAAAGGCTGGCGTCCACGTTGGCTACAGAACAGCATCGTGCGATTGACAGTTTCCCGTTTGAACGCCGGCCGCTGTGGCCGAGCGGTTCTAGGCGCTTCAGTCCTGAACCGCGCTGCTGCTACGGTCGCAGGTTCGAATCCTGCTTCGGGCATGGATGTGTGATGTCCTTAGGTTAGTCAGGTATAAGTAGTTCCAAGTCTAGGGGACTGATGACCTCAGATGATAAGTCCCTTAGTGCTTAGAGCCATTTGAACCATTTTCCAATTTGAACAACGAAACAATCATAATAAGCCAAGGAGTATGGTGATTCCTAAAGTTACAAAATTACCTGTCGTGCTCGGCAATGTTAAATCTACAGTTTAAAAGAGTCGCAGACGATCATTGGTAGAAATAGGTGAAAATTCTAGTAACAATAAACAATCTGTACTCTAGATTTCCGGAGGGGGGAAAGTGCTCCTGCCCCCTTTCCCCACTCCTCCCCTTTCCACGCCTTGCGGACACCTGTGGGCAACAAGCAAGTGGAAATAAGACGATGACGACGCCAACGTGTGAGCTTCAGTACTGGAAATTCTTTACTTCCAGTTGAACATGAAGTTTTAACACTTCGATTTTATGTTGAAGTTTCTTGCTTGGTTTTACGTCTGTTCCTTATGTATGGCTATCATTGCTTGTGACAAGGGGAAGTACGTGACACCACGCGCGTCTCTAAGCGCATATCTCGGTCATAATACGCGGACTGTACCCTCTGCTTGTGCCACATGCGTAGCACCGAGCCGGCCGCGGTGGTCTAGCGGTTCTGGCGCTGCAGTCCGGAACCGTGGGACTGCTACGGTCGCAGGTTCGAATCCTGCCTCGGGCATGGGTGTGTGTGATGTCCTTAGGTTAGTTAGGTTTAAGTAGTTCTAAGTTCTAGGGGACTTATGACCTAAGATGTTGAGTCCCATAGTGCTCAGAGCCATTTGAACCATTCGTAGCACCGAAAAACTGTGAGTGCTTGCTAGCTGCACAACCCAGACTCAGTACTGATAGAGCGGCTTGGCGGGATATCCAAATCACTGACTGATTTAGAAGAAACATTACAAAAATTCGTAAACGCCCTTCCACACGCGAGCTATGAGTTCCGAGTAGTTTTTTCATACTTTTATGGGCGAATTTTGAGATCTAGCGGTCTAGCAAGTGGTTGGAGGAGACCTCGTAATACGTCGTGAAGTTATTCATTGGCAGGAAAAGGAGTTCAGTTAAAGACGTACACTCCTGGAAATTGAAATAAGAACACCGTGAATTCATTGTCCCAGGAAGGGGAAACTTTATTGACACATTCCTGGGGTCAGATACATCACATGATCACACTGACAGAACCACAGGCACATAGACACAGGCAACAGAGCATGCACAATGTCGGCACTAGTACAGTGTATATCCACCTTTCGCAGCAATGCAGGCTGCTATTCTCCCATGGAGACGATCGTAGAGATGCTGGATGTAGTCCTGTGGAACGGCTTGCCATGCCATTTCCACCTGACGCCTCAGTTGGACCAGCGTCCGTGCTGGACGTGCAGACCGCGTGGGACGACGCTTCATCCAGTCCCAAACATGCTCAATGGGGGACAGATCCGGAGATCTTGCTGGCCAGGGCAGTTGACTTACACCTTCTAGAGCACGTTGGGTGGCACGGGATACATGCGGACGTGCATTGTCCTGTTGGAACAGCAAGTTCCCTTGCCGGTCTAGGAATGGTAGAACGATGGGTTCGATGACGGTTTGGATGTACCGTGCACTATTCAGTGTCCCCTCGACGATCACCAGTGGTGTACGGCCAGTGTAGGAGATCGCTCCCCACACCATGATGCCGGGTGTTGGCCCTGTGTGCCTCGGTCGTATGCAGTCCTGATTGTGGCGCTCACCTGCACGGCGCCAAACACGCATACGACCATCATTGGCACCAAGGCAGAAGCAACTCTCATCGCTGAAGACGACACGTCTCCATTCGTCCCTCCATTCACGCCTGTCGCGACACCACTGGAGGCGGGCTGCACGATGTTGGGGCGTGAGCGGAAGACGGCCTAACGGTGTGCGGGACCGTAGCCCAGCTTCATGGAGACGGTTGCGAATGGTCCTCGCCGATACTCCAGGAGCAACAGTGTCCCTAATTTGCTGGGAAGTGGCGGTGCGGTCCCCTACGGCACTGCGTAGGATCCTACGGTCTTGGCGTGCATCCGTGCGTCGCTGCGGTCTGGCCCCAGGTCGACGGGCACGTGCACCTTCCGCCGACCACTGGCGACAACATCGATGTACTGTGGAGACCTCACGCCCCACGTGTTGAGCAATTCGGCGGTACGTCCACCCGGCCTCCCGCATGCCCACTATACGCCCTCGCTCAAAGTCCGTCAACTGCACATACGGTTCACGTCCACGCTGTCGCGGCATGCTACCAGTGTTAAAGACTGCGATGGAGCTCCGTATGCCACGGCAAACTGGCTGACACTGACGGCGGCGGTGCACAAATGCTGCGCAGCTAGCGCCATTCGACGGCCAACACCGCGGTTCCTGCTGTGTCCGCTGTGCCGTGCGTGTGATCATTGCTTGTACAGCCCTCTCGCAGTGTCCGGAGCAAGTATGGTGGGTCTGACACATCGGTGTCAATGTGTTCTTTTTTCCATTTCCAGGAGTGTATTTGGAGAGGTTTAATTAAAGCTAATAAACTGCATTTATTCCCGTGGCAACTTGAAGTTTTCAGTCTTGACTCTTGATCCATTTAGTTTCGAACTCTTACCTTGTTTTGGCTTTATGAGGTGAGCAGATGCTAATCAGTCAGAGGCGGTGACCCCATTGTAGCGATTTACTTTGTTCAGTACACTGGTTGGATGTCAGAATCTTTCTGAATGCAGTTAGGCTGCGATAAGATATTTAGCATTGGTATTGGACTTCTGAATATTGTAACCTTGTCTCGCGTTCTAAAGCGATGATACCGACCCTTGAGGAAAAGTTTTTCTTTATTCATTTCAGCATAGTGACCTTCATGCGTGATATTAGCTTGACTAAAGACAAGATGGCGGACACATTTTTCACATCTCATGTCACGTCAGCTTGTGAATTGATTGGTTGTGCCAAGATGGTGTAGTTATGGAATATTTTTCTTGCTATTAAGCGCAGTGTGGTTATAATCAAACAATCGCTACTTGAGCCAGTCTAGACGGAAAGCTATTTTCCGTACGAGTACCAAACTTTGTAGGAAGGAGTTCAAACTGTGCGCTGCAGGATTTACGTTGTAAATAGAATTAGTGTCAAGAGCGAGCGGTAGGCGACAGTACTGGTACAGTGACGCAGGGTTGAAACACAAGCATCAGTGTGCATTACAGCTCCAGACAGTCAACAGCGGAACTTCGAGTCTCCGTCCGGCACACAGTTTTAATCTGTCACGAAGTTTCATATCAGCGCACACTCCGCTGCAGCGTGAAAATCTCGTTCTTGAGTCAACAGTGGTCTTGACAAGGTGAGCAAGTCTTGACTCGCAACGCTGTTTTATCACAACAGCGGGTATCGACACATTAAAGTGATAAGGAGAGGTCACTTTGCACACCGAAGATGAAGAATACGATTCAGAAGTTCGAATTAATTTACGATTCGGGAATTCCTGATGGGAGTACCTGACGGCCAATTGCACCACAAACTGTTGAAGAAGTTACTGTTGCCACAGCTGAGAGTGCTGGACATTGGCGATTTTATAGCAGCGCGCAAGCTGTGTCACGAGAACTGAACATTCCATGATCCATTGGTCGAAAGTTACTGCGAAACATTGTGAAATGGTGTCTCTAGTGCGGTTCCAGGCTGTCGTGCATGCAGATGATAGTCACATGTAGCAATATTTTTGCCTGGAACGTAAAGAAGTTATGTAATTAACAAATGTTGCCCTATCATATGAAAATTAAAAATGTATTTCCTTCAATGGCTTATTAGTTAGTTCCCGTCTTCCTGTCCCTACAAATGTTTCACGAAGTTTTGTTGTTCTACGATCACTTGTTTTTCATGGGAGCCCTCTCAAGTAGCTAATTATAACCACCCTGTATATTACAACAAAGATTCTTTTTCTCTTCCTTTTCATTCACGATCGTGACGGACGCTATACATTTAACTCTTAAAAAATAATGGCAATGTGAACTAAATTTTTTTATTCAATGTATTTTAATTCCGTCTCTGCAATTACAAGAAAATACATGTTTTTGTCGCCAAACGCGTTTAGTTTCATTGTAATAAAGCAACACCAGTGGCCTATAATGAAATTTCTATGCCTAGGTATGAACAGAAAAAAAATGGCTCTGAGCACTATGGGACTTAACATCTGTGGTCATCAGTCCCCTAGAACTTAGAACTACTTAAACCTAACTAACCTAAGGACATCACACACATCCATGCCCGAGGCAGGATTCGAACCTGCGACCGTAGCGGTGACGCGGTTCCGGACTGAAGCGCCTAGAACCGCACGGCCACACCGGCCTGCTTCGAACAGAAATCAGGCATAAATTACCATAAGCAAAATCAACATCTTTGGTAACGATATGTTTTTCGGTCTGGAAAGCAAACCCATTTGTAACTATCTTTCATTACAGACCACTGATGTTTTATTTCAATAAAACTAAACGCGTTTGTTGACAAAATCATGCATTTTCTTGTAGCTGCAAACAAGTAATTAAATACCTTTAGTAATTATAAAGCAACTACGGACAATATGGCTACAAAAATGAATAACTCAAAGTTTTTTTACTAGGCTAACTGTGGCTTTGTACGTGTTCCCTTCATAAATACAGCACTACAGAAATTAGATTAAATTTTTGTCGGTACGTCTGATAATGATATCTGTATTTGGTAACTCAGGATAGGATCAAGTTTGTTGTGAAAGGGGCTGCATATTTCTATTTCTTCCAAAAAAGTCGTCTGTTCTCTTTTCTCAGGAAAAATTAGTATTTCTGAGCTTTCTTGACTGCTGTTCTCTGTGTTGCAGCAAAAGTTTAACCTGAGTGCTTCCATGAGTTCTCTGTATCTAATGCTGAAATAAAGCATTCATCAACAACTGTGAGTCGACCGAAGTGGCCGAGCGGTTCTAGGCGCTACAGTCTGGAACCGCGTGACCGCTGCGGTCGCAGCTTCGCATCCTGCCTCGGGCATGGATGTGTGTGACGTCCTTAGGTTAGTTAGGTTTAAGTAGTCCTAAGTTCTAGGGAACTGATGACCTCAGAAGTTAAGTCCCATAGTGCTCAGAGCCATTTTTGAACAACTGTGACTGGATGCAGTTTTTCTGTCTGATATTTACGGAAACAGCCAAGATGTTCTGAACTCTTTACGGGTAAATTAATCTCACTACGTCTGTATTTGTGTTGCCCGCATGGCAACAGCTTGTTATGAGTCTGTGTATCATAGTTACATTACATCCATAGATCATGAATACGACATTTCCTAATGATGTGGAACATGTCAGCTTAACATAAGTTGCTGAAAGCTTATATCCACCTACATTTACCTTTCCAATATCTGTGGCTATATGATGTTACCTCTAGATTTGTAGAAGTAGGTCAACATGGCGTAGTAAGTCGACACGGTGATCTCAGCTTACCTGAAACAAAAGGAACAAAAATTAGATACAAAGTCGATGTAAAGAACCAATGCTTTTATCTACACAATTCCATCTAATTGCCGATTACCATTAGCAAGACTCAGTGCATAATGCTCTGACCGAGTTTCGTAAACATTTCATCAGCATCTACACTGGTACGCCTCAAGTCAGCTCACGGTTTACGGAGGATGATACTTCAGGTACTACTATCATTTCTCCACTCCTGTTCCATTTGCAAAGTTGGTAAGCCAAAAAATGAGCTCGAAATACTCTCGATTTTTCCATCATAGATGTTTCTGTACAGGATAGACTAGCGTTGAGAGCTACATCAAACCAGTCTTTCGACTGAAGACCACAGCAGCATCATGTAGAAAATACCATTACCGAGGAGATGTCTATCCAGAACATGGTCTGTGTATTAACAGTGCTCTTGGTTCACATTCCTGCCGCTCACACAGCTCCCTGATATTCAACCGTATAGGTTCAAATGTGTGTGAAATCTTATGGGACGTAACTGCTAAGGTCATCAGTCAGTAAGCTTACACACTACTTAACCTAAATTATCCTAAGGACAAACGCACACACCCATGCCCGAGGGAGGACTCGAACCTCCGCCGAGACCAGCCGCACAGTCCATGACTGCAGCGCCTCAGACCGCTCGGCTAATCCCGCGCCAACCGTATAGGTCTTGTAGCTATTTCGCTACGGTACTATAGATCACAAAGGTCGGTGAGCGGGTGCCGAAACTTCCAGCTTCTGTCAACTGAGAACTGAAGTGAAATACAAAAAAGGTTCAAATTGCTCTGAGCACTATGGGACTTAACTGCTGAGGTCATCAGTCCCCTAGAACTTAGAACTACTTAAACCTAACCAACCTAAGGACATCACACACATCCATGCCCGAGGCAGGATTCGAACCAGCGACCGTAACGACCACGCGGTTCCAGACTGAAGCGCCTAGAACCGCTCGGCCGCACCTATATAACGTGCCATATAAATTTTAAAAAAAAATCAAGAATAAACATTCTGTAGAAGGTTAATGATATTGCAGGATTCGTTAGTCGTGCCGATGTACGCTCTGTCATTGATCTTCGGCTGCATTGCTGAAGCATCCGGTGTCGTAAAATCACAGAAAGTAGACCTCAAGTTATGTGTTAGTTATTTTGTTATTACAGTAGTGCGAATGATATTCTAACACACACTAAACCATCGAAAGTCTTAAGTTTCTTTGATGGCCACAACATCTGTAATTACAGAGTGTGTCTTCACATTACAATTTCCTTCAGACACACGTGCTGACGAGGCGTCGAGCTCGCCGGCTATGGCTGAACTTCCAACGTCATATGCTGTGGCTGCGCGAGGACAACTCCCGATCCAAAGCCCCAGTATTAATGCGGACAACCACGTGACCCAACAAGAAGCCCAGAGCCCAATGAATGACACAACAGAATCTAGATTACATGAGCCTAAGGAAATCGTGACAGCTGTAACTGCTTCAGCACAACAGATACCGAAATATAATGAGAAACCGATCAATTTTTCCAATGACGAGACTGATGACATGCAAGAAACATCTTTGATTGGTTCAAATGGCTCTGAGCACTATGGGACTTAACATCTGTGGTCATCAGTCCCCTAGAACTTAGAACTACTTAAACCTAACTAACCTAAGGTCAGCACAAACATCCATGCCCGAGGCAGGATTCGAACCTGCGACCGTAGCGGCCACACGGTTCCAGACTGAAGCGCCTAGAACCGCACGGCCACACCGGCCGGCCAAACATCTTTGAATGAGCACCATTAAATCGAACCGATACCTGTGAAGAATACGACCTTCGATTAAAGCATGAGCGAAAATTTGACTGGGAACACCAACGTAATAGAGCTGAAAAATACTGAGTAAGACAGCCCTAGGCAGGAGCCGGTAAAACCTAAACACCAAATGCGTAAACAGAGTCCTGTAGGGATTCAGGAACTATAGTGAACGAAAGAAAAACATGACTTGGTAGAGGTCGGAAAAAGACATTCCAAATACGAATAGAGATGTACACACCAACACACAATCCCCTCAGTTGAAGAACCTAAGGAAACAAGGAACCCCCATCTACCTCACGTGGGAATTCATGGTCTGATGACAGTGAGTGTGGTTAGTAGTACCACTGAATTATGCAAGTGTAAATAATTGCCACGCTCAGTGTAAACAGGTTTGACAAACTGCCTATTGGCTTCTGTCTCGGGTTCTTCGGCCGACGTTCATCTAATGATTTTTCTGACGTTTCGCCAGCACGAGTGGCTGGCATTGTCAAAGCTTCACCCTCCATTGCCGGTGGTGAACTGGAGCCGAGCTCGCGGGCGCAGGCTATATGTACCTGGCGCGCCAACGTCCGAGGGCTTCTCCGCGGTCATTTCCGGTGCGGTTCTCCTCTTGCTACCTGCGACGGTCGTTCGCTGCAGTACGGGAAGCCAGGATCCGTTGACCTTAAGGCTTTCCTCTTTCTTGTTCAAACTGTTCGCGTGTTTTTGTATTTCTACAGCTTCTCTGAACAAGCGCGTGTGATAGTGCTTCTCTACAGCTAGAACTTCCGTGTCGGCGAATTTAATTACATGGTCGGTCTCATTCAGTGCGTGCTCTGCCACGGCCGATTTCTCCACCTGCCCCAACCTGCAATGTCGCTTATGCTCTTTGATCCTGGTGTTAATGGATCGTCCAGTCATTCCGACATAAACTTTTCCGCATGTGCATGGTATGCGGTATATTCCCGACATTGCAAGTGGGTCTCTTTTCTCCTTCGCCGATCTAAGACACTCTTTGATCTTCCTTGTCGGTTTGAAAATCGTCTTTACGCCATGTTTGCGCAATATACGGCCGATTCTGTCCGTCACTCTGGGAATGTATGGCAGAAAGGCCGTACCCGACAATTCTTTTTCCGGTTCCTTACTTCGCCGAGGGTTGGGCTCTGTTACACTTCTAATATAATTTGTGGAGTAACCATTGCTCCTCAGGACAGTTTCCAGGTGTTGCATTTCTCGTTTGAGGTGTTGCGGCTCACATATTCGTCCTGCTCTCGTTACGAGCGTACTAATCATGCCTCTTTTCTGGCTCGGGTGGTGGTTTGACAGTTTGTGCAGGTATCGGTCCGTGTGAGTCGGTTTTCGATACACGCTGTGTCCCAGATCTTCGCCGTCCCTTGTGACCAGAACATCTAGAAATGGCAGTTTCTTGTCCTTTTCTACTTCCATGGTAAATGTTATGTTGGCATGGAGGCTGTTCAAGTGTCTTAGGAAGTCACTGAGCTGTTCTTCACCATGGCTCAGTGACTTCCTAAGACACTTGAACAGCCTCCATGCCAACATAACATTTACCATGGAAGTAGAAAAGGACAAGAAACTGCCATTTCTAGATGTTCTGGTCACAAGGGACGGCGAAGATCTGGGACACAGCGTGTATCGAAAACCGACTCACACGGACCGATACCTGCACAAACTGTCAAACCACCACCCGAGCCAGAAAAGAGGCATGATTAGTACGCTCGTAACGAGAGCAGGACGAATATGTGAGCCGCAACACCTCAAACGAGAAATGCAACACCTGGAAACTGTCCTGAGGAGCAATGGTTACTCCACAAATTATATTAGAAGTGTAACAGAGCCCAACCCTCGGCGAAGTAAGGAACCGGAAAAAGAATTGTCGGGTACGGCCTTTCTGCCATACATTCCCAGAGTGACGGACAGAATCGGCCGTATATTGCGCAAACATGGCGTAAAGACGATTTTCAAACCGACAAGGAAGATCAAAGAGTGTCTTAGATCGGCGAAGGAGAAAAGAGACCCACTTGCAATGTCGGGAATATACCGCATACCATGCACATGCGGAAAAGTTTATGTCGGAATGACTGGACGATCCATTAACACCAGGATCAAAGAGCATAAGCGACATTGCAGGTTGGGGCAGGTGGAGAAATCGGCCGTGGCAGAGCACGCACTGAATGAGACCGACCATGTAATTAAATTCGCCGACACGGAAGTTCTAGCTGTAGAGAAGCACTATCACACGCGCTTGTTCAGAGAAGCTGTAGAAATACAAAAACACGCGAACAGTTTGAACAAGAAAGAGGAAAGCCTTAAGGTCAACGGATCCTGGCTTCCCGTACTGCAGCGAACGACCGTCGCAGGTAGCAAGAGGAGAACCGCACCGGAAATGACCGCGGAGAAGCCCTCGGACGTTGGCGCGCCAGGTACATATAGCCTGCGCCCGCGAGCTCGGCTCCAGTTCACCACCGGCAATGGAGGGTGAAGCTTTGACAATGCCAGCCACTCGTGCTGGCGAAACGTCAGAAAAATCATTAGATGAACGTCGGCCGAAGAACCCGAGACAGAAGCCAATAGGCAGTTTGTCAACAAGTGGCCACGAAAGCCTCAACAATTTTGTAAACAGGTTTGTTTCCGACTAGGAGTTAGAATGTCTAAAGGACTTGGCTAATTTAGAAGGCTTGCCCAAAGAATTTTATGCTTGCTTTTGGAGTGTTACAGGAACAGAGTTAACTAAAATTTACAATGAATTATTAGGGCAAGTGCAGTTCCCGTCTCAGCTTACAGAATGAATGATTGTCTTTATTCCCCCCCCCCCCCCAAAAAAAACAAAAAAAATTTGCCTTACGCTGAAGGTTTTCTGACCACTAGCTTCGATCAACTCCGACTATACAGGGTGGTCCATTGATAGTGACCGGGTGAAATATCTCACGAAATAAGCATCAAACGAAAAAACTAGAAAAAACGAAACTCGTCTAACTTGAAGGGGGTAACCAGATGGTGCTATGGCTGGCCGCTAGATGGCGCTGCCACAGGTCAAACGGATATCAACTGCGTTTTTTTGAAATAGGAACCCCCATTTTTATTACATATTCGTGTAGTACGTAAAGAAATATGAATGTTTTAGTTGGACCACTTTTTTCGCTTTGTGATAGATGGCGCTGTAATAGTCACAAACGTATAAGTACGTGGTATCACGTAACATTCCGCCAGTTATGACGGTATTTGCTTCGTGATACATTACCCGTGTTAAAATGGACTGTTTACCAATTGCGGTAAAGGTCGATATCGTGTTGATGTATCGCTATTGTGATCAAAATTCCGAACGGGCGTGTGCTATGTATGTTGCTCTTTATCCTGGACGACATCATCCAAGTGTCCGGACCGTTCGCCGGAAAGTTACGTTATTTAAGGAAACAGGAAGTGTTCAGCCACATGTGAAACGTCAACCACGACCTGCAACAAATGATGATGCCCAAGTAGGTGTTTTAGCTGCTGTCGCTGCTAATCCGCACATCAGTAGCAGACAAATTGCGCGAAAATCGGGAATCTCAAAAACGTCGGTATTGAGAATGCTACATCAACATCTATTGCACCATACCATGGCCCGCACATTCACCGGATCTGACGCCCCCAGATTTCTTTCTGTGGGGAAATCTGAATGATATTTGCTATCGTGATTCACCGACAACGCCTGACAACATGCGTCAGCGCATTGTCAATGCATGTGCGAACATTACGGAAGGCGAACTACTCGCTGTTGAGAGGAATGTCGTTACACGTATTGACAAATGCATTGAGGTTGACGGACACCATTTTGAGCATTTATTGCATTAATGTGGTATTTACAGGTAATCACGCTGTAACAGCATGCGTTCTCAGAAATGATAAGTTCATAAAGGTATATGTATCACATTGGAACAACCGAAATAAAATGTTCAAACGTAACTACGTTTTGTATTTTAATTTAAGGGGCTCCGGAACGCCCTATACTTGCAATGTTAAAATAACGCTTATAAATTACATCTTTCCTCACAAAGTATTTGAGGTAGGAAGTTGAACTTTTTACAGATTATTTATTGGAATATGGGCTACAACTTAACACAGGGATTTTACAAAATTTTAGTTCAGTTATTAAAGATGATTTTTTTTCAATTGTAATGAAAATTCACAACATTTTTTGCAATTTTTTATTTATATATTCAAAAATATACAGTTTTTTGGAAAAAGGCTGTGTTAAATTATGCAGAAGGTACTGTGTAACATTTACTGAAAGTTTGAAACAAATATGTTTGGAAGATCCTTAGAAAACATGTAATTAGTATGAGAAAATAAAAGTTTTGGGAATCGAGCGACAAAGATTGGATTAACTTTTTAGTGCATTCCAGGTCCATAGGATGGATTATCTTCATCCTCTGCAAACTCCTCCTCCAGCTTCCTCTTGTTCCTCCTCCTGTTTACTCTTGCTTGTATTTCTAGAGTCTTTACAGCCCTGTCTGCAGCGCGAAGGCGTTCCTTGTCTAAAGCAAGCATCGCTCGTACCATGTTAGAACCTATCTTCATTCCCATATTTCTAAATACCTTGCACCTTACAATGTTGCCATCATTGAAAGTCGCAACAGCATCATACACACCAAAGTGAAGTGTTTCTATTCCAACAAATACAGTCTTGGGGATTCTCGACCATATAACACCATTTACATTTTCATTGGGGTTTTGAGTTTTTCCGTGAATACACTTTTTCAACAGTTCAGGTGCTGCTAAGTCTCTGAAAATAGGTTTTATCACCTCCATTATTGCATGAGGCAGACTATGCTTATGAGTGTACACTTGACCAGTTAGCAATCCTTTGTTATATTTACACCAACTGTCTTCTTCTTTGGGACACAAGCTATGTTGGGGATTTTCATCGGTTGAAGAAGTATGAAAAAAAAGAGCCCAAACAGCCTTCTTCATTTCGTCGACACTTTGTGTATTTTGCCTAACAGCCATTCCATAATAGATCTGTATTTTGTCAATTACACCGTCAGTTAACCTTCCCTTCCCATCCAACCCTTTACCATCACTGAGTTTTTGTTTTTTGTACGAAGCTTTCAGTCGCCGAAGTCTTGTTCCCATTCGCTTCTGTACGTATCCAATACACTCAAATTTCTGCACTACAACATCATCACCATAGGGCTTCAGTCCTTGAACCTGTTTGAAACTTTTAGAATCACCGTCACCAA